>NC_090346.1:6488900-6809838 GCF_035084215.1 Heptranchias perlo
CTCGCACTCACACACGCACTCACACACGCACCCGCACTCACACACGCACCCGC
Source organism: Heptranchias perlo (assembly GCF_035084215.1). Lineage (NCBI taxonomy): Eukaryota > Metazoa > Chordata > Chondrichthyes > Hexanchiformes > Hexanchidae > Heptranchias > Heptranchias perlo. The sequence goes on from NC_090346.1 coordinate 6,488,954, forward strand.
ACTCGCACCCGCACTCGCACCCGCACTCGCACTCGCACCCGCACTCGCACCCGCACCCGCACCCGCACCCGCACTCGCACCCGCACTCACACACGCACCCGCACTCGCACCCGCACTCACACACGCACCCGCACCCGCACCCGCACCCGCACCCGCACTCGCACCCGCACTCGCACCCGCACCCGCACCCGCACTCGCACCCGCACTCACACACGCACTCGCACCCGCACCCGCACTCGTACCCGCACTCGCACCCGCACTCGCACCCGCACCCGCACCCGCACCCGCACCCGCACCCGCACTCGCACCCGCACTCACACCCACCGCACCCGCACCCGCACTCACACACGCACCCGCACTCGCACCCGCACTCACACCCACCGCACCCGCACCCGCACCCGCACTCGCAGCCGCACTCGCACTCACACACGCACCCGCACTCACACACGCACCCGCACTCGCACCCGCACCCGCACCCGCACTCGCACCCGCACTTGCACCCGCACCTGCACTCACACACGCACCCGCACCCGCACTCGCACTCACACACGCACTCACACACGCACCCGCACTCACACACGCACCCGCACTCGCACTCACACACGCACCCGCACCCGCACCCGCACCCGCACTCGCACCCGCACTCGCACCCGCACTCGCACACGCACCCGCACCCGCACTCGCACCCGCACCCGCACCCGCACTCGCACTCACACACGCACCCACACCCGCACCCGCACCCGCACTCGCACCCGCACTCGCACCCGCACCCGCACCCGCACCCGCACTCACACACGCACCCGCACCCGCACCCGCACCCGCACTCGCACCCACCGCACCCGCACCCGCACCCGCACTCGCACCCACCGCACCCGCACCCGCACTCGCACCCGCACTCGCACCCGCACTCGCACCCGCACCCGCACCCGCACTCGCACCCGCACTCACACACGCAGCCGCACCCGCACCCGCACTCGCACCCGCACTCACACACGCACTCGCACCCGCACCCGCACCCGCACCCGCACTCGCACTCACACCCGCACCCGCACTCACACACGCACCCGCACTCACACCCACCGCACCCGCACCCGCACCCGCACCCGCACCCGCACTCACACCCACCGCACCCGCACCCGCACTCACACACGCACCCGCACTCGCACCCGCACTCACACCCACCGCACCCGCACCCGCACCCGCACTCGCACCCGCACTCGCACTCACACACGCACCCGCACTCACACACGCACCCGCACTCGCACCCGCACTCGCACCCGCACTCGCACTCACACACGCACCCGCACCCGCACCCGCACCCGCACCCGCACTCGCATCCGCACCAGCACTCGCACCCGCACTCGCACCCGCACCCGCACTCGCACCCGCACTCGCACTCACACACGCACTCGCACCCGCACTCGCACTCACACACGCACTCGCACCCGCACTCGCACCCGCACTCGCACCCGCAATCGCACTCGCACCCGCACCCGCACCCGCACCCGCACTCGCACCCGCACTCGCACTCGCACTCGCACCCGCACTCGCACTCACACACGCACTCGCACCCGCACTCGCACCCGCACCCGCACTCGCACCCGCAATCGCACTCGCACTCACACACGCACCCGTACCCGCACTCGCACCCGCACTCGCACCCGCACCCGCACCCGCACTCGCACTCACACACGCACTCACACACGCACCCGCACTCACACACGCACCCGCACTCGCACCCGCACTCGCACCCGCACTCGCACTCGCACCCGCACCCGCACCCGCACTCACACACGCACCCGCACCCGCACCCGCACCCGCACCCGCACCCGCACCCGCACTCGCACCCGCACTCGCACACGCACCCGCACTCGCACCCGCACTCACACACGCACCCGCACCCGCACCCGCACCAGCACCCGCACTCGCACCCGCACTCGCACTCACACCCGCACTCACACACGCACTCGCACCCGCACCCGCACTCGCACCCGCACTCGCACCCGCACTCGCACCCGCACCCGCACCCGCACTCGCACCCGCACTCACACACGCACCCGCACCCGCACTCGCACCCGCACTCGCACCCGCACTCGCACACGCACCCGCACCCGCACTCGCACCCGCACTCGCACCCGCACCCCCACTCGCACTCACACACGCACCCGCACCCGCACCCGCACTCGCACCCGCACTCACACACGCACCCGCACTCGCACCCGCACCCGCACCCGCACTCGCACCCGCACCCGCACTCGCACCCGCACTCGCACTCGCACTCGCACACGCACCCGCACCCGCACCCGCACCCGCACTCGCACTCGCACCCGCACTCGCACCCGCACTCGCACACGCACCCGCACCCGCACCCGCACCCGCACCCGCACTCGCACTCACACACGCACCCGCACCCGCACTCACACCCGCACTCGCACCCGCACCCGCACCCGCACCCGCACTCACACACGCACCCGCACCCGCACCCGCACCCGCACTCGCACCCACCGCACCCGCACCCGCACCCGCACTCGCACCCACCGCACCCGCACTCACACACGCACCCGCACCCGCACTCGCACCCGCACTCGCACCCGCACTCGCACTCACACACGCACCCGCACCCGCACTCGCACCCGCACTCGCACCCGCACCCGCACCCGCACTCGCACTCACACACGCACCCGCACCCGCACTCGCACCCGCACTCGCACCCGCACCCGCACCCGCACTCACACACGCACCCGCACCCACACCCGCACCCGCACTCGCACCCACCGCACCCGCACTCGCACCCGCACTCGCACCCGCACTCGCACCCGCACTCACACACGCACCCGCACCCGCACCCGCACTCGCACCCGCACTCACACACGCACTCGCACCCGCACCCGCACCCGCACCCGCACCCGCACTCGCACTCACACCCGCACCCGCACTCACACACGCACCCGCACTCACACCCACCGCACCCGCACCCGCACCCGCACCCGCACTCACACCCACCGCACCCGCACCCGCACCCGCACTCACACACGCACCCGCACTCGCACCCGCACTCACACCCACCGCACCCGCACCCGCACTCGCACCCGCACTCGCACTCACACACGCACCCGCACTCACACACGCACCCGCACTCGCACCCGCACTCGCACCCGCACCCGCACTCGCACCCGCACTTGCACCCGCACCCGCACTCACACACGCACCCGCACCCGCACTCGCACCCGCACTCGCACCCGCACTCGCACCCGCACCCGCACTCGCACCCGCACTCGCACTCACACACGCACCCGCACCCGCACCCGCACTCGCACCCGCACTCGCACCCGCACTCGCACCCGCACCCGCACTCGCACTCACACACGCACCCGCACTCGCACCCGCACCCGCACTCGCACCCGCACTCGCACTCACACACGCACCCGCACCCGCACCGCACCCGCACTCGCACCCGCACTCGCACCAGCACTCGCACCCGCACCCGCACTCGCACTCACACACGCACCCGCACCCGCACCCGCACTCGCACCCGCACTCGCACCCGCACTCGCACTCACACACGCACTCGCACATGCACTCGCACCCGCACTCGCACCCGCACTCGCACACGCACCCGCACCCGCACCCGCACTCGCACCCGCACCCGCACTCGCACTCACACACGCACCCGCACCCGCACCCGCACTCGCACCCGCACTCGCACCCGCACTCGCACACGCACCCGCACCCGCACCCGCACTCGCACCCGCACCCGCACTCGCACCCGCACTCGCACCCGCACTCGCACTCGGACTCACACACGCACCCGCACCCGCACTCGCACCCGCACTCGCACCCGCACTCGCACTCGGACTCACACACGCACCCGCACCCGCACCCGCACTCGCACCCGCACTCGCACCCGCACCCGCACCCGCACTCGCACTCACACACGCACTCACACACGCACCCGCACTCACACACGCACCCGCACTCGCACCCGCACTCGCACCCGCACTCGCACTCGCACTCACACTCGCACCCGCACCCGCACCCGCACTCGCACCCGCACTCACACACGCACCCGCACTCGCACCCGCACTCGCACACGCACCCGCACCCGCACGCGCACCCGCACTCGCACCCGCACTCGCACCCGCACCCGCACTCGCACCCGCACTCGCACCCGCACTCGCACTCGCACTCGCACCCGCACTCGCACCCGCACTCGCACCCGCACTCGCACCCGCACCCGCACCCGCACCCGCACCCGCACCCGCACTCACACACGCACTCGCACCCGCACCCGCACCCGCACCCGCACTCGCACCCGCACTCGCACACGCACCCGCACCCGCACCCGCACTCGCACCCGCACTCGCACCCGCACTCACACACGCACCCGCACTCGCACCCGCACTCGCACCCGCACCCACACTTGCACTCACACACGCACCCGCACCCGCACCCGCACTCGCACCCGCACCCACACTCGCACTCACACACGCACCCGCACCCGCACCCGCACTCGCACCCGCACTCGCACTCGCACTCACACACGCACCCGCACCCGCACCCGCACCCGCACCCGCACCCGCACCCGCACTCGCACTCGCACTCACACACGGACCCGCACCCGCACCCGCACTCGCACCCGCACCCGCACCCGCACCCGCACTCGCACTCACACACGCACCCGCACACGCACCCGCACCCGCACTCGCACTCGCACCCGCACTCGCACCCGCACCCGCACTCGCACCCGCACCCGCACTCGCACCCGCACTCGCACTCGCACCCGCACTCGCACCCGCACTCGCACTCACACACGCACTCGCACCCGCACTCGCACCCGCACTCGCACCCGCACTCGCACTCGCACTCACACACGCACCCGCACCCGCACCCGCACCCGCACTCGCACCCGCACTCGCACTCGGACTCACACACGCACCCGCACCCGCACCCGCACTCGCACCCGCACTCGCACCCGCACTCGCACTCACACACGCACTCACACACGCACCCGCACTCACACACGCACCCGCACTCGCACCCGCACTCGCACTCACACACGCACCCGCACCCGCACCCGCACCCGCACTCGCACCCGCACTCGCACCCGCACTCGCACCCGCACCCGCACTCGCACTCCCACACGCACCCGCACTCGCACCCGCACCCGCACTCGCACCCGCACTCGCACTCGCACACGCACCCGCACCCGCACCCGCACCGCACCCGCACTCGCACCCGCACTCGCACCCGCACTCGCACCCGCACCCGCACTCGCACTCCCACACGCACCCCGCACCCGCACTCGCACCCGCACTCGCACCCGCACTCGCACTCGCACACGCACTCGCACCCGCACTCGCACCCGCACTCGCACCCGCACTCGCACACGCACCCGCACCCGCACCCGCACTCGCACCCGCACTCGCACCCGCACCCGCACCCGCACTCGCACTCGGACTCACACACGCACCCGCACCCGCACCCGCACTCGCACCCGCACTCGCACACGCACTCGCACTCGGACTCACACACGCACCCGCACCCGCACTCGCACCCGCACTCGCACCCGCACTCGCACTCGGACTCACACACGCACCCGCACCCGCACCCGCACTCGCACCCGCACTCGCACCCGCACCCGCACCCGCACTCGCACTCACACACGCACTCACACACGCACCCGCACTCACACACGCACCCGCACTCGCACCCGCACTCGCACCCGCACTCGCACCCGCACTCGCACTCACACCCGCACCCGCACCCGCACTCGCACACGCACCCGCACCCGCACCCGCACGCGCACCCGCACTCGCACCCGCACTCGCACCCGCACCCGCACTCGCACCCGCACTCGCACCCGCACCCGCACCCGCACCCGCACTCGCACCCGCACTCACACACGCACCCGCACCCGCACCCGCACTCGCACCCGCACTCGCACCCGCACTCACACACGCACCCGCACCCGCACCCGCACTCGCACCCGCACTCGCACCCGCACTCGCACCCGCACCCACACTTGCACTCACACACGCACCCGCACCCGCACCCGCACTCGCACCCGCACCCACACTCGCACTCACACACGCACCCGCACCCGCACCCGCACTCGCACCCGCACTCGCACTCGCACTCACACACGCACCCGCACCCGCACCCGCACCCGCACCCGCACCCGCACCCGCACTCGCACTCGCACTCACACACGCACCCGCACCCGCACCCGCACTCGCACCCGCACCCGCACCCGCACCCGCACTCGCACTCACACACGCACCCGCACACGCACCCGCACCCGCACTCGCACCCGCACTCGCACCCGCACTCGCACCCGCACTCGCACCCGCACCCGCACTCGCACCCGCACCCGCACTCGCACCCGCACTCGCACTCACACACGCACCCGCACCCGCACCCGCACCCGCACCCGCACCCGCACTCGCACCCGCACTCGCACTCACACACGCACTCGCACCCGCACTCGCACCCGCACTCGCACCCGCACTCGCACTCGCACACGCACCCGCACCCGCACCCGCACCCGCACTCGCACCCGCACTCGCACTCGGACTCACACACGCACCCGCACCCGCACCCGCACCCGCACCCGCACTCGCACCCGCACTCGCACTCACACACGCACTCACACACGCACCCGCACTCACACACGCACCCGCACTCGCACCCGCACTCGTACCCGCACTCGCACCCGCACTCGCACTCGCACTCACACTCGCACCCGCACCCGCACCCGCACTCACACCAGCACTCACACACGCACCCGCACCCGCACTCACACACGCACCCGCACCCGCACGCGCACCCGCACTCGCACCCGCACTCGCACCCGCACTCGCACTCGCACTCACACTCGCACCCGCACCCGCACTCGCACCCGCACTCGCACCCGCACTCGCACTCGCACCCGCACTCGCACCCGCACTCACACACGCACTCACACACGCACTCGCACCCGCACCCGCACCCGCACCCGCACTCGCACCCGCACTCACACACGCACCCGCACCCGCACCCGCACTCACACACGCACCCGCACCCGCACTCGCACCCGCACTCGCACCCGCACTCACACACGCACCCGCACTCGCACCCGCACTCGCACCCGCACTCGCACCCGCAACCACACTTGCACTCACACACGCACCCGCACCCGCACCCGCACTCGCACCCGCACCCACACTCGCACTCGCACACGCACCCGCACCCGCACCCGCACCCACACTCGCACTCGCACACGCACTCGCACCCGCACTCGCACTCACACACGCACCCGCACCCGCACCCGCACCCGCACTCGCACCCGCACTCGCACCCGCACTCGCACTCACACACGCACCCGCACCCGCACCCGCACTCGCACCCGCACCCGCACCCGCACTCGCACTCACACACGCACCCGCACACGCACCCGCACCCGCACCCGCACCCGCACCCGCACTCGCACTCGCACCCGCACCCGCACCCGCACTCGCACCCGCACCCGCACTCGCACCCGCACTCGCACTCGCACTCACACACGCACCCGCACCCGCACCCGCACCCGCACTCGCACCCGCACCCGCACCCGCACTCGCACCCGCACTCACACAGGCACCCGCACTCGCACCCGCACTCACACACGCACTCACACACGCACTCGCACCCGCACCCGCACCCGCACTCGCACCCGCACTCACACCCGCACCCGCACCCGCACCCGCACTCGCACCCGCACTCACACACGCACTCGCACCCGCACCCGCACCCGCACTCGCACTCACACACGCACCCGCACCCGCACCCGCACTCGCACCCGCACTCACACACGCACTCGCACCCGCACCCGCACCCGCACTCGCACTGACACCCACCGCACCCGCACCCGCACTCGCACTCACACACGCACCCGCACCCCCACCCGCACCCGCACTCGCACCCACCGCACCCGCACTCGCACCCGCACTCGCACCCGCATTCGCACCCGCACCCGCACCCGCACCCGCACTCACACACGCACCCGCACCCGCACCCGCACTCGCACCACCGCACCCGCACCCGCACCCGCACTCGCACCCACCGCACCCGCACCCGCACTCGCACCCGCACTCGCACCCGCACTCGCACCCGCACCCGCACCCGCACTCGCACCCGCACTCACACACGCACCCGCACCCGCACCCGCACTCGCACCCACCGCACCCGCACTCGCACCCGCACTCGCACCCGCACTCACACACGCACTCGCACCCGCACCCGCACCCGCACCCGCACTCGCACCCGCACTCACACACGCACTCACACCCGCACCCGCACTCACACACGCACCCGCACTCACACCCACCGCACCCGCACCCGCACCCGCACCCGCACTCACACCCACCGCACCCGCACCCGCACCCGCACTCACACACGCACCCGCACTCGCACCCGCACTCACACCCACCGCACCCCCACCCGCACCCGCACCCGCACTCACACACGCACCCGCACTCGCACACGCACCCGCACTCACACCCACCGCACCCGCACTCGCACACGCACCCGCACTCACACCCACCGCACCCGCACTCGCACACGCACCCGCACCCGCACTCGCACCCGCACTCGCACCCGCACTCACACCCACCGCACCCGCACCCGCACCCGCACTCACACACGCACCCGCACCCGCACTCGCACCCGCACTCACACCCACCGCACCCGCACCCGCACTCACACACGCACCCGCACCCGCACCCGCACTCACACACGCACCCACACCGCACTCGCACCCGCACCGCACTCGCACACGCACCCGCACCCGCACCCGCACTCACACCCGCACTCACACACGCACTCACACACGCACCCGCACCCGCACCCGCACTCGCACCCGCACTCACACACGCACCCGCACCCGCACCCGCACTCACACACGCACCCGCACCCGCACCCGCACTCGCACTCACACCCACCGCACCCGCACCCGCACTCACACCCACCGCACCCGCACCCGCACCCGCACTTGCACACGCACCCGCACTCGCACACGCACCCGCACTCGCACCCGCACTCACACACGCACCCGCACTCGCACTCACACCCACCGCACCCGCACCCGCACCCGCACCCGCACTCGCACACGCACCCGCACTCGCACCCGCACTCACACACGCACCCGCACTCACACACGCACCCGCACTCGCACTCACACCCACCGCACCCGCACCCGCACTCACACACGCACTCGCACCCGCACTCACACCCGCACTCGCACCCACCGCACTCACACCTGCACTCACACCCGCACTCACACCCGCACTCACACCCACCGCACTCACACCCGCACTCACACCCACCGCACTCACACCCGCACTCACACCCGCACTCGCACCCACCGCACTCGCACCCGCACTCACACCCGCATTCACACCCACCGCACTCGCACCCGCAGTCACACCCGCACTCACACCCACCGCACTCGCACCCGCACTCGCACCCGCACTCACACCCGCACTCGCACTCACCGCACTCGCACCCGCACTCGCACCCGTACTCGCACCCACCGCACTCACACCCACCGCAATCACACCCGCACTGGCACCCGCACTCACACCCACCGCACCCGCACCCGCACTCGCACCCGCACTCGCACCCACCGCAATCGCACCCGCACTCACACCCACCGCACTCGCACCCGCACTCACACCCGCACTCGCACCCGCACTCGCACCCGCACTCACACCCGCACTCACACCCGCACTCGCACCCGCACTCGCACCTGCACTCACACCCACTGCACTCGCACCCGCACTCACACCCGCACTCGCACCCGCACTCGCACCCGCACTCGCACCCGCACTCGCACTCACACCCACACTCGCACCCGCACCCGCACTCACGCCCGTACTCACACCCGCACTCGCACCCGCACTCGCACTCACACCCACACTCGCACCCGCACTCGCACCCGTACTCACACCCACACCCGCACTCACACCCGCACTCACACCCGCACCCGCACCCACACCCGCACCCACACCCGCACTCACACCCGCACTCACACCCGCACTCGCACCCGCACTCGCACTCGCACCCACCGCACTCACACCCGCACTCACACCTGCACTCGCACTCGCACTCGCACCCGCACTCGCACCCACCGCACTCACACCCGCACTCACACCTGCACTCGCACCCACCGCACCCACACCCGCACTCGCACCCACCGCACTCACACCCGCACTCACACCTGCACTCGCACTCACACCCGCACTCGCACTCGCACCCGCACTCGCACCCACCGCACTCACACCCGCACTCGCACCCACACCCGCACTCGCACCCGCACTCACACCCGCACTCGCACCCGCACTCACACTCGCACTCGCACCCACCGCACTCGCACCTGCACTCACACCCGCACTCACACCCGCACTCACACCCACCGCACTCACACCCGCACTCACACCCGCACTCGCACCCACCGCACTCGCACCCGCACTCACACCCGCACTCACACCCACCGCACCCGCACCCGCACTCACACCCACCGCACTCGCACCCGCACTCACACCCGCACTCACACCCACCGCACTCGCACCCGCACTCGCACCCGCACTCGCACTCACCGCACTCGCACCCGTACTCGCACCCACCGCACTCACACCCACCGCACTCGCACCCGCACTCGCACCCGCACTCACACCAGCCCTCGCACTCACCGCACTCACACCCGCACTCGCACCCGCACTCACACTCACCGCACTCGCACACGCACTCACACCCGCACTCGCACCCGCACTCGCACCCGCACTCACACCAGCCCTCGCACTCACCGCACTCACACCCGCACTCGCACCCGCACTCACACTCACCGCACTCGCACCCGCACCCGCACCCGCACCCGCACTCACACACGCACTCGCACCCGCACTCACACCAGCCCTCGCACTCACCGCACTCACACCCGCACTCGCACCCGCACTCACACTCACCGCACTCGCACCCGCACTCGCACCCGCACTCGCACCCGCACTCGCACCCGCACTCACACCCACCGCAATCGCACCCGCACTCACACCCACCGCACTCGCACCCGCACTCACACCCGCACTCACACCCGCAACACACCCGCACTCACACCCGCACTCGCACCCGCACTCACACCCGCACTCGCACCTGCACTCACACCCACTGCACTCGCACCCGCACTCACACCCGCACTCGCAGCCGCACTCGCACCTGCACTCACACCCACCGCACTCGCACCCGCACTCGCACCCGCACTCACACCCAACGCACTCGCACCCGCACTCACACCCGCACTCGCACCCGCACTCACACCCGCACTCACACCCGCACTCACACTCGCACTCACACCCGCACTCACTCCCGCACTCACACCCGCACTCGCACCCGCACCCACACCCGCACTCACACCCGCACCCGCACTCGCACTCACACCCGCACTCGCACCCGCACTCGCACCCGCACTCACACCCACCGCACTCGCACCTGCACTCACACCAACCGCACTCGCACCTGCACTCACACCCACCGCACTCGCACCTGCACTCACACCCACCGCACTCGCACCTGCACTCACACCCACCGCACTCGCACCCGCACTCGCACCCGCACTCACACCCACCGCACTCGCACCTGCACTCACACCCACCGCTCTCGCACCCGCACTCGCACCCGCACTCGCACCCGCACTCGCACCCACCGCACTCACAGCCGCACTCACAGCCGCACTCACACTCGCACTCACACCCGCACTCACACCCGCACTCGCACTCACCGCACTCGCACCCGCACTCGCACCCGCACTCACACCCGTACTCGCACCCACCGCACTCACACCCACCGCAATCACACCCGCACTGGCACCCGCACTCACACCCACCGCACTCGCACCCGCACTCGCACTCACACCCGCACTCACACCCGCACTCGCACCCGCACTCGCACCTGCACTCACACCCACTGCACTCGCACCCGCACTCACACCCGCACTCGCACCCGCACTCGCACCCGCACTCACACCCACCGCACTCGCACCCGCACTCACACCCGCACTCGCACCCGCACTCACACCCGCACTCACACTCGCACTCACACTCGCACTCACACCCGCACTCACTCCCACACTCACACCCGCACTCGCACCCGCACCCACCGCACTCGCACTCACAGCCGCACTCACAGCCGCACTCACACCCACATCCGCACTCACACCCGTAACCACCGCACTCGCACTCACACCCACACCCGCACTCACACCCGTAACCACCGCACTCGCACTCACACCCACCGCACTCGCACCCGCACTCACACCCGCACTCGCACCCGCACTCACACCCGCACTCACACTCGCACTCACACTCGCACTCACACCCGCACTCACTCCCACACTCACACCCGCACTCGCACCCGCACCCACCGCACTCGCACTCACAGCCGCACTCACAGCCGCACTCACACCCACACCCGCACTCACACCCGCACTCACACCCGCACTCACACCCACACCCGCACTCACACCCGTACTCACACCCGCACTCACACCAACCGCACTCGCACCCGCACCCGCACCCACTGCACTCGCACTCACAGCCGCACTCACACCCGCACTCACACCCACCGCACTCACACCCGCACCCACACCCGCACTCGCACCCGCACTCACACCCACACTCGCACCCGCACTCGCACTCACACCCGCACTCACACCCGCACTCGCACCCACACCCGCACTCGCACCCACACCCGCACTCACACCCGCACTCACACCCGCACTCACACCCACACCCGCACTCACACCCGTACTCACACCCGCACCCGCACTCGCACCCGCACTCGCACTCACACCCACACTCGCACCCGCACCCGCACTCACGCCCGTACTCACACCCGCACTCACACCCGCACTCGCACCCACACCCGCACTCACACCCGCACTCACACCCGCACTCGCACCCACACCCGCACTCACACCCGCACTCACACCCGCACTCGCACCCGCACTCGCACTCGCACCCACCGCACTCACACCCGCACTCACACCTGCACTCGCACTCGCACTCGCACCCGCACTCGCACCCACCGCACTCACACCCGCACTCACACCTGCACTCGCACCCACCGCACCCACACCCGCACTCGCACCCACCGCACTCACACCCGCACTCACACCTGCACTCGCACTCACACCCGCACTCGCACTCGCACCCGCACTCGCACTCACACCCGCACTCGCACTCACACCCGCACTCGCACTCACACCCGCACTCACACCTGCACTCGCACCCACCGCACCCACACCCGCACTCGCACCCACCGCACTCACACCCGCACTCACACCTGCACTCGCACTCACACCCGCACTCGCACTCACACCCGCACTCGCACTCACACCCGCACTCACACCTGCACTCGCACCCACCGCACCCACACCCGCACTCGCACCCACCGCACTCACAGACGCACTCACACCTGCACTCGCACTCACACCCGCACTCGCACTCGCACCCGCACTCGCACGCACCGCACTCACACCCGCACTCACACCCGCACTCACACCCGCACTCGCACCTGCACTCGCACCCGCACCCGCACTCGCACCCACCGCACTCACACCCGCACTCGCACCCACACCCGCACTCGCACCCGCACTCACACCCACACTCGCACCCGCACTCACACCCGCACTCGCACCCACCGCACTCGCACCTGCACTCACACCCGCACTCACACCCGCACTCACACCCACCGCACTCACACCCGCACTCACACCCGCACTCGCACCCACCGCACTCGCACCCGCACTCACACCCGCACTCACACCCACCGCACCCGCACCCGCACTCACACCCACCGCACTCGCACCCGCACTCACACCCGCACTCACACCCACCGCACTCGCACCCGCACTCGCACCCGCACTCACACCCGCACTCGCACTCACCGCACTCACACCCACCGCACTCGCACCCGCACTCGCACCCGCACTCACACCCGCACTCGCACCCGCACCCGCACTCGCACTCACACCCACCGCATTCGCACCCGCACTCGCACCCGCACTCACACCCACCGCATTCGCACCCGCACTCGCACCCGCACTCACACCCGCACTCGCACCCGCACTCGCACCCGCACTCACACCCGCACTCACACTCGCACTCACACCCACCGCAATCGCACCCGCACTCACACCCACCGCACTCGCACCCGCACTCACACCCGCACTCACACCCACACTCACACCCGCACTCGCACCCGCACTCGCACCCGCACTCACACCCGCACTCGCACCCGCACTCACACCCGCACTCGCACCTGCACTCACACCCACTGCACTCGCACCCGCACTCACACCCGCACTCGCACCCGCACTCGCACCCGCACTCACACCCACCGCACTCGCACCCGCACTCGCACCCGCACTTACACCCACCGCACTCGCACCCGCACTCACACCCGCACTCGCACCCGCACTCACACCCGCACTCACACTCGCACTCACACTCGCACTCACACCCGCACTCACTCCCGCACTCACACCCGCACTCACACCCGCACCCACACCCGCACTCACACCCGCACCCGCACTCGCACCCGCACTCACACCCGCACTCGCACCCGCACTCGCACCCGCACTCACACCCACCGCACTCGCACCTGCACTCACACCCACCGCACTCGCACCTGCACTCACACCCACCGCACTCGCACCTGCACTCACACCCACCGCACTCGCACCCGCACTCACACCCGCACTCACACCCACCGCACTCGCACCCGCACTCGCACCCGCACTCGCACCCGCACTCGCACCCACCGCACTCACAGCCGCACTCACAGCCGCACTCACACTCGCACTCACACCCGCACTCACACCCGCACTCACACCCGCCACCAGTTTAACTGTCGTTTTTTGGGCAGCAGAATCGGATGTATATAGGACACCAACACGATTTTAACCGCGCAGTTGTGCCTCTCACGACCAGTGCTGGGCTTGTCAGAGAAAGCTGCTGGCAGACAGGAGCAGGCCAAGAAGAGGACCTAAAACAAAAGATTTTAAAACTTTTACAGTTTCTATAGGAGTGCTTACCCAAGCCCCACAAGGAAGCCTTGGGCCTCCCCTGCCCGAGGGGCGTCCCCTGTCCCTCAGGCTTTCCCATCCCCCCACACCCCAACCCAAACCGTGATTGTCTCCAGACTCTACCCCCCTCGCCCTCCCCACCTCAACCCCACGTGATATACTTACCTGAGTGGCCCCCACTACAGCCTCCCGCCCCCTGAGATCCCGTCCCCGCCCACCAACCAGGTACTGATTCTCTCCAAGAGACTCATCTGGGTGCCAGAAATGAGGCCCAGGTGTTAAAATGGAGCAGGTCTCACTCCAGCATTGCTAGGCAACCTTGGCACTCTCCCTGCCACTCCCATGCCGAACTCGTGCCCCGTGTTAAAATCGGGGCTCCAATTGCTGAATTGGCCCAGACCCATCTCAGGCTGTGTTTTGAGGCCCAACTCCTGAACTCGTGTGCCTTGAATAAAATGTCTGCCTCCACCTTTACAGCCCTCATCCTCCTGTAGACAGGGAGGTAGAATTTCCCTTTCAGTGCCAGCGGAGAATGGGCGGCTGCGGTACGGCCGCTGGTAAAACATTCCCCCATCCCCCACCCCCGCTCTGGTTTCCCATCCCAATGTGTAATGGAAAATCGGGCGGGATGAATAACGGGGGGCTAATCAGCTGCCTCCTGATTTTCCTCACCTCTGAAAGGGAAAACCTATTCCGGCTTGTCCATCTAGCGAGTGATTTTCCATTTACATCAATAGGGACCACAAAGCAGGACACAAACAGTGTATGCGTGGAATTGGTTGTGGAGGTGGGATCCATTTTCAACAACAACTTGCATTTATATAGCACCTTTAACGTAGTAAAACGTCCCAAGGCGCTTCACAGGAGCGATTATCAAACACAATTTGACACCGAGCCACATAAGGAGATATTAGGACAGGTGACCAAAAGCTTGGTCAAAGAAGTAGGTTTTAACAAGCCTCTTAAAGGAGGAGAGAGAGGCGGAGAGGTTTAGGGAGGGAATTCCAGAGCTTAGGGCCTATGCAGCTGAAGGCACAGCTGCCAATGGTGGAGTGATTTAAAATTGGAGATGCGCAAGAAGCCAGAATAGGAGGAGCGCCGAGATCTCGGAGCGTTGTAGAGCTGGAGGAGGTTACAGAGATAGGGAGGGGCGAGGCCATGGAGGGATTTGAAAACAAGGATGAGAATTTTAAAATCGAGGCATTGCTGGACCGGGAGCCAATGTAGGTCAGCGAGCACAGGGGCGATGGGTGAACGGGATTTGGTGCAAGTTAGGATAAGGGCAGCAGAGTTTTGGATGAGCTCAAGTTTATGGCGGGTGGAATATGGGAGACCAACCAGGAGAACATTGGAATAGTCAAGTGTAGAGGTAACAAAGGCATGGATGAGGGTTTCAGCAGCAGATGAGCTGAGACTGGGGCAGAAACGGGTGATGTTATGGAGGTGGAAGTAGGCGGTCTTGGTGATGGAGCGGATATGTGGTCAGAAGCTCATCTCAGGGTCAAACAGGACGCCAAGATTGTGAACAGTCTAATTCAGCCTCAGACATTAGCCAGGGAGAGGGATGGACACAGTGGCTAGGGAATGGAGTTTGTGACGGAGACCAAAGACAATGGCTTTGGTCTTCCCAATATTTAGTTGGAGGAAATTTTTGCTCCTCCAATTCTTTCTTGAGAATTTTTGAACTGTTTTTTGCCAGAAATGGCATGAACTCTGATGTCGGATTTGTTGAATCCAGTGTTCGATGTAGCCCCATGACTCAGCCACGTGTAGCCTCTCCTCTCTGGTTTATGGTCCAGGACACATCTTGCAACCCGCCCACGCTGGGCTGGAGTTGCCAAATGTCTGGTTTTGGGCCGCAGTCCATTTTGTTTTTCAATGGAGAGTTCAAGAAATTTTTAAAATAGGCACCAGGTACATAAAATCGGACTTAATTCTTTAGTCTCATGATGTGGTCAGGCAGCTTCTGTGGGGAGGGAAACAGAGTTAACGGCCCAGGCTTTGCTGTAGTTGGGCAACGAACGGTGCCCACCGTTAGTTAGACTTGGCCTTGCCTGTTTAATCTCGATGAAATTTTGCGCTGCGAGTTGCTGGAAGTGGGAGATGGAAATGGCGCGGGGCCCTCTACAGGGCGTCTGGGACCTGTGTGAACAGGGCAAGCAACTGGGTGTCTCTTTAACCAATCAGATTGAAGGATGGGGAAATTAACAACAACAATTAAAACCTGAAGGAATGTGACTCCACATTTGTAATAGTTAATTTTCAGTAGCAGAGAGGTTCACTGGCAGTAATTAACGCTTATCATGTCGTTAGACTGGATTGGACAAGACTTCACTTTCTGTGGCGAGGTTAGTTCGTATCTACCGCCCAAACACAGCAACTTCACACCGTTAAATACATTTCAACGGTGAGTCAGACAGCGAGACGTCGCTTTCGCGGAGCTAACGGTGGAGCAGCGCATCTCGGGCGGCAACTTTTGGATTTCCACCTTTAACGGCGCCTCTGCACACGCTTGAAGTCGCTGTACGATTCGCATGTAAATAATGTCAAAATGGTCATTTTGACAGCAAAGTCTGGGCCAACGTTTCAGGTCGGTGACCTTTCTAGCTGAAGTACTGTTGGAGATGTCTCACATTTTTTCTTTTTGTACGGTGGCGCTAATCTTCCAATAATCAAACTACTTCTCACGCTGAAGTGGAACTAATATCAGAATATCGAGATTTGTTTCAGCATTGTGGTCTGGGAGCTGTCTGGGAATTGAACAGCTGGCCCAGGGAGCCCTGGAATTTGCCTGAGGTTGCTGGAAGACTGGAGTATGGAAAATGAAAAGTTCAAAGTATGTACATTCAATCCTGGTGCCAGCTCAATGTACAACCCTGGTCTTCCTTTCCAGGGTGAACGCATCCAATATCACTGCACCTTGGGCTGTGTGTGGTTGGATTCAATGATTGCACAAATATCATAAATCTTAGATCCTTTATTTATACAGCCAGTCAAATATTAAACAACAGTAAACCCCGCTGATTCGCAGGTTCCTGGCAAACACAGGTGAAGGAATCAAGGTTAGTAGAGTATTTTGTTACTAAAATGTGAACTGCAGCTGAAACCTGATCAAAATCCTTCCAGCGCATTAGTGGCCTGCTCTGTCTTTGCACAGTGATTAGGATTTTTGGGCTGTAACAACAACAACTTGCATTTATATAGCGCCTATAACGAAGTAAAAACATCCCAAAGCGCTTCACAGGAGCGATTATCAAACAAAATTTGACACCGAGCCACGTAAGGAGGTATTAGGACAGGTGATCAAAAGCTTGGTCAAAGAGGTAGGTTTTAAGGAGCAACTTAAAGGAGGAGAGAGAGGTAGAGAGGAGGGAGGGAATTCCAGAGTTTAGGCCTAGGCAGCTGATGGCACGGCCACCAATGGTGTAGCGATGATAATCGGGGATGCACAAGAGGCAAGAATTGGAGGAGTGCTCAGATCTCGGAGGGTTGTAGGGTTAGAGGAGGTTACAGAGATAGAGAGAGAAAAAAAACCATGAAACACTTGCTCCTGTGTGACATTCTATGAACAAAGTGTTTCTAAAGCTGATCTGCTTAAGTGAAGACTCCAATCAAACTAGTTTTCGCTCCAAGGGAGTATGAACATTTTCCAGACCAGACCTTAGTGCCATGTACAGTAGTAGCTTCATTGAGAAGTGCAAGTGGGTCTGATCAGCCTCTGGTACAGGATAGACTACAGCCCATAACCAGCAGATGGTGCAATAAGTCTATCTGTACCTACCTCAGATAAAGCCACTGGAGATGCAGCAAGGTAATTTGAGAAACTTAAGGTGTTTTTACATTTAGAAACGGCAGCTGATCTTAAACTCCCTATTCTCCGTCATCGGCTGCAGTTGACCAATTTACATCGTTCCTGCAGCAGCCCCGAAACAGTTTTTATTTATTCTCGCCACTCCCCTCCCCACCCCCGCTCCACTTAGGACTTGGTGCCAGATTTCTGGGTTTGCTTCTGCTTGGCACCTGTTGAAGGACGGGACTAGGTGGAGACGTGAACCAGAGAGTCGTGCCACTGGCAGGCGGGTAATAGGGTCACTCGGCCTCAAACCGGCACTGCCACATAGAGGAGCCTTTCATCCCACTCAGTGCTTCCCAAGGTACATTCAGACCGCGCGCTTTGGCCTATTTTGATCACATGCTTCCAGAACGCCACCATGTCCAGCTCAAACGAAAAGAAAACATATAAAGCACCCTTCACGACATCCCAAGCACTTTACAGCCAATGAACTTTCTTTGGAGTCTCTGTTGTAATGTAGGAAACGCAGCAGCCAATTTACACACCACAAGGTCCCACAAACAGCAACGTGATCATTGACCAGATAATCTGTTTTAGTGATGTTGGTTGAGGGATAAATATTTGCTGGGACACCAGGGAGAACTCCCCTGCTCTTCTTTGAAATAGTGTCATGGGAACTTTTACATCTCTCCCCGAGAGGACAAATGGGGCCTTGGTTTAACATCTCATCTGAAAAACAGCACAGCACTCCCTCAGTGCTGCACTGGAGTGTCAGCCTAGATTATATGCTCAAGTCTCTGGAGTGAAACTTGAACCCAGAGGTAAGAGTACTACCCACTGAGCCACTGCTGACACTACTAAATGGGTCCAGAGTCCTGTCCTCAACCACTCTTCCCATCAGGTTGTATCTCACCCTTTATATAACAAAATACTTCTTGATGTCTGTCCTAAACTTGCCCTTCAAATGCCTGCCTGTTTGCTGCCTTTATATATCTGTGCAAGGTTTATACTCTCTGAACAACACCACCTGCACGTTCCCCTCCAAGTCACACACCATCCCGACTTGGAAATATATCACCGTTCCTTCATTGTCGCTGGGTCAAAATCCTGGAACTCCCTTCCTAACAGCACTGTGGGAGAACCGTCACCACACGGACTGCAGCGGTTCAAGAAGGCGGCTCACCACCACCTTCTCGAGGGCAATTAGGGATGGGCAATAAATGCCGGCCTTGCCAGCGACGCCCACATCCCGTGAACGAATAAAAAAAAAAAATATCTTCTATACCTCTATAACTTCCCTCCTGAGATATTTTGAGGCTGAAAAGCTCTAGCTTCTTATAATAATTCCCCATGGCTTATCCCTCCAGATACGGATCAGCCTTATTGGCTTATCTTTAGGCCTTGTATGCTCCCCTTTGCCTTATGTCACAGTGACTAGACCAGTCCACAGAACGACCAGAGCACTGTACTGCTTCAGCATGAGCTCTGGGGATTTGGACTTAGCTCATTTAGCAATACAACCCAACATCCTGTTTCTCGCCACCTCACACTGTTTGGCCAAGATGAGCGATGAATCAACTAATAACTCGAGGTGTCTTCATCTTTCCTCTTGCCAAATTCTGTTTTTCTTCCAATATGCAGTACCTGGCATTGGTCCATATGGAAATGTGTTTGTGGCCGATCAGCTCAGGTCCATGCCCAATTCTGATGAAGCGTCTACACCTGAAACAGTAACCTGTCATTTCTCTTTACAGGTGCTGACACACCTGCTGTTTATTGTGTCAGCCGTGGCTTATTGGGCAGCACTCTTGCCTCTGAGTCAGAGCCCATGGGTTTAAGCCCCACTCCAGAGACTTGAGTACGTAAACTAGGCTACGCTCCCAGTGTGTACTGGGGGAGTGCTGCGCTGTCGGAGGTGCCGTCTTTTGGATGATATACTAAAGGATGATATACTAGGGCCCCGTCTGCCCTCTCAGGCGGATGTAAAAGACCCCATGGCACTACTTGAAGAAGAGCAGAGGAGTTTTGCTGATGTCCTGGCCAATATTTGTCCCTCATGAAGTGCTTTATCAAAAGCCTTACATTACGTTATGTGGCTCTGCACATGTCCTTTTTATCTGCTCAAATCTCTTCATGAGGTTAGTCAGGTAGGATCCACCACTAAAGCTGTATTGGACGCCATTTGATAATGAAGTGATTGGATGGAGCAAGGATGATTTCCCAACATTTCTCATTGTGTATTTCAGCTTTGTTAAAAGCATTAAATATTTTAGAGACACAATCACTGTGATTTCTTATGATTTAAAAATCGAGTCTCCAAACAAATTCTGTTTAGTCCACTGAAAACTACTCCAAAAGTTAGTTACCAGCAAAATGTCACTTTCACTATTTCATCTACATAGGAAAGTAAAACCATTTATAAAAGTTTCCAGTTTATTGAGATTACCCATTCAAGGTTGTAAAAGTGCAGCAGGCAGCAAGCACCAATGCCCCACCATTGGCCACACTTAGGATTGCCAGCAGACCAGCTCCATCTTATTCTGGTGACTGGAGATACCCACTTTTCTCATGAGTGTTGGGAGCTCCTCCTCCAACTCTGCCCAACACCTGATGAAGAACGAACGCTGCCACCTGGAGCAGTGAACAGGCAGAGTGGCAACAGGAGGCTCTTCCGAAACTAGTGAAGTGAAGCAAAAAAGAAGGGTCTGTGTGGTGCTTCGGAGGAGATTATTTTGTCACGCACCTTTCTATAGGCTAAAACAGGACAGAAACCGAGTTCATGTGCCTGTACAGGCAATGTGACACAATTTGAGTGACAACGGGCAATTTTACATGTAAAGTTGGGGTCCCTGGGAGAGTGGGGGACAAATACAGATCATGCCCCCATTTATCCTTCTCCCTGCTGCCGCTCCAGGTCAAACCGCATTGAAGGTTAGGACCCTGCTAAAAGAAAATGTTATCTGTCTGTTAAGCAGCCAGAAGTAAGTGGAGATCCGATAGGAGTTCAGGAGACTGTGGTTCTCTATTACCACGGATCTCTGCTTCATATTCGAGAGTGGCATTAATGATGGGTGTACCCCATGAATGCCAATCGATGGCACTCCTTCAATGTAAAGGTGTTTCAAGTGTTGATTGCATCCCTCAAGTTGTAAGTGTCAGTAATGGTGCTTTACATTGCATGACTAATTCTATAACATTGCCTCAACATTCCCTGAGGAAACCGTCCTGTTTATATTGTGAGATGGATTCAGTAACAGGCAGAACAACAACAAAGTGAACAATTGTGCAGGAGCAGATGTGTCTGATTCATGACTTCATTTCTGCCCCCGTACCTTCCCCCAGTGACTGTTGAACGCCAACGAGCACAAGACTACTTCACCAGCCTGTATGGTTAAACTACTCAACTACATGGCAACCAGAAAGCATGTGTCCAGTGATGTTTCTACTGCTGTTGGGGAGGGAGTAGCACAGCCTCCGTAGGTTCTTTTGATAGGACTCAGACTTTCCGGAGATTGTAGAGGCACCTTATTCACTTTGCAGTGCTTCTGTTGACAAAGCTGGAGCCTTTTCCCGGTCTGATCTGGTTTCTCCAGTTGTAGCCTGCATCTCGCAAACCCACGTCCTCCACCACCGAGAAGGACAAGGGCAGCAAGTGCTTGGGAACACCATCACCTCCAGGTTCCCCTCCAAGTCACAAATCATCCCGACTTGGACATAATCGCCCGTTCCTTCGGTCATCGCTGGGTCAAAATCCTGGAACTACCAAACAGCACTATGGGAGCATCTTCACCACATGGACTGCAGCGGTTCAAGAAGAAAGCTCACCACCACCTTCTCAAGGGCAACTAGGGGTGGGTAATAAAATGCTGGCCTTGATAGCGACGCCCAGATCCCGAGAATGAATTTTTTAAAAGCTTAGCTTTCTAAAATCCACCTAAATCCAATCCTGCCTTTGGTTGGACCAGTCTGTGTGATCTCACCCAGGGACGTTACATTTGGCAAGAGCACCAATGGCTTTTACTAGAAATTGCATTGAGGTAATTTTGACTTTGAACCATGGTGTAAAACGGGTGGATTATGGATCAGCTGCCCATTATACAACTCACTGCGTAAAAGAATTTCTCCTCATCTCCCCTTTGGTCCTTTTGTCAAACAATTTTTTTTTAAAAAGGAGCGGAATAAATAAATAAAAATAGGATTGAATGTTAGAATTATAATACAGATAAGGACAGACATAGATTATCAAGTACTCTGTGAAACACATTGGTCCCTGTCTTGCTGAGACCATGTCATCTGGGGAATGTAGCTGCTCGAGGCTGAATAATGTAGGTCGCAGTGTTAGATTGCTATCCTGGAGTTACTGTAGGGGGTCAAGGAGAAACTTGACAGATTTTTTTTTCCTCTCTGTTTTCTCCCCTTCCCTCTGGCTGGGCACTCATCTGCAGGGATTAACACGGCCAAGTCCGATCCTGCCCTCGGCCAACAGTCATGCACACGCACTCCCAGCAGAGGTCATTGGATAGTGATCAGGAGCGTGAACTGTAGCTATTCTCCTAACCCAAGGTTGCCCAACCCAGTTACTTCAGGAATGATAAATGTTTGGAATGGTTTGCCAGGCAGAGTAGAGGCAATGGGGGAGTATTGACTTTGGGCGATAGTGTAAAATGGGCAATATTGATTCAGCCATCCATTATACATCTCTCCAGATTTTCATTTCTCTTGACTTCAGTATTATATTTTCTAGTACATTACAACATGCTGCAGCAACTAACTGCCCTGTTTGAGAGTTTTAAGAAGTAACTCTAAATATCATGAAATATTTCCATTCACCATCCCTTCTGTGAATGAACAGTAAAGCAGTCTGCTGTATGTTATGTCTACTAGTGATCTAACTGTTATAAAACACACTGGGGGTAATTGTGACTTTGGGCAATAGTGTAAAACGGGTGATATCAATTCAGCCGCCCGTTATACATCTCTCCCGATTTTCATTTCCATTGACTTCAGTGCATCAATCATAACAACATTCTAGATACTAACCTGTATTAAAACCACAAAATGAAATCATTAACTGCTGCAGTGAGATTGTGAGCAGGGCCTAGAAATTCATTGACAGGCATAAAACAGGTGCCTAAGCGTCCAATATATCGGGTGGCTTGCGCTCGCACTGCCCGTGCAGGAAGTGCTCCTTCCGCCATATTGGTAAAGGTACCAAGGCAAGTTTTAATATTTCTTTCGACGGCAGTAACCAGTTTGTCACTGCGTTATATAGGACACACTCATTACATGAGCTAATTTATTCTCTTTGTTTTAATTTATGTCCTTATATTATTTGTTTTTTTTTTAGCTCACATTAGACCCATGGTGAAACATCATGGACAATTCTTTGGGTTTTTTTAGGGGGAACTAAAGCCAGAGGTGAAGTATTTTAATTTCTTGTATTTCTCACTGCCCTCTCCATTAAACATTTCTCGGCTATCATTGCTCAGTATGGACTAGTTCAGATCCCTGTGTTACCATTATGTTGTTTCCCTGCTACAAATAATGGAACAAATGATGTAACTGGGAACTTTTGGTTCCTCTGTGAGACCCAACCCCCTCGCGACTGTTTCGTAACTGAAATGTGAATGTTGTCAGAGAGAGACTCACCCAGGAATTGTCAGTTCGCAACATGAATTATTTGTAAGTTCATAGCAAGATTTTTTTAAAATGTCACGACTAGTTACGTGGCTTAAATTAGCGAGCAGAGAGTGCTGGAGGAATAAGAAATAGCTGAGATATATTCACAACAATTAAACCAAGAGAGGAGCGAAGAATGATCTCACTTCTGGGGCAATATTTCCCTGTTTAAATTTTGTTCTGTCATATTGCAAAGCATTGCGACAGAAGTTCCTGAAGGACTGAACTGTTGAACTCTTCTCCAGATGATGAATCTGTTCCTGAAGTAAATCAACATGGGATCATGGGATTTAAACTGATTGTTGAGCACAATCTGGGCTATGTTGTTATCACATCACAGCTTTCAACTTTAGTCAACTTTCTTGCAAGGCACTTTATGAGAGGACAATGTCCTTTCAATTCAAGAGTGCATTTGTTACATTATAACATGGCCTAGGACTTTGGTTGTAACTTAGAGCCTCTTTATTTGTCTCCATTTTCTCCCCTTAACCTCTCCGTCTTGAAGAAGCTGACTTCTAGCTGGGATACGGTGCTAACGGGCACTGCAGCCCTCCACTACCCTGTCCAACCAGCCATTTTTCACGTCAGTGCTTGCCAATTATCTGAGGCAATCACAGACAATCCTGCCCTCGCCTCGGGACTTACCGGACAGCGATCAGAAACGGATACCACAGCTTCTTTTTGCTGTTGCTTCATAGCCCAGGGACTAGACGCAGCCGTTCCAATTTGGATTCCCGGAGATCAGCAGCAGTGAGCAGGTCCTCTTTGTTAGGCTACAAAACCCAGAAAGCTTACCCCAGTGGTAGATTCACCAAAGTGGGACTTAGAAGCGGTGGGAGTCAGCTCACGGAATCAGCTTTAAAACAGCAGCGATGTTACAACAGCTATTGGTTTCGGGATCTTCTTGATCTCTACGGCCCTGCACCGCATGACTTGCTGCATTTACCCTCTTACAACAGTAACAACTTGCATTTATACAGCGCCTTTAACATAGTAAAACATCCCAAGGCGCTTCACAGGAGAGTAATCAGACAAAAATTGATACCGAGCCACATAGAGATAGTAGGACAGGTAAAAGGTAGGTTTTAAGGAGTGTCTTAAAGGAGGCGGAGAGGTTTACGGAGGGAATTCCTGAGCTTAGGACCTAGGCAGCTGAAGGCATGCCCGCCAATGGCGGAGCGATTAAAATCGGGGATGCGCAAGAGGCCAGACTTGGAGGAGCGCAGAGATCTTGGAGGGTTGTTGAGCTGGAGGAGGTTATAGAGATAGGCCCTTCAGGAACCAGGAAGATAAATTTTTATTTTTGGCGGTGGCGGAAAGCAGGTAGTAGCCGATCGGCAGCCCATTATACATCCCACCTGATTTTCCTATCGATTGAAGTCAATGTGGATGGGGTGTATAACGGACAGCAGATCCACCCCTGCTGGTTTTGCACCACCGCTGAAAGTGAAAATCTACCCCTATCTGTTTTACTTTTACTGAAGTGAAAGTCCCTGCTATTAGGAACATAGGAACAGGAGTAGGCCATTCAGCCCCTCGAGCCTGCTCCACCATTCAATTAGATCATGGCTGATCTGTACCTCAACCCCATTTACCCGCCTTAGTTCCATATCCCTTGATACCATTACCCAACAAAAATTATCGATCTCAATCTTAAAAGCTCCAATTTCCCCCCAGCATCCACAGCCTTTTTGGGGGAGAGAATTTCAGATTTCTCCCACCCTTTTTGTGAAAAACTCCTACCTGATATCCCTCCTAAATGACCTGGCTCTAATTTTAAGATTATGTCCCCTTAGGAACATAAGAAATAGGAGCAGGAGTAGGCCATACGGCCCTTCGAGCCTGCTCCGCCATTCAATCAGATCATGGCTGATCTTCGACCTCAACTCCACTTTCCCGCCCGATCCCCATATCCCTCGATTCCCCTAGAGTCCAAAAACCTATCGATCTCAGCCTTGAATATACTCAATGACTGAGCATCCACAGTCCTTGTTCTTGATTCCCCCACCAGAGGAAATAGAGTCTCTTTATCTATTCTATTGAGCCCTTTTAACACTTTAAACACCTCAATCAGATCACCCCTCAATATTCTATACTCAAGGGAATACAAGCCATTTGATCTCAGTTCAGTATTTTTATTGTTAGAAGGGGGCGCTTTAAGATTCTGGTCAAGCCGTCTTGCTCCATTAACTAAATAGTGCCCTGTTTAAGTGATGACGTGAACTTGCAAATGGCAGGTGGCTGTTTGGTATTTCGTGCCCTGGAATATAATATCTCTGTAAATATCAACGGAATAATTATTGGAGTGTTGGATGTGTGAATTTAACCAGATGTCAGGACCTTGTAATAACAAAAATGAGAAGCTGTTCATTATCGCTGTTAATGTTTAATCTTCTTTATGGAGCTTTCTCAAAACTGACCAGCATTTCTTCAAATATAACTGTCCCTCTCTGACAGTAGGTGGTTCCTGCCTCCTTATGATTTGGGGTTTACACGATGCACAATAACAACGCAGATATCTGACAATATATTAAACCGCGGTAAAGTAGGCGTGCAGTGCCTTTTCACATTCTGCTATATCTATGTTGTATTTTAGCTTTCCTTTCAAAACAAGAAATGGCTACGAATATTTATATACTCCTGATAACATAATGTGCTTGTGAGGTTTTGTGATTTTACTTGTTTAATTTTTCTCTCCCTGTACAGGCCTTCCACCTCCTCCAGTTGAAAGAGTCTCAGCTGAGGGCTAGGAACCAGTAGGTGTGTGTGTTTAATTACCGTGCTATTGCCAGAAAGCTCTGGACTGAAAGACGATGGCCAAGAAATTGGTTTCGCGCTGGTTCCGGCCTG
This sequence comes from Heptranchias perlo, assembly GCF_035084215.1. NCBI lineage: Eukaryota > Metazoa > Chordata > Chondrichthyes > Hexanchiformes > Hexanchidae > Heptranchias > Heptranchias perlo. The sequence goes on from NC_090346.1 coordinate 6,516,370, forward strand.
GAACGCCCGCCCGTAGACGGAGGCCCGAGGCTCATTCCAAATTGGGCCTTGGGCTTCGTTTCCATAAAGCCGGCGGGCTGCGGACGCCAATGTAGCTCGCCGGTCGGGGCTTTCTCAAAATGAGCTGGCTCCGAGGCTGAGGCAAGACCTGGGGTGGGGGGTGGGGAGTGCGGGGAAGGGGAACAGGAGGAGGGCAGCGTCCTGCAGTATTGCTCTGGAGCCATGAGGAGCTCTTGGCCTGCACTTGTCCCCCTCCCATTTGCCATCCCCCCATCCTGCTCCTCCTGCCTCCCCATTGAGAAAGTAAAAACTAAGAAACTTACCTGTTTTTCAGCGGCCTCCAGCGGTCCCTTTAAGGACCCATACTGGGGGAGGGGTATTTCCACAGAGCTGATACAAAAAACAAAGAACTTGCATTAATATAGGACGTCCCAAAGTGCTTTACACCCAATTAACTATTTTTGAAGTGTACTCACTGTTGTAATGTTGGAAACACAGCAGCCAATTTGCACACAGCAAGGTCCCACAGACAGCAATGTGATAATGACCAGATAATCTGTTTAGTGATGTTGTTTGAGGGATAAATGTTGGCCAGGACACTCAGTTTAACATCTCATCCGAAACATCTGAGTGCTGCACTCTCTCAGTACTGCACTGGGCTATCAGCCTAGATTTTGTACTCAAGTATCTAGATTTGGGACTTGAACCTACAACCTTCCGACTCAGAGGCGAGAGAGCTACCAACGCACACTGGGGGTGGTGTGGTAGTAACCCATACTGGGGGAGGGGTGTTTACATGGGGGTGATAGCCCTCAGGTACCCTGACAAAGTGACCATTTTTTATGTGTGAGTTTAGACAGTGAGTGTCAGCAGGGGAATGAACAGCCAAGCCCGATAGTGTCCTTACCGGCCACCCGCATATGAGCAGGGTTTACCAGGCTCCGATCAGAAGTGGGACACTAGTTGATATCTCCCCTCCTCACCCTAGCTGAAAGATCCTGTGGGGGTCATCGCTGGAAGGACCTGTCACACAGCCAAAGCGTATTGGAAAATCACCAGAGTGCTGCCACCTCCCCTCCTTCCCCCTCCCTCCCACTGATCTATCGATACTCTTCGCAGTTTGCGAGACACTGCCTGCGCCATGCAGCCTCTTATATATAAAGGTAAGTGCACCATTCTTACACCCCCAGCCGGGAGCCACACCCAAAGAGAGTGTGGGCTGGAGCTGGGACGGGGGGGGTGAGGTGCGATACTGTAGCGCAGATTCTCTGATCTGCGCTTCCCTCCAATGCCACTGGCCGTCGGAAGTAGGGTTGCCAGCTCTCCAGGATTGTCTTGGAGTCTCCAAGAATTCAAGGTTAATCTCCAGGACACTGTTTTGACCAGAAACTTAACTGGACCAGCCACATAAATACTGTGGCTACAAGAGCAAGTCAGAGGCTGGGTATTCTGCGGTGAGTGACTCACCTCCTGACTCCCCAAAGCCTTTCCACCATCTACAAAGCACAAGTCAGGAGTGTGATGGAATACTCTCCACTTGCCTGGATGAGTGCAGCTCCAACAACACTCAAGAAGCTCGACACCATCCAGGACAAAGCAGCCCGCTTGATTGGCACCCCATCCACCACCCTAAACATTCACTCCCTTCACCACCGGCGCACCGTTGCTGCAGTGTATACTATCCACAGGATGCACTGCAGCAACTCGCCAAGGCTTCTTCAACAGCACCTCCCAAACCCGCGACCTCTACCACCTAGAAGGACAAGGGTAGCAGGCACATGGGAACAACACCACCTGCACGTTCCCCTCCAAGTCACACACCATCCTGACTTGGAAATATATCGCCGTTCCTTCATCGTCGCTGGGTTAAAATCCTGGAACTCCCTTCCTAACAGCAGTGTGGGAGAACCTTCACCAGATGGACTGCAGTGGTTCAAGAAGGCGGCTCACCACCACCTTCTCGAGGGCAATTAGGGATGGGCAATAAATGCCGGCCTCGCCAGCGACGCCCACATCCCATGAACAAATTTTTTTTAAAACACCCAGGAGAAAAATTATAGGGGCATTAAACAAAATGCTGTTTTTTTCATTTTCTTTGAACACTTTTATTTATTAGTCATAAAAATATTGGCAATGGGGGAGAAAGGCTGTTTCACTAACAGTCAAGATTAAACCAATTGGGTAACAGAGCCTGTTCCCTTTCCAATTGGCCATGGGAAGGCAGTGTGCCTGGAGGATGGTCCAATGGGGGCTGGGATGGTTCGAAGTGAGAGGCCATGTGATGAAACCTCCAGGAATACACGCAACCAGAGCTGGCAACCCTAGTCGGGAGCGTAGATTTGGTGATTTTACCCCTAGAGCGGCAGCAAAAAAAATGACGTTTAATATAGCACTTCTTAAAAAAAAGTTTCTTTGATGCTTACCACAATATACAACATCTGTTTTGTAGGCATTGAATTTACCCAAGTTCGTTGCCATGGGTGTGCACAGGTCACATGTTCCCCGATCTCTCAACCACTGGGTGTCTTTTGAAGCTAGGGCAAATGATATGTTATTAAATACTCCGCAGGGTTTTCCAGAATGTCAACATGTTAGTAAATCTGGAGCAGAAAGTTTTCCAAAACTCCCTATTCAGTAACAGAACTTAGGACTCCATTCAGGCTTCCCATATTTTTACAGGCTAAACCTTTCTCTGGGGGGAGTCCAGTATCTTTAGCAAATATTTGTCAACGTTTATGGGAAACCAGCTTGCAGCAAAGTCAACGGACCTAAAAAAAGAAACATTTAAGAAAATGAGACTATAAATCTTGAAAGTATCGTATCAGAGAGTGTCTGCACCAAACTAAATTTAAATTTTAAAAAAGGATTTGCATTTATATAGCGCCTTTCACAACCTCAGGACTTACAGCCAATTAAGTACTCTTGAAGTGTAGTCACTGTTGTTATGTAGGAAACGTGTCAGTTAATTTGCGCACAGCAAGCTCCCACAAACAATAATGAGATAATGACCAGATCATCTAATTTTTTGGTGTTGGTTGAGGGATAAATATTAGCCAGAACATCGGGGAAAGTTTTATTTGTTAAATGCTTTCTCACTGTTTTCATACTAATGATTAGGGAAGTTGGAAATAATTCGAATCAGGTTATTAATTTAGCAGATTAATTCCTAAACATGATAAAACAAAGTAACAGCCAGTAACCAGTTTACCAATCACGTTCTGCTTGGATTAGGATTCCACCCACCCCCAGTTTTTACTCCTTTTCTCCTGTTGGTGTTGAGTTCTGTTGGAGTAGGGCACTGGTGACTTGGTGCTACATTCCCCATTGGTGAGCCTTCATGGTGGGTATTGGGAGACTATTTGACCGTGGGGGCCTCCTCTCCTAGCTCAATGTTCACGTACACAAAGGACCTCTAGATATTGGTTGGCAGTGGGAAACCGGCCTGGGTTATTTTTTAATCTGCTGCCTTGCTTAGGAGAACTGAGGCTAGTTGTAGTGACCATTACTGCAGCCCCCAACTCAATATAGCCTCCAGCAAGAGTAATTCTGGGAATTACCAACCAAGTTTATACACAGGAGGAGGCCCTGATCTCAGGGTGGAAGATTGCGATCAAAATAATCCATTGCTTTGAGATGTCCAGAGGACATGAAAGGCACTATATAAATGCAAATCCTTTTTTAATTCTCTTACCCGTGCATTTCCACTCAAGATGTTGGATAACAATCGAGAGCAGCTGCCTTCATTTTCCCCTCTGTAACCCAGGTGCAGAGGCCAACTGTGCCACCTATATTATCCTTGCCCATTGGGACTAATTAACTCAGCGTGGATCTGGCATTGAGCCTGGGACCTTCCTGGGTCTGCATGGATAAACTCACAATGGATAAACTCGCTGAGCTGTGTGAATGTTTTCTGAGCATGTGAGCGTCTTCTGAGGTTGGATTGGGCTTGGGTGTGATGGCTGTCATGAGGAATAGCCCACCAGCAGACACTGTTTGGGCTCACATGTAAGGAGTGGCCTGTTTAGTGAGGCACCAGACAGGCGTCTGCTGCATGGAACTTTTTCTCAGCATATGTCATCATGAGTGGAGGGAAAAAGGTCACATTAGCATTCATAGTCCAGGGTTAAATATATAATCCTAATCTGACAACCAAGCTATTGGAGGCATCATTGATAGATAGTTAGTAAAAATAAAGTGAATAGCCCTGACATGATATATCCAAGAATGTCCAAGAGTGTTTTAGGTGTTAGCCGTGGCTCAGTTGGTAGCACTCTTTATCTCTGAATGAAGAAGATTGTGGGTTCAAATCCCACTACAGAGATTTGAGCACATAATCCAGGCTGATACTTCAGTGCAGCACTGAGGGAGTGCTGTCTTTCAGATGAGACATTAAACCAAGGCCCCATCTGTCCTCTCAGGTGGATGTAAAAGATCCCATGGCACCATTTTGAAAAAGAGAAGGGGAGTTACCTAAGAACTTAAAAAATAGGAGCAGGAGTAGGCCATACGGCCCCTCGAGCCTGCTCCGCCATTCAATGAGATCATGGCTATCCTCGACCTTAACTCCACTTTCCTGCCTGATCCCCATATCCCTTGGCTCCTTTAAGAATCCAAAAATCTATCGATCTCAGCCTTGATATACTCAATGACTGAGCATCCACAGCCCTCTGGGGTAAAGAATCCTAAAGATTCACAACCCTCTGAATGAAGAAATTCCTCCTCATCTCGATCCTAAATGGCCGACCACATCCTGAGACTATGCCCCCTAGTTCTAGACTCTCCAGCCAGGGGAAACAGCCTCTCAGCATCTACCCTGTCAAGCCCTCTCAGATTGTTATATGTTTCAATGAGATCACCTCTCATTCTTATAAACTCTAGAGAGTATAGGCCCATTCTACTCAATCTCTCCTCATAGGACAACCCTCTCATCCCAGGAATGAATCTAGTGAACTTTCATTGCACCGCCTCTAAGGCAAGTATATCCTTCTCTTAGGTAAGGAGATCAAAACTGTACACAGTACTCCAGGTGTGGTCTCACCAAAGCCCTGTACAATTGCAACAAGACTTCCTTACTCTTGTACTCCAACCCCCTTGCAATAAAGGCCAACATACCATTTGCCTTCCTAATTGCTTGCTGTACCTGCATGTTAACTTTCTGTGTTTTGTATACAAGGACATCCAAATCCCTCTGAACACCAACATTTAATAGTTCTCACCATTTAAAAAATATTCTGTATTTCTATTCTTCCTGCCAAAGTGAATAACCTCACATGTCCCCACATTATACTCCACCTGCCACCTTATTGCCCACTCACTTAATCTGTCTAACCTTTGCAGACTCTTTGTGTCCTCCTCATAGCTTACTTTCCCACCTAGTTTTGTGTCGTCAGCAAACTTGGATATCGAGTTCTCCCTGGTGTCTTGGCTAATATTTATTCCTCAACCAGTACCTAAGCAGATTATTTGGTCATTATCTCATTCCTGTTTGTGGGATCTTGCTGTGCGCATATTGGCTGCTACATTACAACAGTGACTACACTTCAAAAGTTATTCATTGGCTGTGAAGCGCTTTGAGACATTCTGAGGTCATGAAAGGTGCTATGTAAATGCAAATGTACGGAGTCGTACAACACCAGGTTATAGTCCAACAGCTTTATTTGAAATCACAAGCTTTCGGAGCTCCGAAAGCTTGTGATTTCAAATAAAACTGTTGGACTATAACCTGGTGTTGTACGACTCCGTACATTTGTCCACCCCAGTCCATCACCGGCATCTCCACATCATGTAAATGCAAGTTCTTTCTTTTTATTTAAGGTGCTGAAAGTGGGGTTTGGGGTTGGAGGGAAAGTCTGTGGCTAAAAGTTTCTCTTTGTCTCTGGGAGTGGGAGCAAAAACCAGAAAGATTCAAATAAAGTGAATGTGACTTCAATCTTGAAGAAAAGGCAGAGGTGTGAATCTAATTCAGATGTGTTAACTTGACATTGATAATGGGCAAGATAGTGGAGTCTATGAGAGAAGAAACAATTCAGGATTATGTCATTGTTAGAAGGGCCCAGCGTAAGTTCATCAAATGAAGGTCGTGAGGAAGTTTGACGTTAGTTTTTCAGGATGTGACCAGTTTAGTGGATGAAGGAAAATGTGGGTCAATATTCTATATCTTGACTTTCTGAAGGCTTTTGACAAGATGTTTCACAAAGGACTTCTAGCGAAGGTGAGGGCTCGATCACATCAATGGTGAAGTGGAAAATTGGCTAGAAAATTTGCTTCACAAGAGAAAGCAGAGAATTGTTGTGACTGAGCTGCAATAACTATTGGAGTCCCAAAAGGATCGGCCCTTGGAACCCAGCTATTCACAATATTTGCAAGTGACCTTGACGAGACAAAAGTTTTGCGCTGAAAGAGTCCAACTTTGCTAAAAATAACAAATTAGTGTGAGAAAGTAGAACAGGTAGGGGAAAGAGATGTCATTTAAAGAAATGTTATACTGCATATTCAAGGTCAGATCAGTGCTAAAATTAACTGTTAATGACCTCCTTTGTGCAGAATCTCTCAGCCAAATCATGGAGTTCAGTGTAATTTAGAACCAACTTGGGGGCTGGATTCATGCTGATACCAATTTAAACACAATTGAGGAGGCCCCATTAATATATCTTCACAAGTTTGAGGCTCCTGGCAGTCTGGGTCATGGGAAGGAGACACGTAAATCTGTGGCTTTCCTGAATCATCCTCCCCTCTATATATTTAAGTCTGCCTCGGGTATCTTTTAGGCCTGTTGGTGACTGATTGATCCAGGGAGATTGAAATGTCCCGTCCGTGCAAGTACTGAATGTCATGACACATATGCAAAGTAGGGTTACCAACTCTGGTTGGACGTATTCCTGGAGGTTTCATCAGGTGTTCTCCCCGCCTCCAACTGCCTATTTTTCCCCATTTACAATATTTTCATAACCTATAAATGAAAGTTTTGAAAGAAAACGAAAGAAAACAACTTTTTATAATGTCCCTGCGATTTTTCTCCCGGGTTACTCGCAGCAGTGTCCAGGAGATCCATCTTTAATTCCTGAACATCGAATTCTTTGGCCTTTACCAATATGGCGGTCGGCACACTTCTAGCTCGTAATGAGCGCGTGCTTCCTGATCGCCATATTGGAGGCTTAGGAGGCCGTTTAACACATGAAAAATGGGCTATGTGTGGGCAAAGTCCTAGGCCTTAGCATCTGAGCATTTGTTTGGTCCACTGGGTGCCCCCCATTTGCAAACTCCCATCACCATGTGAGTCTCCAAACCAAGCTACTGGGCAATTCACAAGGGCAGAGCTTTTGCTTGCTTGGTATGGAGTGTACACCTGACTTACCTAAACTCAGAGAGTTTAAGGTTTAAGGAATCCCAAGTGTGTACAATGGTACTGCTGGAGTTTCATTATGCTGGAGTTTAGTTGTGGCAAACCCCCTGAGAGTTGACAGATCTGTGCATCTGTGCACTTGATTCATCACGGAGGCACGCAAAGGTACAGAAACTGGCTCAGTGCATTCAAAGAAATGCTATCCCTTGTTACACTGCACGTTCAAGGTCAGATCAGCTCTAAAATTAACTGTAATCTGACCTCCTTTGTGCAGGAGCTCTCATCCAAATCATGGAGTGAAAGGAGGAGACAGTTGTTTCGTTGGCTGATCACAAGACCCATGAGAAAGAGAGAGTCTGCTGCCATCGGCTGTATCATGCAGCTTATTAGATCAGAGCGTGTTCAGTTAGGACCACACTGCCAGTTGGGACATTGCCATGCTTATGGAGCTTTATTATATGCAGCTGATTGGGAAGAATCTCCCATGTCTCTTTAATGAGCCTGGCTAGCTAGACAATCATTAACAGTGCTTTGAAGTGCTGCCGTGTCGAGCTCAGGTATTGGATTACTGTGTCTGCTACAAAGCCTTGACTTGGTTCAATTCTTCCATCACCAGATGTGTCATCTTGGTACCACCTTAATTCCAAAGAAACCCTGATTACAGATAAGTAGTAAATGGCATTCAGTATTGATAAATACAAGGTATTGGATATAGGTTCCAAAACATATCCCCAAGATAAATCTCGGTAAGGAAAGTCATTCGGCCCATCTAGCTCATTCTTCGATAGAAGGTCCTACCATCACAACATCCAACTTGAATCTTGAATCATTGAACGGATTTTTACCTCTACTACCCTGCCCAGAAGACACGTCTTGGCCTGGCCCGAAGACTCAGCCTGCCAAATGAAAGATATTGATCACTCTTTGTGTGAAGAAATGCTCCCTGACATCAGCCTCGAAAGTACCTGTTACCACTTATACCCCTCGTCCTACAGTCATGGTTTAACTTGCAATAGTGTCCTGGATTAAATTTAGTCATGGTGCAGAGGCAATTTTTGGAGTGAGTAAAGTGTACGTCATGCAGAAGATTTATTTTCCTGGGTTACAGCTCCCCCCAGAAAATGTTACTTCTTCACACTATTTGGTGTATTTCCCAGCACATTGGAGTAAACTGTTTTAGGCCCTGCAATTCTGCAGGGTTTTCCCAATCTACTGCTGTAACTATGACAGATTGTCGAATCTTTGGTTAAACAGCGTAAATGACCATTTTTTGCTGTTTATTCCATTTCTCCAAGGGTTCCGCTGATCTGCTGCCAAAGTTATGACAGCAGATCAGGAGTGGCTCCCTACAGAAATTCCAGGTAAATTATTTTATGACGTGTATATGATTTTATGATGTGCAAAAGGAAGATTACAATTCAAGTGCACAAATCATGCTCCACTGATGGTTCAATGTGTTTGCCCAGGAGCAATACAGAGCAGGGGAGTCAGCTAGCCAGAGTCACCCAGCCATCACAGACAAACCGGCATCAGAAGCTATCATCAGCAGCAAGTCCCTGAAGCTACCTGTTCACAACCAGCAGCCAGTCACTTCAACCCTGCCAACCCAAACCAACCAGCTACAGGGCACATTGGGGGGGGGGAGTGGGGAAGTGGCTTTGGTTTCCCAGCAGAGGCAACATGAACAGAAGAGGCATTGGGAGAGTCGCCAGGGGCGGAAGAGACAGTGGCAGAATGGCTAGATAGGAGCCAGTATCAAGGGAGAGCCAGAAGACCAGGAGCAAGAAAGTCAGCACCAGACAAGAGAGATAGAGGAAAATTATGAGTAATTTGAGACTTGACATGTGGCAAGTGTTACAGGCTTGGGGGGAAAAAGGTGACTTTGTGCCGATGGTTCCCAAAGCTCTCCACCACTGGAGTTTTCCCTATGTCATGTCTGGCTCTGTTGTAGACTAATTGATGGTGATTGATTACTATGATTAGTCAACAACTCCATTATCATTGTATCATGCGACTAACAGGATGGTAGAAGGTGAACTAGATGGACCTTGGTCTTTCTTCGTCTAGCAATTCCAATATTCCTTGGATAACAGTGCAGCCAAAGAGCTGCGGACAATGGGTGGGACATGAAAATCAGGAGCATGAGGAGTGCATGAGGTGCGGTCAGCTTTCACTGTAATTAATTTATTGATACATAAGCTTGTGTGGCAGCTTTTCATTCCGAGTTTCAATGAAGGCTTTCTGCAAGCCCACTGCATCATAGTACATTACACACCGTATGAGAACTCAGTGAGAACGCAGGCAAGCTTTCTGATGGTTTATTTTGCTAATACCAGAACTGAGAGGTTTATAACTATCAGGAAAGGTTGAACAGGCTGGAGCTCTTTTCTCTAGAAAAGGGAAGGCTGAGGGGCGACCTGATTGAGGTCTATAAAATTATGAAGGGGTTCGATAGGGTAAACGTAGAAAAGATGATTCCACTTGTGAGGGAGTCCAAAACTAGGGTCCAAAACTAAGATAGTCACCAATAAATCCAATAAGGAATTCAGCAGAAACTTCTTTAACCAGAGAGTGGTTAGAATGTGGAACTCGCTACCACATGGAGTGTTGAGGTGAATAGCATAGATACATTTAAGGAGAAGCCAGATGAGTACATGAGGGAGAAAGGAATAGAAAGATATGCTGATAGGGTGAGATGAAGTAAATAGAGTGGGAGGAGGGTTGTGTGGAACATAGACATCAGCATCGACCGGTTGGGCTGAATGGCCTGTTTCTGTGCTGTAAATTCTATGTAATACACTGACCAGTGCAGAACCACGCCTTCGAGGCCATGAAGGCCCCTGGCTTGGACTCCAATACTATGCCAAGTTGGTTGAAGTCAGCTAGGACAGCTTGAAGGCCTGGTTCTGCACTGGTCAGTGTATTACATAGAATTTACAGCACAGAAACAGGCCATTCCACACAACCCTCCTCCCACTCTATTTACTTCATCTCACCCTATCAGCATATCCTTCTATTCCTTTCTCCCTCATGTACTCATCTAGCTTCCCCTTAAATGTATCTATGCTATTCGCCTCAACCACTCCATGGAATGATACAATAGTCCTCAATGTCCCTTGGCAAAGGGAGGGGGAAATCAGTTCTGGTTCCCATTATTATCCTGTTATAGGGAGTGTTTGCAGCTGGTAGTGGCGGACATTGCATATGTTTTTTTTTGCATTGCTGGCCAGTTACGGATAATTCTCCTGGCATCATGCACGTGCAGCTGTTTCAGTATTCCTGTCAGTACTCCGAAACCTGCCCCAGAATGTAAATATGGCAAATTCTTAGAGCAACAAGAGCTGAACCACATTCTGGAACAGCTTCAGCTAGAAGTGATCCCACGATATAAAGGGAAGAAGTACAGAAGGTAATGCTCGTGTGAAAATTTGCTGGCTATTAATCTGAATCCCAAAAATTCAAAATCATTTACTGTTCCAATTTCCATATTTCAGTCGGTTTCTGCCTCATGGTAAAGACTGCGGGAGCGAAAATCTGCAGTCCTTCCGGTCCACTTCCACCGTAAGTTAACCCCAAACAAAGTTACCTGCATCAGACGGGAGCATTGCCAGGAGATGGGGGGTTCCTAGGCCGGGAGTTTCCTCGTTCCTAGCCTAAGATCCACCAGGTAGCAAGTGTGCTGAAACAAAGAAGACGTACTAGCTTTGCCCAAGGTCAGCAGTGAGGCCCACCTGGGGGTCAAGGCCGGAGTCTTGGATTGAACCACCAAAGATCCAGCCTGCCAAATGGAAGAAAATGGCACCTCTGTAAGAGGGCCAATAGGCCCAAAGCACGTGGCTTCTGGGACTGGGGCTACCAGAGACCCTTCAATAGCTTCTGTCGTTATTCCCACCCCTCCCACCCTCCTCCTCTATGGCGAGCCCCAGGATGCACCCTTAGTGATGCCAGGGACCCACCAGCAACACCCTGGCAGGGGCAGGAGCAAAAGCCATCAGTGGGCACGTCCCAACACTTATGTCAGGATGTCTGCCCATGAATTTTTGGCCTCTATACAGGTGATTACACAGTCTGATGCTCCCAAGGCAATGACGGATTGTGCAATCCACCCTTAAGTTTCAAATTTTCCAAGTGACACAATTTGAACTAACCTAAATTTGTAACTAGCTGATGACCACATTTTGTTGAGAAAGACTTGCATTTTTTTAACACCTTATCGTATCTACCAGAAACATTCACTCCCTTCACCACCGGCGCACAGTGGCTGCAGTGTGTACCATCCACAGGATGCACTGCAGCAACTCACCAAGGCTTCTTCGACAGCACCTCCCAAACCTGCGACCTCTACCACCTAGAAGGACAAGAGCAGCAGGCACATGGGAACAATACCACCTGCACGTTCCCCTCCAAGTCACACACCATCTCGACTTGGAAATATATCGCCGTTCCTTCATCGTCGCTGGGTCAAAATCCTGGAACTCCCTTCCTAACAGTGCAGTGGGAGAACCTTCACCACACGGACTGCAGCGGTTCAAGAAGGCGGCTCACCACCACCTTCTCAAGGGCAATTAGGGATGGGCAATGAATGCTGGCCTTGCCAGCGATGCCCACATCACATGAACGAATAAAAAAAAGAAACATCTCAAAATATTTCATGTACAATGTATTGCTTTGTTACTGACCATTGTTATGTAGCCAAATATGGCAGCCATTATGCACATGGCAACATTCTGGAAACAATAATTAAATGAGTGTTCAATTAAACTATTTCTAGTTGAGGGAGGAATGTTGGCCACAACGTTGAGAGAACTGCCTGCTTATCCTCAAATTCAACATTGCAATCTTTAATATTTACTGCAACTGGCAGACGGCCTCATTTTAATATCTCATCCAAAGGACAGCACCTCTGATGATATAGCATTGCCCTGGGATGCCAGCCTAGATTATGTGCCCAATCCTGGAGCAGGGCTTGAACCCACAACCTTCCATCTCAGAGGCAAAAATGTAACCAATTGAGCCAAGCTGACGCTTTGAAATGGCTAATTCCAATCTATCATTCAATCAATCACCTGCGCTCACTGATTGTGGGGTGTCTGCATCTCACTTCTTTTTAATACAGCTGCTGGCCTGTTTTTGCCCTTTACATAAAATTTCTACTATCTTTTCCTTCTTTTATTAATGTTTTCATCTTCCTTTAATCATCATTTGTCTTTTTTTCTTTTCCTACCCTTCATTAGCATTGATGAGCATTAAAGCGAGCTCCCAGGATGGCTTCATGCTTCGTTTGGTGTGGTACTGAGTCACGTTGTCCAGGAAGATCCCTGATTTGCGCTAAATTGCTGATCTTAGCTGGGGCAGCAACAGAGACCTTAACTTAGCATCCCTGGGCTAGGGACGAGGAGTGAAACAAGCTCAGAGAAGGAAGAAATTAGGGAGGAGAAAGAGGCTCCCTGTGTCTGTCAGAGATGGGAAGCGGTTATGCACTGTCAAAATGTTCAGAAAACATTTGGCAACTGCAACACCGAAACTGACTCCTGCTTTTTTTAACCCACAAGCGTGGTGTATTACACAAAGAGAAACGTGCGAACAGCATTGATATTCAAGATTGCCAAACTATTATTTTGGTGAATAACACTGTTATTGAAGTAAAGCCGTGGTCATGAACAATCAGCACTGTGGAGCCATCTCCCCACAGAGAGAAACCTGGCAGACAGAAGCCCGTAGCCCATGAGGGCAACGGACCCAGGAGACCAAGATCTCAGCTGGAGAATGCTTTCCCTCACCAGTACAGCCTGCTGTTCCCTCCTGCAAGCGGTGATGTGATTGGCAGCGGTTACCGACATCAGTTGCAAATTTCCTGACCGTTATCAAGTGCCTGGAAGTCTTCGCCTCCAGGTTGCACTGGGAGAGCAGACTGTTAATAGTCCAAATGTATCATTTTGTATTCATTGTGCTTCTCGCATCCCCTCCTCGAGGGCCACATGCAGCACTTGGAGAGATAAAGCACACTTTGCTGACATTTGAGTTTCGAACCTTTTTTTCCTCGAGCGGGCCTCCAGCCCAATCGTTTCCACAGCTCCTAAATCACTATGCAGTGAAGATATGCAGGAACAAGACACCGTTGTGATATTGTGCAGATGTTGCACTGCACTGCACCAGCCCAGAGCACCGTTGACTGTGACTCGGTCACTTGGCAGGTCCTCAAATCCCAGCGGTTATGTCGTTTATGGAATCTATTAGGGGCGAAGCATTTAAGGGGAAGCTAGATAAGTACACGAGGGAGAAAGGAATAGAAGGATATGTTGATAGGGTGAGATGAAGTAAATAGAGTGGAAGGAGGCTCGCGTGGAGCATAAATTCTGACATAAAGACCAATTGGGCCAAATGCCCTGTTTCTGTGCAGTAAATTCTACGTGATGTATTTGAAGTGTCCGTTGTGTTTTTTACAAAGTGCATGTCTTTTTTTTATATAAACCCAGTCTTTTACTTCGTTTGAGCTGCATTTGGAGGGACTGCCTTCTGTTTGTTAAACTGCCGTCACTGTACTTGCCGGGCACTTTTAGTAACAGTTGCTTACATTTCCATAGACCTCCTCGTGTGCAGCGAGATATCTCAGTACATTTACTGGACGCAGAGCAGGAGAGGGAAGAGCTCAGAGGGGACAACAGGACAGACGAAGAGAAAGATCTTTCGCAGGCATCTGAACGAAGGGAGGGTGGACGTTCCAAAGGGCTGGAGCGGCTATCGATGTTGGTGCAGAGTGAGCTAGGAATGAGAAGTAGGTCAGTATCGAGGGTTCGGAGGGTGTATGATGGGACATATACCTGGAATGGATTGGAGTGGTAGGGAGAGTCGAGACCATGAGGGATTAGAAGGTTAGGATGAGGATGCTAAAGTCAATTCTCTGGCGTACAAGAAACCAGTGGAGCGGGGAAAAGAAGGGGATTTGGGCCTTACTAAAGATTAGAACATGAGCTACAATGTTGTGGCTTGTCGTTTATGGTGTCTGGAAGCTGGAAAATCCATTGAGAAGCTTATTCGAGAAATCCGGCCCCGAGGTGATAAAGGTGTGGATTCGGATTTCCATAGAAATGGAAGTGGAAGCAGAGTTAGGCAATGTTTTGGAGGCGAAAGAAAAATGTCTTGGGAGTGGATCTGAGTTGTGTGAGGAAGCTGAGCTGGGGATTGAGCAGCACCTCAAGGTTCTATACCTCTTGACTTACACCGAGGGGTCAGCCAGGGAGATTGGTGGATTTGAGGCTGGAGGCATATCCATGTTGGTGGGAGCCGAGGAGGATGTTTTGGTTTTGACAACATGTGGCTCAAAAGAAGTTGGAGTGAATGGCAATAACCCAGGAGTAGATGAAGGAGGTGGAAATATAGAGCCGAGTGTCAGCATCCATGTGAAAGATGATGCCACTGAGGGATGGCCTGTAAATTTTCAAGAGAAGAGAGCCAGGAATGGAGGCCTGGGGTACACCAGAAATGACCTTGCGAGCACAGGAGCAGAAATGTTTGGAAGAGATGAGGGCCTAGAAGTTTCAAGAGCGGCAGGCCGAAGAGTCCATCGTCCGATCGTTCCGGGCTGCAGTTGAACCCAGGGCCAGAGGTGAAAGGGCAGTCTCCAATCCAATGAGCCATCCAGGACAGACAAGCCCTCTCTCACTGGTAATATTTGACCCCCAATAATCAGAAATGCCTTTCCATGAACTTTGCTCGAGACCTCGTCATGGGATTGTTGGTATTCCTCGGCCCTCACCCGAAACAGAATGAGTCCAGCTCACAGGAGAAATGAAATGTGGAAAGTTCTGCCAGAGACAAGGAACCAAAAACAACATGTTTTCCCAGGAGGAGAGGCCAAACACAAAACCCCGAGCCCAGTACAGGAAACCATACACCTTCTGGAATCGGCTTTGGGCAGAAACATGCAAGAGGAAACAATATTTAAACATGAGGAGAAAAACTAGAGAAATAATTATATTTAAACTGGATAGATGTGCAACTCAGTTTCAACCCTCAGATACTATATAGAGTTACTCACACTGTCATTATCCACAGATACATCAAGGGGGGGGGGCGGGGTCTGCAACAATCTGTCAATCACAGTCGTGGGACGTGCATACAAGTGAGTAGAGTGTAGCCATTCGGTGTAAACCACGTTTATCTGTGTTATACATCAGAGGAAGCCTATGATGCAGAACTGTACCATTTGATAGTAAAAAGTATAAGTCTGTACTTTGAAATAAGTGTAAGGACTTGCACAACACCAGGTTATAGTCCAACAGTTTTATTTTAAATCACAAGCTTTCGGAGCTTTCCTCCTTCGCCAGGTGAGCCTCTGCTTTTAGTGTGATTGTGTCAGTGATGAATCGTGGCGCTGTTTGATTCATGTCATTCAATAGCATGGCATGTAATCATCCCACAGACCTGCGTGCTCCAAGACCGCAGTGTAGCCAGGGTATTTATAGTACACTTGTGTCTCCGTTTCATCTGTGTAGATATTATAAATGCTTGGCAAAATTTGGTGGAAATTAGACTTGCATTTATATAGCACCTTGTATGACCTCAGGACGTCCCAAAGCACTTTACAGCCAATGAAGTACTTTTGAAGTGTTGTAATGTAGGAAACACTGCAGCCAATTTGTGCACAGCAAGATCCCACAAACAGCAATGAGATAATGACCAGATAATCTATTTTTTAGTGATATTGGTTGAGGGATAAATATTAGCCAGGACACTGCGGAGATCTCTCCGGCTCTTCGAAATAGTGCCATGTCCACCTGCGAGGGCAGACGAGGTCTCGGTTTAATGTTTTATCCAAAAGATGGCACCTCTGGCAGTGCAGCACTCCCTCAGTACAATATGAGATTGGATCTTGCTGCTGCTCAAATGGCCGAATTTAGTGGCGCTAAAAATTTTCATTTCTGATTGTGCATTATTTTAATAATGTGCAGCGTATAAAGCCTATGCTTACGTCAGCTCAAAGATTATTAAAATTTTGACTATCAATGATTCACAGCAGATTAAGAAATTTGTAGTAATGCGTCTCTATCTCGGTTAGGTAGCTAACTTTGTTCATGCAGAATTATTTTTTTTGGTTGCTTTAACTGAGGACCCTACTGTAGGCCCAAAAACACACAGACGTGGAAAAAAATCAAATGTTGGGGCCAGGGCTGAGATGGTTGGGAGACAGTGTGGCAATGCACAGTTAGCTCAGGGCTCAGGAGAACTCCTCTGCTCCTTTTCGAATGGTGCCATGGGATCTTTTACATCCACCTGAAAGAGCAGCTGGGGCTTCAGTCTTAACCTCTTATCCAAAAGACTGCACCTCCGACAGTGCAGCACTCCCTCAGTACTACACCGATGGCAGCCCAGATTCGGTGCTCAAGTCCCAAGAATGGAGCTTGAACACATGACCTTCTGACTCAGAGGCAGGAGTGCTACCAGTGAGCCACAGCTGACAACAGAGGACTGAGTTATGAGAATAGACTAGAAAAACTTGGGCTCTTCAGCCTTGAGAAGACGTGACTGTGAGGTGACCTGATAGAAGTATATAAGATAGAACAGTATCCAAAAGGTCATTCAGAAACACTATTTCAACTTAAACTGTAACAGGACGGTAAGCGAGCTCAGATTCAAACTGGCAAAAGATAAATTTAGGAATGATATCAGGTGGTTCTTTATTATTCAAGGAGTTATCAGCATAAGGAATGAGCTTCAATGTAGGGCATTGGAGGCGAATATCTTACATTCATTTAAGTGACAGGTGGATGATGTAATGGCATTTCTGATTGGACAAGCTAAATGGCCTTTCTCGTTCATATTTATCATGTGACCTAAACACCAGTTATTCTTTGTGTGTTTTGCTGTGCTGTAACCTTTCAGTTTTTGTGGTGCTAGAGTGACGGAGATATTTCTCACAGGTTAATATAGTCAGTGCAGAGCACAAGGTGCAATCGACTCATTTAAGTGTCTTTAACAGAATAAATTTGAGCTCATTCAAAACTCTGCTGCCCATATCCTAACTCACACTAAGTCCCGTTCACCCATCACCCCTGTGCTCACTGACCTTCATTGGCTCCCAGTCCGGGAACGCCTCGATTTTTAAAATCTCATCCTTGTTTTCAAATCTCTCCTTGGCCTCGCCCCTCCCTAACTCTGTAACCTCCTCGAGCCCTACAACCCTCCGAGACCTCTGCGCTCCTCCAATTCTTGCCTCTTACGCACCCCGATTTTAATCACTCCACCATTGGCGGCCGTGCCTTTAGCTGCCTAGGCCCTAAGCTCTGGAATTCCCTCCCTAAACCTCTCCGCCTCTCTACCTCTCTCTCCTCCTTTAAGACGCAACTTAAAACCTACCTCTTTGACTAAGCTGTCCTAATACCTCCTTATGTGGCTCGGTGTCTAATTTTGTTGGATAACTCTCCTGCAAAGTGCCTTGGGATGTTTTACTATGTTAAAGGCGCTATGTAGATGCAAGTTGTTGTTGAATGTTAAAGAAAAGTATCAATTTAAAAAAAACTTAACGTATCATATTTTCTTCCCTCTTGTCCGGACTATGCTGACTCTGGCCTATGATTCCAGAGGTGCCAGCAACCCCTCATTAACTCAAAGAGTTGCCATTCTTCATGTCTGAGCCTGACTTCATGGTCGGGGATTTGGGTTTCTGTGTTCACCTGTCCACCATGTTAGTGGCCTCCTCAAAAAATGCAACTAGATTAGTCAGGCATGACCTGCCCATCACAAATCCATGTTCATACTTGTTCGAATGCTCAGTCACACTGCCCCGATGATAAATTCCAGTAACTTCCCCACAACTGACAATAAACTGACAGGTCTGTCGTTTCCTGGTTTCTCCCTCCCTCCTGTCTTAAATATTGGAGTGACATTTGCAATTTTCCAATCCTAAGGCACAATTCCCGAATCTAAATTATTCTCCATTACCATTTTTCTGCTTATATTAAATTCAATAAGTTCCTCCCCTTCACTTATTTTTAGGTTTCCTTGCACCACTGGTATTTTGTCCTGTTCCTCTAATGTGAAAATGGATACAAGTATTCATTTAACAAGTCTGTCATTTCTTTATTATCCATTATGCTCTCACCTGCATGTGTCTTTAATGGGCCCACATTCTCCTTTACCACTTTCTTTCTCAATATATTCATAAAAATTTTTACTGTTAGCTTTGATATCTCTTGCAAGTTTATGTTCATACTCCCTTTTTGCACCTCGTATTATTTTATCTACACCTCTTTTTATAGCTCTCCCACTCTGCTGGATTTCCGTATTTTCTTGCATTTGTGTAAGCCTTTTAGCTTAATAATGTCTCTTACCCCATTTGTTGACTATGGTTGCTTAACTGCACAAGTGGAGCTTTTGCCTTTGAGGGGTATGTGCTGGTTTTGTATTTACTAAAAACTCCCTTGAAAACTTCCCACTGTTTACTTGTAGGTTGATCCATTAACAGCTCAGCCCAATTTACCGCTGTCAATTTATTTCTCATCCCTTCGAAGTTTGCCTTACTTAAATTTAAAATCTTTATTTGTGACTCTTGCTTCTCCCTCTCAAACCTAATATCAAATATTAACATTATGGTCACTATTCGTAAGATGTTCCCTTACAGTCGGAGGGCTGTTTGACCATGGGAGGGCATCACTGCCATAATCCTGTCGTCGTCACACAGGAGCTCTTTCCAGCATCATGAGACAATCATCAGAAGCTGGAACTGTGATTGAGTTGCCCTCTTGCACCACCTTACCTAGCCCAGGGGCACTGAGCCAACTGTAGCATGCCAACCAACGCCCAGCTGAGATCAGCTAACTCAGCCCAGACCTTGAACTGAACCAGTAACCTTCTGGTTGGTATCGATAGATAGATAGACTTTGTGTTTATATAGTGCCTTTCACAACCTCAGGACATTCCAAAGAGCTTTACAGCCAATGAAGTATTTTTGAAATATAGTCACTGTTGTAATTCAGGAAACGCAGCATGGTTTAGTACGATGCCACGTGGAATTCACTCAGTAAGTCATGCAGCATCTTTAGAACGTGCTTACTAAATGGAAAGGTGGTTCTTAGGGCAGGTGCTTTGGATGTGAAGACTTATGAGATCAGGAATATGTTATTTATTTATAATCTTTAATATTTTTTAATTAATGCTATTTGCATTGTTCTTTGTTAGATATGTTTTTCATTTCAGCATCCAAGTAGTCATTTTACTTAACAGTGGAGTTATATTTTCTTATCCCACTTTATATGTGTGCGTGTGTTTCAAAATGGGATATGTGCCATATGCAAGTCCATTAATACCTGTAGAAAATTATCTTTTAAACCAATTACTCTTCAGGGAACAAAAGTTCTTGCCAGCAATGAGGTTATTAAGAGTATTGTTTTGTGTGTTCTCATGTATATTATTGGTAATGTCACTCAATCTCTTCATCTCCTGTAATTTAATCTCCGCTGAACAGTGTTTGTATTTCAGTAATGTTGTGATGGGTTGGCATTGTCCCAGGCACTGGAAGGCAAGAAGGCGTTAAGCAGGGAACATGAAGAGGAGTAGCTTTGGTGCGGAGGTAGATGGGCAGAATGTGTAAGAGTGGCTCACGGGCTCACATTCTTCCTTTTTTGTTTCAATCGCCGCTCAAAGTTTTTTTCTGGTATCCAACTGCTGTGGTCGGATATCACAGGAAATGCGTGTCGAATATTTGCTTTGTGTTGGTTCCAGTGTAAAACCATTCTGACTGTGCCAAGATTTCTGGGAAGAGGAACAAAGGAAAGTCAGTATGTGTGTGCACCACACACAATAATTAACTCCAGGTTGGAATTTCCCCACCCCACCACTGTCTAACTTCCTAAAAGGGAACATAGGAATGTACAGCCCTGGAGAAACCATTTTGGTCGATCACACCATCCAGTAATGGGCTGTTGTGTTCTGTGATTGGAGGCCTGGACACTAACCCAGTTCCAGCTGTACTGTGTAAGATTGTCAGAATGACACCAAATGTTCATCATTTCCAGTATTTGTTTTTCTTTATTGGTGCACTCTAGTAAATATTTACCAGAAATGCAGTGAACCGCACACAATTTATTTGCCATAGAACAGGTCAACTTGGTGTCCTGAGGCTCACTTGGTAAGTATGGAACCAAATCATACAAATGAGGAAGGTCTGTGCTGAGTTACTTAATCTCAGCCAGGGTGATAATGCAAGTTCTACAATTGGACTAGTGCCGCACGGATAGAGAGGGCGAAAATCAGCTGGGGTTTCTGCTGCTAGTTGCCATCGGTGATTCCTGGGGGTAATTTTAACCCCTGTGGACGAGTGGGTTTGGGGCGGGTGGAAAGGCAAAAATTGTAAAAATGTAAAACCCGACCCCAACCCACCCACATCCGGTTTTAACGGAAGTGGGTCGGTCAGTAAAATCTGTTAAGGAGGCTGCGGGCCTCCATTTTAATAGCTTTTTTATTTTTTAACTCCTGGGGGCCGGGATTCCCAGGCCTCCTCAATCTCGCCACGTAAGAGGAGGTGCGAAGGGTCAGATCAACAGGTAAGTGCCTTTATTGCACTGCTTATAGGCTAGGAGGAGGAGGAGGTCTGTTTCCTCCGGGTCCAGCAAGCTTGCCTGCCGCGATCCGACGCACGCGATCGGCTGACCCCACCCCCCAAACAGCGATGTCTCCGACCCTCTGATCTATCCATAGCCCCTCCCCCCACGTCTCCGGCCCCCCCCCCGCAATGGCTTAAATTTTAACCCGGAAGAACGGGTGGGTTGGAGGCGGGATGGGGGGGGGGGTCAGTAAAAGTTTTTAAAATCTAAAACCCGACCCCAACCCGCTCACTTCCGATTTTAACGGAGGTGTGACGAGGAGCGGGTGACCAATCCGCTCTTTTGAAACCTTTCAAGGAGGCTACGGGCCTCCATTTTTACAACATTTTTATTTTTAACTCCTAGGGGCCAGGATTCCCGGGCCTTCCGCTTCACGCCATATAAGAGGAGGAGAGAAGGCCTGAAACAGTGGCTAAGCGCTTTATCGCACTGTTTGTAGACACGGAGGAGCGGGAGTGCAACCCTCAGGCCCAACAAGCCTGCCTGCAGCGACCCCTCCACCAACGACCTCCGACCCCCCGATGACCTCCGACCCGGACCCTCCCCCCCCCACCCCCTTCTAAGACTTATCTTCTCGCATCCTCTTCCTTCCTCTTCTCTCGCCCTGTCAATCAGGCCAGCCTGTCGGGTGGGAAACTGACAAAAAAAATAAAAGACGCCCTTATGTCAAAACCGTAAAGACGTCCAGGTTTCCTCTCAGGAATACCAGCCCCCACCCCGCCCCCCCGCCGTCTTACTGGCTCCATCTCCCACCCCCCCACGATGTCTCCGACCCCCCCCCAATGTCTCGATTCCTCCTCCCCCAGATATCTCCGACTGACCCCACCCCCCAATGTCTCCGAACCCCCCCCCCCAACCCGATGTCCTGCCCCAACCCCCTCGATGTCTGACTTACCTAGCACCTGCTCCCCAGCTGCTTTCCCGTCCGACAGGCAGCCAGCCTGTTAATCTGGCTGGCAGACGCGCGGAAAACCTGCTGCCAACGTTTAAAAGACATCCTGACGTCCAAATCGCCAGGATATCCGGAGAACCCATACTTCCTGAAATCCTACACCCCACCTCCGCCCTACCACCTCTGCTCTCTCCACGGCTTGGAGTAAAAATCCAGGCCCTGGAGTCTGGTGTCAGGCATGGCTCACTGGTAGCACTCTCACCTCTAAGTCAGAAGGTTGTGGGTTTAAACCCCACTCCAAAGACTTGAGCACAATCTAGGTTGACACTTTAGTGCAATACTGAGGGAGTGCTGCACTGTCGGAGGTGCTGTCTTTCTGATGAGACGTTAAACCAAGGCCCCGTCTGCCCTCTCAGGTGGATTTAAAAGATCCCATGGCACTATTTTGAAAAAGTGCAGGAGAACTCTCCCCAGTGTCCTGGCCAATGTTTATCCCTCAACCAACATCATTAAAACAGATTATCTGGTCATTATCTCATTGCTGTTCGTGGGACCTGGCTTTACAAAAATTGGCTGCCGCATTTCCTACATTACAACAGCGATTGCAATTCAAAAGTCCTTCATAGGTTGTAAAGCGCTTTGGGACGTCCTGAGGTCATGAAAGGGGCCATAGAATTGCAAGTTCTTTCTTTCTTTAAGTACCTATGTATTTATTGTTGGATTAGGTCAGGAATGGGCTTCGCCTGATATTTCCCCCCGTGGTTAAATATTCTGCCAAAACTCACCATTTCGGCTTACCCATGAATAACTATTTCTTAGAACCAGGTGCCAGAGGGCAGATAGTGACTGTAGAACTAGCCCTCCAAAAGTCGGGAGAAAAAATGCAGTGAGGCTCTCAAACGTCTTTTATCATTTTTAACTTGCCATTGAAAAGGTTGACTTTAAGTGGATTTCATTCTGATCTGACACATCATTCATTTCTTCACTTTTTCCTACCGTTGAGTCACGATTAAACATAGAGTTTCATAGTTTGCCAAGAAATATTTTCCTTGGACCATGATTTATTCTTCAGTCACCCTGTAAACAATGACCAGTGTGTTAGTCTCTTCCTTTAATCAATCACACTGCAATGGGATCTACAGTACGATTATACAAAACTTGAGGTGTTAGTGTACAAGTCAGGACAGAATTATCTCAGCAAACAAATACAAATCATTGAGGAAGATTTCAGGCTTTGATCGGGATTACACATGCCTGGATCAGGAAATTTTGTAATGGGAATGAATGGGAAGTGAGTTTTTACATTGGAATTCTATGCTCAGGCCAGAGCTTTACTAGGTTATTAATCTAAATAAAGAAATTGTTTGTTTGGTACAGAGCCTTTCTGTCACTGCATTAATGTCTTGTTGATGATGTGTTGTATGACATTTTCAAAATATTCTAATTAGATGCAGTCAAAGGGAACATAGTCAAATGGCAGCAATTTGTTTTAAATTAAAGCACTATATGAAAAAGGTGCTGTTGGTCAGACATTGCTGTCAATCCAAACATGAGCATTGTAAGAACCAGTGAATGTCCTTTGAGTTGCTATTGTTAATGGTTTAGATATGTCGAAGGCTCCAATTAAAGGGGTGGTAAGACTTAGCCATCCTGGACCGTAGTGTTAATCACGAACATTCTCCTGCCCTAATTCACCAATAATTGGTCATTTCATTCACAGAATTCTTTGTCCTCCAGCCCTACAACCTCTGCGTTCCCTCTTGTGCATCCCCCACTTCTTTCGCCCCACCATTGGAGGCCGTGCCTTCAGCTGTCAAAGCCCTAACCTCTGGAATTCCCTTCCTAAACCTCTCTGCTCTACTTCAACTCCTGCTCTGACCAGTTTCCACTGGGTGGGGGGAGGGGTTAAAAATCCCCCTTTAGAGTTTGAGTTAGGATCCCCCAAATAACTTCTGTTTTTTGCAGTCTACGAAACATACTACATCAGTTGTTCTTTTCAATTTTCTGCCCTATCCCTGCCAATACCCCGAAGACGCTGACTCTGGCTGAGGCAGGGGGGGTAGTATCACAGACACATCTGCTACCTCGTGCCAGCCTATTCTACATGCCTGAGCTTTAACAGCGAATGTTGAACAGGATATTTGGCTGTGCAAGGCATCACAGCCAAAGCCTTATCCTATCCTCATCTGACATTCACACAAGCACAGTGCAGCTCACTGGATAATTATTGGAACCAGGGACCCTGGCTGATCTTTCTCCACTTTTATCTTGTGCATAGAAACTGAGGCCAATTATACTGGTTCAACTGTGGCCTTGGTCCTCCAGGGCTGAGGGTGGGCAGGTGGGGGGGAAGAATCAGCCATGGTTCCTGCTAGAAAGTGCATGCCTGATAGTGTGTGTGTGTATATATGTGTGTATGTGTGTGTATGTGTATATGCACGCGTGCACATCCATATTAATCATAATCCAGTGATTCCTGCTGGAAATTGTCCCTGTGTGGCAGTCAGGTGAGGATAGGATCAAGCTCAGCTTTGATGCCACCCACTGTCGAATAGCCTGCCAATGGTCAGGTACCGTTGGGTGGCTGGTGTCCATGGATCTGTACCCCACTATGGACCAGCAAATACAGGACAGAAGGGTAGAAAACTGAATGGGAATATAGTAAATACAGGAATAGGATGAAAGCAACAGTTTCCTCCATAGGGAAGCATCTTCAGGGAGGCAATTCCACATTGAAATTGGATTCATTACTGCCAGTTAATAACACAGTTATTTCTTGGAATAATTGAGTCTGGATCAAAAATAAACACTTAGAGTTGAAGTATTTAAGAGAAATGGGCTGTATTATAATAATAAGAGCCAGCTTTAGTGAGCAGGTGGGATTAATCCACTGCCCCCTTAAACCACACAGAAACCCAGTGAATGATTGGTCACCCTGCTAATAAATAATCCTTTTGTCTAGTGGTAATTTGCTTCTTTTACCACGGTGTGGATTCAGTTACACTGCGACCAAGGATTACTTTAAACATTTACAAGAAAATCAGTCTTACTTGTTGCCAAGAATGCAGCCAAGTTGGAGTTTATTAGAGTTCGAACCTTTGACAAACGTTGTCATGAGTGGCTGCTTCCGTGTTTTAGTCGCGTTTGGTGTGACCAGGCTTCTCCCCACCCACAACCCCACACATTCCCGGTATGACAGTTGAAATCCATGGATCTTTGGAACAACTTCCATCTCCTGCTTCCGGCCAAGTAACTCTTGTTTTTTTTTTTGCTCAGTTCCCACAAATCCAATGAGCAGGTGGAAATGTTTAGCAGGAACCTCAAACCAACATTTTGAAACACAAACGAGTTTCCATTTTGGGGCTTTTATTTCTCCTGCCACAAATATTTGACCACGTTTGAACTGCTCGCACTGCATAATCCAGGGTAAAGTGGCCCTCTCTAACTGTCTGAGGGCTGAAGGGATTTTTCAGCTCCTTTGGGAAAGGAGTCATTTAATATAAGCGTGAAAGGAAACAATTCTGCACCTTCACTATCAAATCTCATCCTCCATCTTTATCACCGTCTTATGCTGTTGGGTGACAAAATGGTTCGACGTATTGATAAACCACTCACGTCACCAAGGTTACCATCGGGAAAATAAAAACAAAAAGAGATAAAACAGACCAGATCAGTTCGAAAGAAAAATTAGCCGACAAGACAGTGGGCAAACAGCAAAAAACTTTCAAACAGGACATTATTATGGTACAAACTGGATATATTCCTACAACTACTTACTTTTAAATAGCACCTTTAACGTAGTAAGACGTCCCGAGGGCGTTTCACAGGAGCGTTATCAAACAAAAAATTGACGTCGAGCCAAAGGAGGAGACGTTAAGAAAGGTGAACAAACACTTGGTCAAAGAGGTAGGTTTAAAGGAGCGTCTTAAAGGAGGAGAGAGGAAGAGAGGCGGAGATGTTTAGGGAGGGAATTCCAGAGCTTAGGGCCTAAACAGCTGAAAGCACAGCTGCTAATGGGGTGAAGGAAGTGGGGGATGCACAAGAGGCCAGAACTGGAGGAACGCCGAGTTCTCGGAGGGTTCAAGGACTGGAGGAGGTTATAGAGATAGGGAGGGGGGGCGAGACCATGGAGAGATTAGAACATGTGGATGAGAATTTTAAAATCAAGGTGTTGGTGGACTGAGAGCTAATGTATTAAAGGAGGTGCAGCAAAAGTCAGAGCTCCTTGGACGAGTAAAGACATTAAAATTAAAGTGAGACTTAAAAAGAGGCATTTGATATATCCAATGAAATTGAATATGGGGTGGGGTGTATAACGGGTGGCTGACGCGATATTATCCGTTTTGCATCCCCGCCCGAGTCAAATTTCACCCTTAATGTATCCAATAACTGTGGAGTTGGATGAGTGAAGCTGGCTTTCCTCATCTGTACCTGCTGTATCTGTCTTGTGACAACACATCTGGGAGAGTAAATTACTACAATATATAACGTACATCTGTGTCCCTGAAAGCATCATTAAAATATTCCATCCACTGGTTGCTTTATTCCTCCCTGTCCCTGTCCCTGTCCCCTCCCCATTCCCCCTCTTCCGAACACACTGGCTGATGCTGAAGTACAATTCCAAATGTACCAGGTGCACTCTGGTATCTCATCCAGGTGGCCATTATTTATCTGTGAGCCTGGACAATAAGTTGGCTATTCACCCATGGGAGGCAGCACGGCTGATATTGTACTCATTCTGACATGCACTTATGTGCATTTTCCAGCACGGGACACTGGGTAGTGATCAGGAACTCTGGCTAATTTTTTGCCTTGCTCTCCTCCCCTGGCCCAGCGACACCTGCACTACTGCTACCACCTCAGCTGTGCTCAGCTAACTCAAGACAAACTGAGTATTGAACTTGGTACATGCTGGCCTGTGGAACTGACTGCCATACTGGGCGGTGCATTCACTCACTGAGTCACTAAGGCAGCTGCTCACTGCAAGTTCTAGATGCAGCAGATTACCCTGATCAATACATGTGTAACAGCAGCTTGCCGATAGTTTTATGTTTCTCTTATCACGAGTCAATAAACAATAATTAAACAATATTAATAGCTGGACCTCAGTGCACGTTTGTTTTATGACAAATATTCAGACTTACAAAACTGGAGTGGATTTATTTATTGCTATCTTTACTCTTAAAGGTTAGTGGAAATCTGGAACTCTTCTACCCCCCCCCCCCCCAAAAGTCTGTGGATGCTGGGTCAATTGGAGCTTTCAAGACTGAGATCAATAGGTAAGGGTATCAAGGGATATGGAGCCAAGGCGTGTAAATGGAATTGAGGTACAGATCAGCCATGATCTAATTAAATGGCAGAACAGGCTCGAGGGGCTGAATGGCCGACACAACAACAACAACAACAACTACTACTACTACTACTACTACTACAACTCACATGTACATAGTGTCTTTAATGTAGTAAAATGTCCCAAGGCTTCAACAGTGTGTTATCAAACAAAATTTGACACCGAGCCACATAAGGAGATATTAGGACAAAGAGGTAGGTTTTAAGGAGCATCTTAAAAGAAGAGAGGGGGCAGAGAGGTTTAGGGTGGGAATTCCTGAGCTTAAGGCCTAGGAAATGGTGGAGCGATGAAAATCAGGGATGCGCAAGAGGCCAGAATAGGAGGAGCGCAGAGATCTCGGAGGGTTGTAGAGCTGGAGGAGGTTACAGAGATAGGGAGGGGTGAAGCCATGGAGGGTTTTGAAAACAAGGATGAGAATTTTAAAATCGAGGCATTGCTGGACTGGGAGCCAATGTAGGTCAGCGAGCACAGGGGTGATGGGTGAACGGGACTTGGTGCGAGTTAGGATACGGGCAGCAGAGTTTTGGATGAGCTCAAGTTTATGGAGGGTGGAAGATGGGAGGCCGGCCAGGAGAGCATTGGAACAGTCAAGTGTAGAGGTAACAAAGGCCTGGATGAGGGTTTCAGCAGCAGATGAGATGAGGCAGGGACGGAGACAGGTGATGTTACAGAGGTGGAAGTAGGTGGTCTTGGTGATGGAGCGGATATGTGGTCGGAAGCTCATCTCAGGGTCAAATAGGACGCCAAGGTTGTGAACGGTCTGGTTCAGCCTCAGACAGTGGCCAGGGAGAGGGATGGAGTCGGTGACTAGGGAACGGAGTTTGGTCTTCCCGATATTTAGTTGGAGGAAATTTTTGCTCATCTAGGATTGGATGTCGGACAAACAGTGTGACAAATGAGAGACAGTGGAGGGGTCGAGAGAGGTGGCGGTGAGGTAGAGCTGGGTGTCGTCAGCGTACATGTGGAACCTGACGTGTTTTCGGAAGATGTGTTTTACTCCTGTTCCTATATCCCTGCCTTAACCAGGTATTTCTGTAAGCAGTGGGCTCGATATGTATTCAGTATGTATGACATATCCTTGCACATGTTGCCATGGACAAACAGTGGGAACTGAAAACAATGCACTTTTCCCCAGGCAGGATGACTTACTGGTGCGCACTTGTGGTCCCATTGTTTTTAATTGGACAGGAAAGCACTGAAACAGCCGACCTTTGAATAAACAGCCCGAGCAATAACGGATGCTGACCCAAGTCGAAGAAATCTTTCTTATCTACTGTCTAAACATTCACAGATTACTATCCTCCCTGCATTATTAACCAGGATGCCAGTCTTGGTATTTTGAGCAGACTGCAGAAGAACTTTACCATACATGGTTCATTTGTCTATAATTGTGTTTGGCTACAAAGTGCA
Source organism: Heptranchias perlo (assembly GCF_035084215.1). Lineage (NCBI taxonomy): Eukaryota > Metazoa > Chordata > Chondrichthyes > Hexanchiformes > Hexanchidae > Heptranchias > Heptranchias perlo. The sequence continues at coordinate 6,544,965 of NC_090346.1, forward strand.
GGTAAACTAACCAGTGACTCACTGAATGAACGTTCCACTCAAAGGAAGGTCTTTTGCTTCGGCTAAACAATCAAGGAATTTCTGATGTCACATGGCCATTTTTCAAAAAGTTTTATTTTGAGTTCCTCCCTCAGTAATTACAAGTTTAGTTCTGCTGAATGAACTAAAAGGTTTGATGAACCCGGATTGATATATACCTTTCACTCATTATTTCTTTTTGACAATAGTTTTTTTTTACAAATTAAGGTTTTTTTGTTCCTCTATTGTTTTTCTCCTCTCCTCTTCTAAAAATCACTGGCTGCCTCATGGAGGTACAGTTCCACAAGTGCCTCACCCAGGTGGCCATGTGTGAGCCTTGACAGTGAGTGTTGACAGGCTATTCAACTGTGGAGGACTTCACAAGCAAGCCCATTCCTATCCTCATCAGGCACACACACACTCTTCCAATAAAGCCCTCTGTAAGTGTTGGCATATGGTTCCAATGGGTGCTGGGAATCTTCCAGTACCTCACCCAAGCAGCCATTCTAGACGGTGAGTCTATCTGGTGGGTAAGCTATTCAACTGTGGAGGCGTATCACATCTGAGCCTGATTCTATCCTCACCTCACATCCACACACATGAACTTCCCATCTTGGAACACTGAAGATGACTTGAAGAGGAGAGCAGAAAAACTATAGAGGAATGAAAAACCTTAATTTGTAAATAACTATTGTCAAATAGAAATAATTGATTAATTTGCCTAAACTATGCCTTGTGGTAGCGAGTTCTACATTCTAACCACTCTCTGGGTAAAGAGGTTTCTCCTGAATCCCCTCTTGGTTTTATTAGTGACTATCTTCTATTTATGGCCCCTAGTTCTGGTCTCCCCCACAAGTGGAAACATCGTCTCTATGTCTACCTTATCGAACCCTTTCATAATTTTAAAGACCTCTATTAGGTATCGGCCTTCTCTTTTCTGGAGAAAAGAGCCCCAGCCTGTTCAAATAAAAACCTATTTGTAAATTTCTAAAGAAGTTCTTTTTCTCCCCCCTCATTCTCACCAGTATTGTCCCCTCACTTCTCCTGAAGGCATTGTTGACTCCTTGCTTAGAGGTGCAGTTCCACGATTGCTGGGGTCCCCCTCCAGTGCCTCACCGAACCGAGCCTCCTTCATGTGTGAGCCTTGACAGTGAGCTTGGCTATTCAACCGCAGGAGGCATCACAGCAATACCCACGCCCTGCCCATCAGCCAATATCCACATGAACCTGCTTCCAGCAGAGCTTGCTGTGTAACAGTAAGGGAGCGGATCTTTGGGCCAATTTCCCCCCCCCCCAGCTGACATAAGGTGCTGAGACCACTGGGTAGAGTCCCTGTTGACACCCTGGGTGGGGGCAACCAACTCAGCACAGACTGGGACTCTCCCGATCTGTGTGGCCCATCTACTTACTGAGCCACCGGTGTTGCCCATCCACATATTCCAAATAGAGATGGATAATCAGTCCCCACACCCCCAACACAAAACATTAATTGATGACAAAGAGCTGCAAATTAGGAACAACAGGGACTCTATCCAATGGCCTCAGCACCTTACATCAGCTAAGGGGGAAATTGGCCCAAAGATCCGCTCCCTTACTGTTACACAGCAAGCTCTGCTGGGAGCAGGCTCATGCAGATATTGGCTGATGGGCAGGGCGTGGGTATTGCTGTGATGCCTCCTGCGGTTGAATTTATATAGCGCCTTTAACATAAGAGAGTGCTATCAGACAAAATTTGACACATAAGGAGATATTAGGACAGGTGACCAAAAGCTTGGTCAAAGAGGTAGGTTTTAGGGAGCGTCTTAAAGGAAGAGAGAGGTAGCGAGGCGGAGCGGTTTAGGGGGGGAATTTCAGAGCTTAGGGCGTTGGCAGCTGGAGGCACAGCCGCCAATTGTGGAACGATGAAAATTGGGGAGCGCAAGAGGCCAGGACGATAGGAGCGTAGAAACAGGAGTAGGCCATTCAGCCCCTTGAACCTAACCCGCCATTTAATTAGATCATTGCTGATCTGTATCTGAACTTAATTTACCTGCCTTGGTTCCATATCCCTTAATACCCTTGCCTAAAAAAAATCTATCAATCTCAGTTTTGAAATTTTCAATTAACCCCCAGCCTCAACAGCTTTATGAGGGAGAGAGTTCCAGATTTCCACTCCCCTTTGTGTGAAGAAATGATCTCCAAGTTATAGTAAGTGGGTAAAATATGTTCTACTAAGAAATTTTTTAACAGTGTACATGAAAAGATAAAAATAGTAGGTGCCAGCCTTGACTCAGTGGTAGTGTCCTCGCCTCTGAGGCAGAAGGTTATGGATTTAAACCTCACTCCAGAGACTTGACCACAACATCCAGGCTGTCAGTCCAGTGCAGTACTGAGGGAGAGCTGCATTGTCAGAGGTGCCGTCTTCCAGATGAGACATTAAACTGAGGCCCCGCCTGCCCTCTCAGGTGGACGTAAAAGATCCCACGGCATTATTTCAAAGAAGACCAGAGGAGGGAATGAGAAAAATAAGAGAAGTGGGGAAAATAAACTGGGAGTGTGTCTGTAAAGAGAATCCATTCGGAGTTTGGAAATTTACACTTCAGACCGTTTGACTTTGACTGGATATCCTCCTTCAGCAGGACGTACAGGGGATAGGCATTACCTTCATCACCAGGCCTGACATGATGGGAGTTCAAACATACATCATCAGTTCCCTTATTGGTGGACCATTTTATGGACCATATTTGGGCTAATGTATCTGTTTTTCCTTTCTCCTTCCTATTTTTCTTGGCCCTGTTACCTCCTAATGAGACACTTCCCCTTTCTCCCACGAGCTTTGGATAGTCAGCCCTTCTGGCAGAAAGGATTTATCCAGACTTTTTTTCTGTTCTCCCTCAACCCAGACATAGAATCAGTCCCAGCCCAGCAAAGGGCCACCTGCTGACTGTCTGGGAACTAGCGAAACTCTCCGGATGAGGATTGGTGAGATACAACGCCAATTAAGGCTAAGATCGAAGGGTTTGGAAGTTCCATACTGATCTGGCTTGTTCCCCTTCTTTTCCCAAAGGATGGAGATTAGTGTTTGAGAAAGCACTAGAATTTGAACCCACAGCCTCAAAGCTCTGATGATACATCCGGTTTAAACATCAGCTCCACTGCACATTTTAATCTGATCTGGTCATGTAATTAATGCTTGTGAAATGTTGCATTAGTCATTTAATCAAATAATCCCTACACCCTTTACTTTCCCAGAAATCACATCAAAACACCATCTGGTTTTGCGACGGGCAACGCAGTGTTTTTCCATCTGTTTCCTCGGTGTAGCCAGATTAGAACCAGTGCTTGGTCCAAATCAGTTATCACAAGGAATGCAGATGTAGGACTGACTGACCAGGAGGCAGGGGAGAAGGATGATATTTAACCCAGCTGTGGCGCAGACTAAGAATTCTGCATCCAGCTGCCAGTGGAACAAAAGTAGACTTGTATGGTTTTTTTTAAGCGTGTAGTATCTTTGCAGAATAGGCCCATTTTACATCCAGCTGTTAACAGATTAACCAAAGCAGAAAGTTGGCACTTGGAAGTAAATTTTCAGACCGTCCACTTTTCAGTCTCAAAATATTTGGAAAACTCTCAAACGAACATTTCTACAAATGTCGGGAGGAATGTTCACGAAGACTGTCATTTGGCCAAAGTCACACTGTGCAGATTGGAATTAGACTTTTCTCCTTCCAGTGTTCTCCCCTTCATCCCTGAGTCTTACTGGGGTAAGTTCTACGGGCACAGACCTCGCTCAAGTGGCCATTCTTCATGTGAGAGTCCAGACAGCAATTGTCAACTGACTATTTGACTGTGGGAGGCGACGCGGACATGCCAGCCCTCTTCTCACCCAACGTTCACACATGCTTACTTCTCAGCAGGGCTCAATTTATTTCTCAGCCACTTCTCCCCTCCCTCCCGCCCTTCCCCTCCCTCCTCATCTCCTGAAGGTATCACCTCCAGTTCCACAGCCACCAATTTTGGGAACTGAAACCAATGCTCCTTCTGAGAAAAATTTGGAGTCTCCCCAGGTCTGCATCATTAGCTAATCTCAGGTGGCACAGTAATAGGGACCCTACAATTGGTCTCAGTGCCCTTGGATTAAGGAGATGACCGACGACGACGACGACGACGACGACGACGACGACGACAACAACAACAACAACAACAACAACAACAACAACTCGCATTTATATAGTGCCTTTAACGTAGTAAGACATCCCAAGGTGCTTAAGATCAGGCAAGTTTCACAATCCCAATCGCTGTGCGGTGACCTCTGCTAGAAGTGTGTGTGTGTGTGTGTGTGTGTGTGTGTTAAGTGAGGATAGAACACGCTTGGCTGTGATGCCCTTTACAGTCAAATAGCCTGTTGAGATCCACCATCTGGGGTGAATGTCCATTTTGGTGAGGTACCCGAGGGTGACTGACGCCCATGGGTGCCCTATCAGAAGAGGAATGGGAGATTGTATACCTATCTCCAACCTGGTACCTCTTCCTGTGCATCCTAGGCTTTAAAAAGATTGAGTCCATAGGGTAAAGGGAGGCAAAACAAGCAATGGAAGTATGCACTCAATGGAAAGACGCTGAAAGGTGTTGAATGAACATAGTGACTTCGGGATTTAAATACCTAATTCCCTGAAAATGTGAGTGCAGGTAGATAAAGCCATAAAAAAGGGACAATCTAATTTTAGGTTTTATAAACAGAGGTAGAATACAAGAGTAAAGAAAGAAGAAACAAAATTGTAGCCAATTGTCTCCAGAGGCCCACTGCCAGGAAATTCAATGACAGAATCCATTCGCCTTCACAGACATAGGTGAGAATTAATTAGAGGAATCGGATACAGTAACAGGTATTAAATGCTAGACTGAGGTCTACAGCAGAGACCAGGGATGTGGCTAGCATCAGCGGGTGGTATTGGGTGTTGTCAGTTCATAGCCTGCAGCCACCAGATATTGTTAAGTTCTTGTACACCCCATTATATTCCATATACTACATAGCTGTCATTTTAGTCATAATCATTGCGAACACCAATGAATGTGTCTATTGTTTCAAGTGTGTACTTAGCTTAGTTCCAACAGTATTGTGCAGCACAGAGCTTAGCACAACTCTCTATATTACAGTAGTTGCCAATAGAAACTGCACAACTGAGCCCCGATGGCTCAGATGGCAAAAAAAGCATGTGACTGAGTCGTACCAACCACACAGTTTGAATCAAAGTCTGTGCTGAGTTAGCTGGTCTCAACTAGGTGGCAGCGAGGGCTACAAACTGGCCTCAGCGTCCCTGGGTTATGGAGAAGAAAATCAGCCAGAGTTCCCATTTCTGATCGCTATCCTGCGAGCCCCACTGAAAAGTGCACACGTGTGTGGGTGTTGGATGAGGCCAGTTGAATAGCCTGCCAACACTCACGTTCAACCTGTGGTCAGAAGAAGTGATGGTCTGAGCTTCAAGAGGCAGCTGTTTACATTGAGGCAGACAGCAGCCTCACCTCATTTACTTTACAGCACTGCCATTGAGGCCAGGGCTTAGGGTGAAAGCAACAGTGATTAGATTGATGAAGTGAGATTTGTGACTGGTATTAATGCTCTAGGTGCCTGATATATGATGTGAAAAATCTGCCTTAGTCCGAGTGCAGCGGGTGGGCCCAAAAAACAGAGACCAAACAGCCCCCATGCTGCAGAAATTAATGAAGTTTACAGTGTGTTTCAAGGTAACAGATAAAGATTGTCTTTATCACTTTATGTTGCTGCAGTGGCTACTCATTTCAAAGCATCCTCCTTCAATAAGGAGAAACAGCCTGGCTTGTGGATATTCTCTGTGACCGTTAGTTGGCAAAAAGTTGCTATCAAGATTAGCAAATGAATTACTCTCTCAAACCAAAGTATGACTCTCTATGTCCAGTAACCTACTCTCCCAGCCATTGGCCTATCCTGACAGCTGCGACAAGAACACTGCTCTTTGTGCCTGCGTTGGAAGCACAATAGAGTAATTTCTAATTGGAGAAATCAATATTTCATAGCCAGGACATTACTGATATTGGCTGCTGGGACTTTTTATTTTCAGCTTTGATGAGCTCAAGCGAATTGGAATATTTCTTTCAGACCTCCCCCTCCCGATTCCTCCCCCCCCCCAATTTTCTCCTCTCCCAGCGGTGCCGACTCACACCGGTATAGCTCCACCTATCTGCACTTATCTCGAGTGGCATTCTTTGTATGTGTGCCTGGTTAGTGGGTATCATCAAGACATTCGAGTGTGAGGGGGTAATTTTGACTGTGCGATAGTATAGAACGGGCATCAATGGAAATGAAAATCAGGAGAGGTATAAAACGGCCGTGCTGATTCACTAGCACCCGTTTTACACAATCAATATTACCCCCATGGATGACACCAGAACCAAGTCTGGTGCTGTCTTCATCCAGTGTCCCCAAACCCACGGTTGCCAGCAGGAGTCACTGGATAGCAATCAGGAGCCTTTTCCTAACAGCTGTCAGTCTTAGCTCAGTGGGTACCACTCATGCCTGAGTCAGAAGGTTGTGGGTTCAAGTCCCACTCCAGAAACTTGAGCACATAATCCGGGCTGTAATGCTCCTCTCAGCACCACCCTGAGAGTCCGCTCTAATGTGGGACCACCCTACTCCGAATGGCACAATACCACACTGGGCAATGTGTTTACTAATTAAACCAGCAAGGGATTCCACTTGTTATTAATCTTTAACTGGCTTTCTTTCCCTCTATGGCCTACGACTTCATTTTCTGTTTTACATATTTTTATCCAGCACCGTTTCGTCATTTTTGGGAAATTCTTTCCCTTGCCATGTCTGTCTTTCCCCATCTCGCTCATCTGAGTTGACTGTGTGTGGTTTCATTCCCTTTGTGAATTGTGGTGAACTGCTGGGTGTTTCTGATGCATATACAGTAAAGTCTCCGATGCGCCCCTCACTGGCTCAGCGCCTTTATCGAGGTAAGTAGGAAGGTTTCTGTTACAACATCTGGACCTGTCCTGAGTTAGCTAATCTCAGCCTGGTGGTGACAGTGAGCTACAATCAACCCGAGGGCCCCTGGGGTAAGGGGAAGAAAACTGATCAACGGACATTCCCGCTCCTTCAACTGAATTAAGAAGGGCCTAAAAAGGAACCGTGTGAGAGGATGGAATTGGGCTCGAACGCCTCCCGTGGTCGAATAGTCACTCGATACTCAAGGTTCACACAAGAATAGTGAGATAGCAGAGAGTTCCCCTCTTCGATGAAACCATACTCCAGCAAGGAATCGATGTTGTCAGGAGATGGGAGAAAACTGGTGAAGAATTAGCGAGAGAGAAAAAAGAATTCCTGCAATCCAGCTTCCTCTTCCCTCCCCCTCCTCGACTTTAGACCGCAGGTCGGAGGAACAGCAGTGCGCACTTCCAGAGATGTTAGCGGTAGCAGAAGCTGTGTACAGCTCCCGGGGAATGTGCAGGTGGCAAAGCTCCCACTGGGGTCAGTGGGAAAGCCGATTTAATACAGTACAAACTCCACATGCCAATGAAACCCTTGGCGTGACAGAACTTTCCAAAACTATTCCATGACTCTCCCATTCATTGGAAATCTGTTAAAATCAGAAATGATAATCCAAACCGACTTCTCATTTGAACTAGTGTGACCTGCCTCCGAAGGAGTCTGTTTGAAGTCGATATGGCTTACGCACTCTCCGATTTCAGCCAGAGATTTAATTGCTTTCCATCTCATTGAAAATATTAAACGGAGTGAGCAAAAATATGATTTCAATAAAGCAAATATTTCAAACCAGGAGAACTGTCGACTTCGACCTAGCCAGAGAATCTGTCTAATATCTACATGAAACGAATATGGCTGATTCCATTGATCCTCCTGGCTTTATAGTTGTAGGTTTGCATAATTTCCATCACTGGAAGGGACAGGGGGCAGAACAGCTGAAGCCTGGTTCAATCTCACAAAGAAAGGGCATATTATTACTGAATATAAAGAGATAAGTTTTAAATACGTTGCAGACACGGCTAAACTGTATTTGAGATTATTGGTGAGGAGAAAGGAGGCTTTCAAGTAATATAAAAACCACAATTTCCTTCAAGTCCCTGAACCCTGTGCTGTTCTGCATCAGTTACTGCTGTGCAGTCCAGACATCAATGACAGAAACTGAAAATCTTTTTTTTTAAAACCACATATTTTTGCCCTGTGAGGTACCATATAGTACCAGAAAGGTCCACGGCTTTAATTCCTAGTCTGTATTGAGTTAGCTGATCTCAGTTAGAAAATGTTGAAAGAAATCAGTAGGTCAGGGAGTATCTGTGGAGGGAACAGATTAGTTCGCATTTCAAATGTGCGAGCTCTTTGTCAGAACTGGAAGATGTTACAGAGGGGAAGAGGGAAAAAACACACACACACACACACACACACAGAGGAAAAGAAATAGAATGACCTGTGAAGTACTTAAATGGAAAAGAGGAAATGGTCAAATGGGAGAAATGATATAGGCATGAGACAATAGGAGGCATAATGAGAGGAATCAAAAGAAAGAACAAACTTGCATTTATATAATACCTTTCACAACCACAGGATGTCTCAGAGCACTTAACAGACAATGAAATATTTTTAAAGTGTATTCACTGTTGTAATGTAGGAAACGTAGCAGCCAATTTATGCGCAGCAAGGTCCCACAAACAGCAATGAAATAATTGAACACATTGGGGTGATCTTAGGAGGCAATTGTGGGTGCGTTGGGGGCTCCGAAAATCGCGCAAATCCCGTTTGGGTTTGGACGCCAGCTCCGACCTGTCGACTTCCGAGTTTCCCAGGGACCCCCCTGTGTGTGAGCGGGCAACCCGAAAACGGAAGTCCCGCCGGCAATTAAAGCCAACAGGATGACAGTCAAAGAGCCAAATAAACCATTGAGGGACTTAAGGAACGTTACCTGTGACAGAGTAAATGATTAGAATGATTTTTAACTTCCCTGGGCGGCTTGCCCACCGCTTCTGATTCACGCCTGGTGAAACCGGGAGTGAAGGGCCGGATCAGGGAACAAGAAATTAAATAAATTAAATAAGAAAACAATGGAAGGAAGTGAAAACATTAAATGAACCTACCTTTGCACCCTGCTCCGATGTCCGATGTCTCCCACTCCGATGTCCCCCTCTTCACCCCCCCGATGTCCCCCTCTTCATCCCCCGATGTCCCTTTCTACATCCCCCCAATCCTCCCCCGATGTCCCCCTCTTCACCCCCCCAATCCTCCCCCGATGTCCCCCTCTTCACCCCCCCAATCCTCCCCCGATGTCCCCCTCTTCACCCCCCCAATCCTCCCCCGATGTCCCCCTCTTCACCACCCCAATCCTCCCCCGATGTCCCCCTCTTCACCCCCCCAATCCTCCCCCGATGTCCCCCTCTTCACCCCCCCAATCCTCCCCCGATGTCCCCATCTTCACCCCCCCAATCCTCCCCCGATGTCCCCCTCTTCACCCCCCCAATCCTCCCCCGATGTCCCCCTCTTCACCCCCCCAATCCTCCCCCGATGTCCCCCTCTTCACCCCCCCAATCCTCCCCCGATGTCCCCCTCTTCACCCCCCCAATCCTCCCCCGATGTCCCCCTCTACATCCCCCCAATCTTCCCCCTCTTCACCCCCCGATCTTCCCCTCTCCCCCCCAATGGTCTTCCAGTCCAGCGCCGGATCTTCCATTCTCCCCCCCCCCCCCTTCCGTTCCAGCACCAGATGACGTCTGGCTCTCTCTCTTTCTCCCCCCCCCCCCTCCTCGCGTTGCAGCTCCTGACTGCAGCCAGCCTGTCAATCGGGCCAGCTCCCGCCGCGAAACCCGGAGAGGACGTTAATCATCAGCAATCAACATGCGATCGGGTCGGAAACGGTAAATTCTGTTGATGCGGGTTTGCCACGCGCACCTTCACCCCCCTCCCCCTCCCCCCCCCCCCCCCCCCCGCTGTCAACCCGCTGCCATTGTAAAATCGAGCCCATTCTGTTTTAGTGATGTTGGTTGAGGGTGACTGAAACTCTCTCCCCCAATGATGATGAGTCAATTGAAACTTTCAGGACTGAGATAGATAGATTTTTGTTAGTTAGGGGTATCATGGGATACGGATCAAAGGTAGTTAAATGGAGTTGAGGTACAGATCAGCCATGATCTCATTGAATGGCAGAACAGGCTCAAGGGGCTGAATGGCCTACTCCTGTTCCTTTATAAGTGCACATTTTCTCATTCATTATTACAAAAAAATATATCAAGTGCATTCTCCATTTATACATTAAGACATAATAAAGCCAGTTGGTCAAAGGTGGAACCAGACAGGTTAATGTTTGACTTTCAGTGTATTCTGAGGTAGCTCATCTCCAATGGGGAAACAGAAAAGCTGCTACCATTGATGTCATCATCCTTGGGTTAGGTCAGAGGGAAATCAACCTGGACTCCTGCTTCAGATTGCGAGCCAGTGAACCTTCTTTTGGAACGTCTGCATGTGTGGATGTGAGGACAGGATCAAGTTCGCCGTGATGCCTCTATAGTAGAATAGGCAACATTCGCCGCCTAGGCTCACACTGGGCACTTGGGCAAGGTAGCAATGCCTGTGGAACTGCACTCAAGCAGTCGGCACTTTCAGCGGGGCAAGAGAAAAAAGATGGAAGCAAAATGGCACTTTTAAACCTTAGATATCGCTAAGTCTTAATTTGCATTGTACACTGTGAAAACTCTTTTTTAAGACTGAATGATTCGTGAAGCAGTATTGTAGAAAGATAGTATATTACAGAACTGGTTTTCATTCACGGAAAAACAGTCTCATTTATTTTCCTTCATTCAAATGCTCCCACCTTCAAAGTTAACACCACACTTGCATCTGATGCAACACACTGACCTTGCAGTTGTTATTCAAGTAGGGACCAGCCTTTTTGTTTGTGGGAGAGCTCCTCACACCTGGTCAAACTTTAATAATCTAATCAAAGAACATGTAAAATGAGCTGTGCCAAATGCAGATTACACAATGGGAACAACAGCACATGTAATTCAATCCGCGCAATGAGATTAGCGAAACGTGGTCAGCCATGGGTGACTGAATAATGACAGGAGCCACCTGGGACAATGAGCTGCCTGTCATGATGTGTAACCTGGGATTACCTGCGCAACATGCTACCTCTCTGCACACCTGAGTTCCACAAATAGAGCCCGGGATTTTTAAGAGGAGGAGTGCGAAGATTGCAGACCAAAGTTTATCAATGGAACAGTTAGACTGGAAGAGGATGTTTACAGTGGGTTTTGGCCTGGTGCGGGAACACTGGCAAAGCTGAGCACCAAGGCAACTGTTGGCAGCACACGCAGAGCTGTCAACATTAGTCACTAGGGGGAAATATTAGGAATGCAGGTTAGGACAAAAAGATACCAATTTCAAATTCAGTTAAGCACATGGCGAGGCCCTAAGCTCTGGAATTCTCTCCCTAAACCTTCCCGCCTCCCTCTCCTCCTTCAAGACGCTCCTTAAAAACTATCTCTTTGATCAAGCTTCTGGTCACCTCTACTATCTCCTTATGTGGCTTGGTGTCATATTTTTGTTTGATAATCGCTCCTGTGAATGGCCTTGGGACGTTTTGCCACATTAAAGGCACTATATAAAGGAGGGGAGGGGTTTTCTCCGTGTGTTATATGTCGGGAAATTTCAAACTTGTTATTCATAAACAGATTTAGGATTTTGTTACACACAACAAACTCTTCCTTATTCTTTATTTTTCCAGAGTAACGTATGTTAAAATAGGTTACATTTTCTTCCTTTCTCTCCTCATGACAGAGTCCGAGGTCTCGCCTCCACTGAGCAGGTGGCAAAGCAGGTGACTGTGGAGTCACGGTCAAGGACACAGACTCCATCCCAAATCTCAGGGATGGGGTCATTATCATAGTCGGAGGGAGGGGGCACCACCCATGCCTGTAAGGGCACATCAGAGGTGCCTCCTCTGACAGCAGTGTGGAAAATCGGAGCAGCTGCATGCCCCTCCGATAGGAGAGCAAAAAGGCCATTGAAGGGCAGAAGGAGTAAAGAAACTTTGATCATCTTATCCTGCAGGGTCTAAATGGGCCAAATGCAAAAGTTAATCGATCCTATCCAGGATCAGTTACCTTAGTCCTGGCAAGTTCTGGGACCTTCCCAAGGCCCTCCATGGAACCCGAACCGTGCCCACCCACCCGCCCGCCGCCTTTAAAACTCACCGTTTTTTTTTGAGAGAGGTGCCAGTCTCAGGAAAGTGGGGTCCTCATTAACACCTGAAAGTCTTGCTCCAAAGACACCGCCATGCGATTTTAACTCAAAATCACGGAAGCCCCGCCCAGTCCCAAACCCGCCAGTAAAGCCTGGTGTGATAGATGTCATAAGAAATAGGAGCAGGAGTAGGCCATACGGCCCTTTGGGTCTGCTCCACCATTCAATCAGATCATGGCTGATCTTCGACCTCAACTCCACTTTCCCGCCCGATCCCCATATCCCTTGATTCCCCTAGAGAATCTGAGAGTCCCGGAAGCTGCAGCTCACCGAAATTTCCAGCTTCCAGACTTTTTCTTTGCCTTACAACCCTTGGTGAGCTTTCTCCACTCATCATGGGGTTCCATTATTGCTACTTTATTCTGGATGGAGCAAGACTTGGAGGAGGAAGAGGAGTGGCATCAGCGTCGGCAACCACCGGAACCTGCAGCTGGGACCTCTCAGAAGACAGCAGGTGAGTGGGGCTGCATGCTGGAGGCTGTACTCAGCACACAGGAAGCACAGGCCAATTTCCAGCATGATCTAGGGAGCCCCTCAGACATGGTGGAAGATGGGCAGAGCACTCGCCCACAACACCACCCCCACCCGCCCCCCAACTGGAACCCACTGGGCAGGTTACATGGGGTGGAATCCTGGTGGAACTGGGCTGCATCCCAAATTCCAGTCCCCTCCCTGGTGTGTGATGAGGCTGCTCTCTGCCCCTTCTAGCCCCCAAAATACTGGGCCCATTGACTCCTACTGGGGGACAATTCCACGGGTCCTGGCAGCCCTCCAGTACCTTACCCAAACTGACTATTCCTCATATGTAAGACTAGGCAGTGAGCGTCAACAGGCTATTTGACTACAGATGCATCCTAGCCAACAGTTGTTTTCAACCAACTTCCACAGGTCAGAGGCTGGGTATTCTGCAGCGAGTGACTCAACTCCTGACTCCCAAAAGCCTTTCCACCATCTACAAGGCACAAGTCAGGAGTGAGATGGAATACTCTCCACTTGCTTGGATGAGTGCAGCTCCAACAACACTCAAGAAGCTCGACACCATCCAGGACAAAGCAGCGCGCTTGATTGGCACTCCATCCACCACCCTAAACATTCACTCCCTTCACCACTGGCGCACCGTGGCTGCAGTGTGTACCATCCACAGGATGCACTGCAGCAACTCGCCAAGGCTTCTTCAACAGCATCTCCCAAACCTGCGACCTCTACCACCTAGAAGGGCAAGAGCAGCAGGCACATGGGAACAACACCACCTGCACGTTCCCCTCCAAGTCACACACCATCCCGACTTGGAAATATATCGCCGTTCCTTCATCGTCGGAACTCCCTTCCTAACAGCACTGTGGGAGAACCTTCACCACACGGACTGCAGCGGTTCAAGAAGGCGGCTCACCACCACCTTCTCAAGGGCAATTAGGGATGGGCAATAAATGCCGGCCTCGCCAGCGACGCCCACATCCCATAAACGAATAAAAAAAAGACAGACATTTCTCAGCAGGGAGTCACTGGATGGTGCTTAAGACTGGGTTTTTACCCATTCAAACATAGAGTACTGAATCCAATTATAAGCCGCCAAATCTTGCCCCAAATAAGATCGGCACCAACCAAGGAGCAAACCTGGGGCCTTCTAGCCTGTATGCTTTAGTATAGTCCACCGTGCATTTACGCTCTGAATCATAGAATTATAGAATGATACAGCACAGAAGGAGGCCATTTGGCCCATCATGCCTGTGGCGTCTCTTTGAAAGAGCTTTCCAATTAGTCCCACACCCCCTGCTTTTTCTCCATAACCCTGCTTAAATGTCTTCAGAAAATGCAGTCAGCAAAAAAAAAGACTGGAAGATTTTCTTAAACAGTTTGCTCTTTCATGTTACATTTTGTAAGTTTGACTGGAGCTATCCTTTCAGTAAGGGATAGCCTTTGCCTCGGTGATAGCACTGGTAAAGCCAGGGAAAAGCTGATGCCAGTCAGACCAGGTTGTGCTATCTCCCTGTACATTCACTGATGTTACATAAGAACATAAGAAATAGGAGCAGGAGTAGGCCTGAAGTTACAGATTGGGCTGAATGATTGGAAGAATTATCAGCAACTTCTGACCAGCTGAGATCAGCACTTGCTAGAGAAAACCCAATAAAATTACATTTTTACTCAGCCTGCAATGAATGCTCATGGTGAGAGTATGATGGTCTACATCACAGTTTCTTTCTTTCCCCCACCCCAATTTTCTTATCTTCCTCTCTTAAAGCAGTGTCACACCCTGCACACCTTTCCCAAATGACTATCCCTGTTGTGTGGATCTAGACAGTGAATGTCGGCTCGATTTTAAAGTTCTCATCCTTGTTTTTGAATCCCTCCATGGCCTCGCCCCTCCCTGTCTCTGTAACCTCCTCCAGCCCTACAACCCTCCGAGATCTCTGCGCTCCTCCAATTCTGGCCTCTTGTGCATCCCCGATTTTAATCGCTCCACCATTGGCGGCTGTGCCTTCAGCTGCCTGGGCCCTAAGCTCTGGAATTCCCTCCCTAAACCTTTCCTCCTCTCTCATTCTTTAAGAGGCTCCTTAAAACCTACCTCTTTGACGAAGCTTTTGGTCACCTGTCCTAATATCTCCTCTTGTGGCTCGGTGTCAAATTTTGTTTGATAATCACTCCTGTGAAGCGCCTTGGGACGTTTTACTATGTTAATGGTGTTATATAAATGCAAGTTGCTGTTGTCCCTAATTTGCAGCTCTTTGTCGTCAATCAATGTTTTGTGTTGGGGGTGTGGGGACTGATTATCTGCCTTTGATTAGAATATGTAGATGGGCAGCATCGATGGCTCAGTGAGTAGATGTTGCATTCACCTATTGGGCATTGTAATCTCACCTGATCCTGTTCTGAGCCAACGTCCACACATGGACTTGCCACCCTCAGTGGCCTAACCAACAGAACATCCTGATCCTGAAGCATGTAATATACACACAATCACAACAACTTGCATTTATATAGCCCCTTTTATGTGGGAAAACATCCCAAGGCACTTCACAGGAGCGTAATTGGACAAAAAATTGACACCGAGACCGTTAACACCAAAAACCATTTGTGGTTATTTGTCTCATGGCTGTTTGTGGGATCTTCACTGGAGAAGGTGCAAAAAAGATTTACAAAGATGACACCAGAACTGAACGGTTATAACTATCAGGGAAGGTGGAACAGGCTGGGGCTCTTTTCTCTAGAAAAGAGAAGGCTGACGGGTGGCCTGATAGAGGTCTTTAAAATTATGAAGGGGTTCGATAGGAGAGACATAGAAAAGACGTTTCCACTTGTGGGGGAGTCCAAAACGAGAGGCCATCAATATAAAACAGTCACCAATAAATCCAATAGGGAATTCAGGAGAAACTTCTTTACCCAGAGAGTGGTTAGAATGTGGAACTCGCTACCACAAGGAGTAGTTGAGGCAACTAGCATGGACGCATTTAAGGGGAAGCTAGATAAACACATGAAGGAGAAAGGAATAGAAGGTTATGTTGATAGGGTTAAATGAAGTAGGGTGGGAGGATGCTCGTGTGGAGCATAGACACCAGCATAGACCTGTTGGGCCGAATGGCCTGTTTCTGTGCTGTTAATTTTATGTAATATGTAATCACGCCTGGAGCCCACACTGCTGTAAGTAACTGGGATTGATTTTCTGCACATAATCTGTATTATGTAACTATCCTCCACTCACTGCATTTTCCTGGAGAAATAATCCTGATGTACTTGGGAGACTGATTGATGTTGTTTTGGGCAGGGGTTCGGAGACGCCCGTAAATTAAAAGCACAAGTCCCGGCCCCCACCTCCAACTCATTGGTGGTGTCAATATTCACTTCAAAGCAAAATACTATGGATGCTGGAAATCTGAAATAAAAACAGGAAATGCTGGAAATACTCAGCAGGTCAGGCAGCATCTGTGGAGAGAGAAACAGAGTTAGTGTTTCAGGTCGATGACCTTTCTCTGATGAAAAGTCATCGACCTGAAACGTCTCTCTCCGCAGATTGCTGCCTGACCTGCTGGCAGTTTTCCAGCATTTTCCGATTTACCTGCTCTACTGCCCTTGGGCAGTGAAGGTCAGCAACTATTCAGCATGGGGGAGCACCACGGGCCATTGCAGCTTTTCCCAACGTCTCTGTATAACCTGCGTCCGGGAGGATACTGATCAGGAGGAGGAACCTTTGCAGATATTCCCCTGTCTAGTCCAGTCAGTCGTACTGACCTCAGAGTCACCGCAGCAGAAAAAAATGATGGAAAGATCACCTTGCTGCCCGTATAGTTTTTCCAGTTGCAGATATTATTCTAATAAGGGCATAAATTGGAGTCTACCTCACACACCCTCAGGCCTGCATCATCCAACCGACAGTCAGGGAGTGACACTGCTGAGATATTTGCTGTTATAAACAGGCATATCTCAGGACTGTCAGTCGCTGACCGTAGGTTGATTCTTGCAACCCTGGGATGTTGCCGTGTAGGGTAACTCACACCTCATTAGAGTAATTTTAATTCCTATAATGCGAAAGGCCGTGTGGAAAACAGCGGGCACTTTAATCTGAAAACCAGTGAGCGGACAATGACTGGGAGCTTGCACAAGCTCCATTTACACCCTTTCAGTTGGCTAAACCTTCCCGTGAGAGCATCGTGTGTTCGATGTAAGACACTGAAGTGTCCCTTGGCAATGTGCTAAGTATCGAGCACTCAGCAAGAACTTGAAGCGAAAGATGAAGATTCGTGAGATCGCTTCATGCATTTTCATTTTTTGTTGGAGTCCCTGTTGAGTGCCCAATGGTTAGCACATTACCAACAACATCTTAAATGTTTCGTCATTTCAACAAAGTCTAATTTTAGCTACTGCAGTGAAAGTGGTGCACAAAGATTCAGTAAAAATGTGACAACAACTTGCATTTATGTAGCACCTTTAGTGTAGTTAAATGTCCCAAGGCGCTTCACAGGGGCAATTATCAACAAAATTTGACACCGAGCCACATAAGGAGATATTAGGACGTGGGGGGGTGGGGCGGAGTGGTTGGGAATGTCTAGTTATGATACTCCAGCCATCATGGTGTGTGGGGCAGGCTTGATGGACCAGCTGGTCTTTTCCTGCCCGTCAGTTTCATATGTTTGCATGTTCAAGAAGTTCCGACCTACTGAGCCATACTTTGGCCTGTTCCTTTAAGTCTGGCTGTAGGCCGGATCAGGGGAGGCTGTCATTCCTCAGGGTCTCTCTGTACCTTCAATCTCTAATCTCCAGCGGGTTCAAATCCCACTCCAGAGAATCAAGCACATAATCCAGGCTGGCACTTCAGTGCAGTGCTGAAGAAGCGCTTTCAGAGGTGCTGTCTTTCAGATGAGGCACGTAACTGCAGCAGATGGAGTCCAATGTGGGCAAATGTGAGGTCATCCTTTCTTTGGACCTAAGAAAGATAGATCAAGAGTATTTTCTAAATCATGAGAAGCTAGGAACTGTGGCAGAGCAGAGAGATTTAGGGGTCCAAGTACAGATATCACGAAAAGCCAGTGGACAGAAACAAAAAATAATTAAAAAGGCTAATGGAATCTTGAGTATAGAAGATTAAGGGGTGATCTAATTGGGGTGTTTGAGATGATTAAAGGATTTGATAGGGTAGATAGAGAGAAACTATTTCCTCAGGTGGGGACAAGAGGCATAACCTTAAAATTAGAGCTCAGGGCCGTTCAGGGGTGATGTCAGGAAGCACTTCTTCACACAAAGTGGGGTGGAAATCTGGAACTCTCTCCCCCGAAAAACTGTTGAGGCTGGGGGACAATTGAAAATGTCAAAACTGAGAGTGATCGTTTTTTGTTAGGCAAGGGTATTAAGGGTTAGGGAACCAAGGCGGGTAAATGGAATTAAGATACAGATCAGCCATGATCTAATTGAATGGCAGAACAGGCTCGAGGGGCTGAATGGCCTACTTCTGTTCCTATTTTCCTATGTAAACCGAGGCCCCGTCTGCTCTCTCAGGTGGATGTAAAAGATCCCATGGCACTATTCGAAGAAGAACAGGGGAGTTCTCCCCGGTGTCCTGGCCAATATTTATCCCTCAATCAACATCACTAAAAAGAATTATCTGGTCATTATCACATTTCTGTTTGTGGGACCTTGCTGTGAGCAAATTGGCTGCAGTGTTTCCCACATTACAATAGTGACTATACTTCAAAAGTACTTCATTGGCTATAAAGTGTTTTGGGACGTCCTGAGGCCGTGAAAGGCGCCTCTTACTGCCTGGAGCTTTATAGTGAAGCAAAATTATCCCGTCTTTATCCCCCTTCTTTGTGGGGTGGGGTCAGGAGCGGCATTTAGCCTTGCAGAGGGCTCCGTGCAAAATATTGGGTTTGGGACCCTGACGTTTTACTTGACGTACCGATGAGTTGCACAAACACAGGACGAGTCCTTGCATGACTGTCGGCAGGGGACGCCCCCTATGGTGGTGCAGGGGTGAAGTGCATGACCCCAGTGTTGGTGGTTTCCCCCTCGGGCTGCGTGGTTTTGCAGGCTCTGGGGGTCAAATGTGTGTGCTCACTGACCTACAATCGCTCACGGTCCACCACCGCATCGATTTTAAATTTCTCATCCTTGTGTTCAAATCCCTCCATGGCCTCGCCCCTCCCTATCTCTGTAATCTCCTCCAGCTCTAAACTCTCCGAGATCTCTGCGCTCCTCCAATTCTGGCCTCTTGCGCATCCCCGATTTTCATTGCTCCACCATTGGCGGCTGTGCCTTCAGCTCTGGAATTCCCTCCCTAAACCTCTCCTCCTCTCTACCTCTCTCTCCTCCTTTTAAGACACTCCTTAAAACCTACCTCTTTGACCAAGCTTTTGGTCACCTGTCCTAATATCTCCTTATGTGGCTTGGTGTCAAATTTTGTTTGATAATCGCTCCTGTGCAGCACCTTGGGACATTTTACTACGTTAAAGGCACTATATAAATGCAAGTTTTGTTGTTGTGTCGGCAGCCTGAACCAAATGCTGAGTCCTGCTGGCCGATCCCACTTGGGGCCCTGGCCAATGGCACAGTTCCTCGGGTGCTGACAGGGGCTCTCCGACACCATCCAGGCTCTCGGACGGGGAATGACCACTCGGATCAGGCGATGTGTCAGTAGGCTTTTCGACCTACCCTCAGTAGGATTTGAAGATTTGGATTTTGATGCTGCTTTCCAGCCATTTATAAAGTTTGGCGGAGTCAAAAACGAACTTGTCAAAGAAAGACTTAGCTGCCGCCACCCCACACTACTGAGGGAGTGCTGCACTGTTGGAGATGCCGTCTTTCAGATGAGATGTTAATCCGAGGCCCTGTCTGCCCTCTCAGGTTGATGTAAAAGATCCCATGGCACATTCGAAGAGGAGCGGGGGAGTTCTCCCCAGTGTTCAGGCCAATATTCATCCCTCAACCAACATCACTAATAACAGATTATCTGGTCATTATCACATTGCTGTTTGTGGGACCTTGCTGTCGCATTTCTTACATTAAAACAGTGACAACACTTCAAAAGTACTTCATTGGCTATAAATCACCTCGGGATGTCCTGAGGTCATGAAAGACGCTGCATTAATGGAAGTTCTTTCTTTCTTTAAAGCAATTTTTTTTCTATAGAGCCTTGGATGTGACACCTTTTTATATGGGTAAGAAACACAGGTGCAAAAGTGTCCTTGTTTAAAATACGCCTTTATGCCAGCTCACTTCTTACTTGCAGGATGGCAGAGGCAGGGTGGGTGTGGTTGGGAGTTGGTGCTGGCACAGACTAGACATTCCTCAGGGTGAGAAGCCTGTCTGGACTCACATACGAAGGCTGGCCATTGTGGCAAAGTACCAGGAAAGGAACGCAGAGCTGTAAAATAATTTGTACTCGAACAATACCGTGAATTTTCCTGTAATTACGAACATATGAAAATGACAGGCAGGAAAGACCAGCTAGTCCATCAAGCCTGCCCCACAGCTAATGATAGCTGGAACATCGTAGAATCATAGAATCATAGAAGTTTACAACATGGAAACAGGCCCTTCGGCCCAACATGTCCATGTCGCCCAGTTTATACCACTAAGCTAGTCCCAATTGCCTGCACTTGGCCCATATCCCTCTATACCCATCTTACCCATGTAACTGTCCAAATGCTTTTTAAAAGTGATTAAACACTTAGCCCCCGCAGCCATGTAATCTCCTGGGAGAGGCAGAAAATCAGGGAAATACCCAGGGCCAATAAGGGAAAAAAAATATTTTGGAAAATTCCTGTTAGTGATTTAAAAAAACGATTATTTATCCTGACAGTAGCTGAGAAACCCCTCCCCCACTGGCAATTTTCACTCGTCCTCACCTGAAACCATTGACTCATCCTGGGACACAATTTGACGGGAGCCTGCTGCCCTCCAACACTTCACTTGGCGAGTCGTTCTTCACGGGTGAGAAAGGACAGTGTCAGATTTCACAGCCGAGCGTGTTGCTGTTTTCTCCTGATGTTTGCTTTTGAGCAGCTGGTCACGAAATAGCAGTTGAAGGTGGAAATTTTGTTGGCTTTCACCGCTTCTAAACCCGAGGACGGAGAGGCCCAATTGTCATGCCTTCCCCCACCCCACCCCACTCACAACAGAATCACTGAGTCAAAAACACTACTTGCAAATGGGCCTTCCAAACCGCCAGTCTCGGAAGGCCCAAACGATTTTACACGTGGCAAGATTCGCATGAGGGGAGTAGAACTAATGTGGGTCTCACACAATCTAAGAGAGCCTTTTACCTCAGCAGAAAGATATAGATGATCCTGTTGATCTTGCTGTGGGCAAATTGGCTGCCGAAGTTCCTACATTACAACAGTGACTACACTTCAAAAATACTTCATTGGCTATAAAGCCCCTTGGGACATCCAGAGGTTGTGAAAGGTGCTGTAAAAATGCAAGCCAATCAGTCTTTCTTTCTTTCTCTCTCTTTCTCTCTCTCTTTCTATCTATCTTTCTTTCTTTCTTTCTCTCTCTTTCTCTCCCTCTTTCTATCTTTCTATCTATCTTTCTTTCTTAGCAATACAAAAGCAAAATATGGTGGAAATCTGAAATAAAAACAGAAAATGCTGGAAACAGTCAGCAGGTCAGGCAGCATCTGAGGAGAGAGACACTTTCAGAAAGGTCATCGACCTGAAACGTTAGCTCTATTTTTCTCTCTCCACAAATGCTGCCTGACCTGCTGAATGTTTTCCAGCCTTTTCTGTTTTTATATCCTATGGAAGCTAATTTGTGTGGAACTAAACCAGGGAAGATGTTCCGAGATTAATACTGTGAAGGTCAGACCTGGTGGAAAGTGAATAGTCAGGCAGTCTATCACGAATCATCTGGTATTCTTCCTGTAGTTTAGCCTCCAGACCGTTCCTTTTAAATTATTGGCCTACTCCTATTCTGATGTCACTCGGACAAAAAAAAGTCCCTTTTTGTCTGGGTCTAATCTTCTATTAAAAAGAAAACAAAATAAATTATAAGTGTCTTACAACAGAATTATGTAACAAATGAAGCAGAGTTAAGACAAAAACATAGGGGACGTTCGATGGATAAACACTTTCCTTAGTCATAATTTGAATCTGACTCAATACCACCTAATTTTCAGACAGTGTGACTAAGCCAGAACAGTCTGGATCATAGATCCTTGTTTATTTTGAATGTCTGTCACTGAGCCACGGCGAATATTTTACTTCTCCCTCTATAATCAGCTTCTGGGTTTGGGTATCTAAACAAGATGCTTTCTTTATTCATTTTTCATTTTATATATATGAGTTCACCAAGGTGATGGACGACTGAGCTGCTGAATAGAAATAGTTTTCATTTTGCTCCCAGAGAAAAACATCGAAGTTGGAGTATGAAAGAAAGAAAGAACTTGCATTTATATAGTACCTGTCACAACCTCAGGACGTCCCAAAGTGCTTTTCAGCCAGTTAAGTACTTCTGAAGTGTAGTCAGTGTTGTAAGGTAGGAAATGGGGCAGCCAGATAATTCTGCTGACGCCCACAGATCTTACTGTTCTGATTTAGGATTTAGTCACCAAACCTCCAGGCACAGAAAATACAACAATAACTTGCATTTATATAGCACCTTTAATGTAGTTAAATGGCCCAAGGCGCTTCACAGGAGCATTACCAGACAAAATTTGACACCGATCCACATAAGGTGATATTGGGACAGGCTGGTCAAAAAAGTAGGTTTTAAGGAGCATCTTAAAGAAGGAGAGAGAGGTAGAGAGGCGGAGAGGTTTAGGGAGGGAATTCCAGAGCTTAGGGCCTAGGCAGCTGAAGGCACGGCCGCCAATGATGGAGTGATTAAAATCGGGGATGAGCAAGTGGCCAGAAGTGGAGGAGCGCAGAGATCTCGGAGCGTTGTAGGGCTGGAGGAGGTTACAGAGAAAGGGATGGACCAGGCTACAGAGGGATTTGGTAACAGTGGTGAGAATTTTAAAATTGAGGCCGGACCGGAAGCCATTATAGGTCACCGAACACAAGGTGATGGGTGAACGGGACTTGGTACAAGTTAAGGTGTGGGCAGCAGAGCTTTGGATGAGCTCCAGTTTTTACGGAGGGTGCAAGATGGGTGGCCGGCCAAAAGAGCATTGGAATAGTCGAGTCTAGAGGTAAACAAAGGCAAACAGGACAAACCAGTGCATAAGAAACAGTAAGAGCAATCACAACCGAGTTGCCTGGGCTTCATAGGCTGACTTGCCAAGACTTGGCAGCTGCACTAGGCCTGCGAGCCACAGTTTGGACATGGATAAAACTTCAAAGGATTCAACATCGCCAGCTGCCCTGTCGTGTAGCTGCTGTGCGGCAGATGAACTGGGCACCAATGAAACGTTGGGAGCTGAAGAGGATATTTAAGGGGGCGACGAAGATGGCCACAATAGTAGTTGTATCATGACTTTTAATGACCGATTTAAAATGTATACTAGAGAAGTGAGTATAGAAGATTAAGGGATGATCTAATTGAGATGTTTAAGGTGATTAAAGGATTTGATCAGGTAGATAGAGAGAAACTATTCCCTCTGGTGAGGGGTGAGTCCAGAACAAGGGGGCATAACCTTCAAATTAGAGCTACGCCGTTCAGGGGTGATGTCAGGAAGCACTTCTTCACACAAAAGGGAGTGGGAATCTGGAACTCTCTCCCTCCAAAAAGCTGTTGAGGCTGGAGATCAATTGAAAACTGAGATTGATAGATTTTTATAAGCAAAGAGTGTTAAGGGATTTGGAACCAAGGTGGGTAGATGCAGTTACAGATACAGATCAACCATGATCTAATTGAATGGCGGGACAGTCTCGAGGGGCTTAATGGCCGGCTCCTGTTCCTGTGTTCCAAAGTATTAGCTGGATTGGAATTAAGCAACTGGAATTCAGTCAGGCCCAGAGAAAAACAAGTGCAAGGCAGAGCAGCTGGAGATCTGAAATCTTGGAAGCTCAAAAGTCAGGGTCACCGTCTGGGTTCACACATGAAGAATGGGCAGGAGGGTGAGGCACTGGAGGGTTGCCAGCATCCATGGAAGCAAACGCCAGCATGAGTTATCTTCAGGAAACTGGGGGCAAAGTTAGAAGAGCAATCCACGTCCTTGCTGAGGGATTTGTATGATTATAATTATTTTAAATGTATTGAGTGATCAAGCTGGGGGCATTTTAATCAAAGAGATTATATTAATGCTTCATTTCCCATTCCAACTTTTGCTATAATCAGGGTTCATAACGGTGGGGAGCAGGCTCTTGCTCTTGTGACTTCTGAACTGTAAACTTGGAAGCTTCCGCCTAACAGGCATCTTCAGACTGATATTTCGAGAGCCGTGGACTGTTTGGGGCCCAAATACAGTGTTGAACTCCCAAGGGTAATAGAACATGATGCATTTAAAGGGAAGCTAGATAAGTACATGTGGGAGAAAGGAATAGAAGGACATGCAGATAGGGTTAGATGAAGATGGAGGCTTGTGTGGAGCATAAACGCCAGCAGAGACCAGTTGGGCCGAATGGCCTGTTTCTACGCTGTAAGTTCTATGTAATTCTATGTAATAATTAGTAACTGATTACCAGAAAATAACACAGCCAGTACATGTTGTCAGTGTGTAATATACCTTTATTAAAAAGTGCAAAAATTAATTTCAGTGGAATGCCTCCAGGGTTGGCACTTTCAATGGTTGGGCTGTAGGACGGAGTGTAGTTTCACCTCGCCACCCATTACAGGCTGACCTCGTATCCCAACAGCTGGTGGAATCTGAACAGACGAGACACGGGCACTACGTCATTTGTAATAAAAAAAAACAGACGGGTGGTGGGACACATAGTAGATCAATGTAGCACTTGCAAAGGGAAGAGACAGGTTAATGTTTGGAGTTATTCCCCCCACCACTATCCTGAAGAACAATTCACACTGGAAATGTTAGTCTGCCTGCCCTCTCCTCAGCTGCCAGCTGACCATGGCTGTTGTATTTCAGACATTTGCTGCTCTTGTTTCAGATTTCCAGCATCTGTAGGTATTTTTTTAAATTTTCTTCTCACAATTTCAGTTGTTATCCTGGCTGATCTCGAGCGACCAGCTGAGTTACAGGTCCACCAAAAAATTATTCTTTCCAAAAAAAACCCACTCGCAGCCAATGGTTGGGGAGGATAGGTTGTGTTAAGCAAAATATTAATATACATTTTCTTTACAATATACAAGTAAACTTTATAGAAACACATTGTCATGTGGTCTCAATAGAGGGATAGCCAAGTGTGATAAAATCCAATGATATCCCAAAATGTGTGTGCACTTTCAGGCTTATTCCGAATTATGTTTCAACTACTCCCCTCTGCTTGCAACTTCTTGTTTCTGTTCTGTTTCTGCATTTCATTGGAGAAATAAAATCCATTATTGTCAGGCTCCACAGCTCATCGAGCCACCACCCCTCTAACTGTACTATTTTTATCACTATTTCTTTGTTTAAAAAGGACATCTGATAGTAACATTCGCTCTTCAATTTGCTGCATTTTGGTGGAAACTCAAAACTCATGGTGCAGCGATCATGAAGATGGATGTGTTTGAGTGTGTATGTTGTGTGTGCGTGTGTTCTGTATATGTGTATGAGGGTGTATGTTGTGTGTGCGTGTATTCTGTATATGTGTATGAGTGTGTATGTTGTGTGTGCGTGTGTTCTGTATATGTGTATGAGGGTGTATGTTGTGTGTGCGTGTGCTCTGTATATGCGTTTGAGTGTGTATGTTGTGTGTGCGTGTGTTCTGTATATGTGTATGAGTGTGGACATTACTTGCTGTGTGTGTGTGTGAGGAAATGTGTGTGTGTTGCATGAGCATCCATGTTGCATAGATGTGCAAGAGAGTGTATTGTATGAGAGAGTATGTTGTGTGAGTGTGAGAATGTGAGTGTGTATGTTGTGTGAGAGTGTGCTGTGTGAGTGTGTATGTTGTGTGGGTGTGTGTGTTATGTGAGTGTGAGAGTGTGCTGTGTGAGTGTAAGAGAGAGTGTGTGTGGTGTGTGTGTTGTGTCAGTGTAAGAGAATGTGTGTGTTGTGCATGTATGCTGTGTGGATGTGTGTGTTACATGAGTATGTGTTATGTGCGTGTAGGTGTGTGTTGTGTGAGTCTGTTTTGTGAGTGTGTGTATTATGTTTGTGCTCCATGAGGTTTTGTGTGGGTGTGTATTATGTGAGTGTGTATGCTTTGTGTTATGTGAGTGTGAGAGTGTGTTATGAGTGTGAGAGTGTGCTGTGTGAGTGTGTATGCTGTGTGTTATCTGAGTGAGAGTGTGTATGCTGTGTGTTATCTGAGTGAGAGTGTGTATACTGTGTGTTATCTGAGTGAGAGTGTGTATACTGTGTGTTATCTGAGTGTGAGTGTGTATACTGTGTGTTATCTGAGTGTGAGTGTGTATACTGTGTGTTATCTGAGTGAGAGTGTGTATACTGTGTGTTATCTGAGTGAGAGTGTGTATACTGTGTGTTATCTGAGTGAGAGTGTGTATACTGTGTGTTATCTGAGTGAGAGTGTGTATACTGTGTGTTATCTGAGTGAGAGTGTGTATACTGTGTGTTATCTGAGTGAGAGTGTGTATACTGTGTGTTATCTGAGTGAGAGTGTGTATACTGTGTGTTATCTGAGTGAGAGTGTGTATACTGTGTGTTATCTGAGTGAGAGTGTGTATACTGTGTGGATACGTGTCTTACATGAGTGTGAGAGTGTGTTATGTGAGTGTGTATGCTGTGCATTATGTGAGTGTGACAGTGTGTTATGTGAGTGTGACAGTGTGTTGTGTGAGTGTGTGTGTTGTGTGAGTGTGACAGTGTGTTGTGTGAGTGTGTGTGTTATGTGAGTGTGACAGTGTGTTGTGTGAGTGTGTGTTATGTGAATGTGACAGTGTGTTGTGTGAGTGCGACAGTGTGTTGTGTGAGTGTGACAGTGTGTTGTGTGAGTGTGTGTGTTATGTGAGTGTGACAGTGTGTTGTGTGAGTGTGTGTTATGTGAATGTGACAGTGTGTTGTGTGAGTGCGACAGTGTGTTGTGTGAGTGTGACAGTGTGTTGTGTGAGTGCGACAGTGTGTTGTGTGAGTGTGACAGTGTGTTGTGTGAGTGTGTGTGTTATGTGAGTGTGACAGTGTGTTGTGTGAGTGTGTGTGTTATGTGAGTGTGACAGTGTGTTGTGTGAGTGTATGTTATGTGAGTGTGACAGTGTGTTGTGTGAGTGTGACAGTGTGTTATGAGTATGTATGCTGTGCGTTATGTGAGTGTGACAGTGTGTTGTGTGAGTGTGACAGTGTGTTGTGTGAGTGTGTGTGTTATGTGAGTGTGACAGTGTGTTGTGTGAGTGAGACAGTGTGTTGTGTGAGTGTGACAGTGTGTCGTGTGAGTGTGACAGTGTGTTGTGTGAGTGTGACAGTGTGTTATGAGTATGTATGCTGTGTGTTATGTGAGTGTGACAGTGTGTTGTGTGAGTGTGTGTGTTATGTGAGTGTGACAGTGTGTTGTGTGAGTGTGACAGTGTGTTGTGTGAGTGTGTGTGTTATGTGAGTGTGTATGCTGTGTGTTATGTGAGTGTGACAGTGTGTTGTGTGAGTGTGACAGTGTGTTATGAGTATGTATGCTGTGTGTTATGTGAGTGTGACAGTGTGTTGTGTGAGTGTGTGTGTGTTATGTGAGTGTGTATGCTGTGTGTTGTGTGAGTGTGACAGTGTGTTGTGTGAGTGTGACAGTGTGTTGTGTGAGTGTGACAGTGTGTTATGAGTATGTATGCTGTGTGTTATGTGAGTGTGACAGTGTGTTGTGTGAGTGTGACAGTGTGTTGTGTGAGTGTGACAGTGTGTTGTGTGAGTGTGACAGTGTGTTATGAGTATGTATGCTGTGTGTTATGTGAGTGTGACAGTGTGTTATGTGAGTGTGACAGTGTGTTATGTGAGTGTGACAGTGTGTTATGTGAGTGTGTATGCTGTGTGTTATATGAGCGGCTACAGAGATAGTGGATGCATTGGTTGTAATCTTCCAGAATTCACAGATTCTGGAAAGGTCCCAGTGGATTGGAAAACCGCAAACGTAACACCCCTATTCAAGAAGAGAGTGAGACAGAAAGCAGATAGACCAGTTAGCCTAACATCTGTCATTGGGAAAATGCTAGATTCCATTATTAAGGAAGTAGTAGCAGGACATTTGGAGACTCATAATACAATCAAGGAGAGTCAACATGGTTTTATGAAGGGGAAATAGTGTCTGACAAATTTATTAGAGTTCTTTGAGGGGAACCAATGGATGCAGTATATATGGATTTCCAAAAGGCATTCGATAAGGTGCCACATAAAAGATTACTGCACAGGATAGGAGCTCATGGTGTTGGGGGTAATATACTGGCATGGATAGAGGATTGGCTAACAGAAAACAAAGAGTCGGGATAAAAGGGTCAGTTTCAAAATGACAGCCTGTAACTAGTGGGGTGCCGCAGGGCTCAGTGCTGGGGCCTCAACTACTTACAATATATATCAATGACTTGGATGAAGGAACAGTGTCTTGTGGCCAATCAGGCTGGCTCCTGGGTGCGAAACCCGGAGAGGACGTTAATCATCAGCAATCAACACGCGATCATATCGGAAACGGTAAGTTTTGTTCATGCGGGTTTGCCATGCCCACCTTCACCACACACCCCAACCTGCCACCATTGTAAAATCGAGCCCAAAGAGCCTGCAAAGGGATATTGACAGGTTAAGCGAATGGGCAAAAATTTGGCAGATGGAATATAATGTGGGAAAATGTGAAGTCGTCCACTTTGGGAGGAAAAATAAAAAAGCAAAATAATATTTGAATGGAGAAATATTACAGAATGCTGCGGTACAGAGGGATCTGGGTGTCCTCGTACATGAAACACAAAAAGTCAACATACAGGTGCAGCAGGTAATCCAGAAGGCAAATGGAATATTGGCCTTTATTTCTAGGGGATGGAGTATAAAATCAGGGAAGTCATGCTACAACATACAGGGTGCTGGTGAGACCACACCTGGAGTACTGCGTACAGTTCTGGTGCCCTTATTTAAGGAAGGACATACTTGCATTGGAGGCAGTTCAGAGAAGGTTCACTAGGTTGATTCCGGATATGGAAGGGTTGTCTTATGAGGAAAGAATGAACAGGTTGGGTCTATACTCATTGGAGTTTAGAAGAATGAGAGAATGAGAGGAGATCTTATTGAAACATACAAGGTTCTGAGGGGACTCGATAGGGTAGATGCTGAGAGGATGTTACCCCTCATGGGGGAATCTAAAACGAGGGGGCATAGTCTCAGAATAAGGGGTCGCCCATTTAAGATGGAAATGAGGAGGAATTTCTTCTCCCAGAGGGTCGTGAATCTTTGGAATTCTTTACCCCAAAAAGCTGTGGAGGCAGAATCATTGAATACATTCAAGGCTGAGTTAGACAAATTTTTGATCAGCAAGGGAATCAAAGGATATGGGGAAAGGGCGGGAAAGTGGAGTTGAGGTAAAAATCAGATCAGCCATGATCTCATTAAATGGCGGAGCAAGCTCGAGGGGCCGAATGGCCTACTCCTGCTCCTATCTCTTATGGTGTTATAGTCTTATGGTGTGTATTATGTTTGTGCTGCATGAGGTTCTATGCGAGTGTGTGTGTTATGTGAGTGTGTATATTGTGTGTTGTGTGTGTGTGTTATGTTTGTGCTGCATGAGGTTCTGTGTGTGTGTTGTGTGTTATGTGGGTGTGTGGCTGGGGGTTGGATTACAAATCAGGTCATATATATAATCCAGGGAGAAAAATATTCATTTTACACAAACTTAAAAGCAAAAGTAATTCCATTTACAGTAATGTATGCAGCGAGTCTTCTTCCAATATCTGTGCACTTAACAGAACCATTCAATTATCAAGTACTCTCTGTATTCTCAATTCTATGGGCAGAATGATGTGGCAAAGCATTGGGAAGTCAATCTGATATTTGCATACTGTGTAATTGGATATTTTGTGCATATCTTTTATTATGTTGAATTGGTACTAGTTGGGCAATGTAGTCACCCTGGGGAGATATAATGTAGACAAACAAATAAATTCAGTATGTTTGGCTGCCGTACGGTGCCAAGGAATTTCAATATCAAAAAGGGGCGTTAAGTATTGCATTATTTATCTGTTCATATGTTAGAATCATTTTTCTGCACTGTAGCGAAAGTTCCAGAAAGGTTTCGGTGTCTCGGGGTAACAAATCAATGTGATTTATTGCAAAGCCGTCCTAATTAAACAATGAATGCGCACTGCACAACCTCTCCCTCCCCTGCAACACATGCCCTTCTCCCAGCACAGCGTCACTTTTCAGTGCAGCAGTTTTAATTTCCTGCACGCAGCCTCCCCTGCAGTCTGCAGTGTAATGTCAGCTCAGCAGCGTGCTGCGCACAGGCTTTTAAATTCATTGTCTGAGATTCCCTTCCAACGACCCACACAATCCCCCACAATTAAAGCAGTTAGTGACAGAAACAGCACCAGCTAGCTTGTGAATGCCAAGTAACGTCAATCCCTCCACCTCCGCTGGTGCACCTCAGGCATCTAGTGTTGGGGGGATGTGATGTGCAATTAACCCTTTGGTTACCGGTACTGAGCCATGCACTGACTGGGATATCTCTGGTTGGATCTGTGCTGAGTTAGGTGGGCCTTCGGAAAGATTTGGCATCAGCACCTCTACACCAGAGAGTAGGAAAGGACTGGGCTCCCGCTCAGGATCATGTCCCGGGACCACTGTCGGAAAGTCTGCTTTGTGAACACTAAGTGGGGGTGGGGGGGTGGGAGAGGGCAGGTTTGAGTGTGGCCGTTACATACCTCAGGATGCAAAGCCCGGCAGACACTCCGGGGAGTTTTAACCCCCGGGGTGGGGGGGGAGAGAGTCGGGGGTTAAAAATTTCAAATCGCATAACGTGACCCCAACCCACCTCGTTATAATATTGAAATCAGGCTTCCACGGTGCAGTCTTTGTCGACCCCCCCCCTCCGCCCTGCTAATGCTCTGCGATCTTTGCCGATTGCCGGGGAACCTTCCACCAAAGCTTTCCCGCCCAGCAGCCAGACAGCCTGTCAATCAGGCCGGCCACCGGGTGGGGAACAGGGTTAAAAAATGATAATGAGGTCCTGCCATTAAATTCGGCAGGTCCTCCATGTGCCCGGCATTTCCGGGTTTCCCCCACCCCCCCCCCGCAAATACACTCCTCCTGCTCCCACCCCCCCCCCGCAAATATACTCCTCCTGCTCCCACCCCCACCCCCCCGCAAATACACTCCTCCTGCTCCCACCCCCCCCGCAAATACACTCCTCCTGCTCCTACCCCCCCCCCGCAAATACACTCCTCCTGCTCCCACCCCCCCCCGCAAATACACTCCTCCTGCTCCCACCCCCCCCCCCGCAAATACACTCCTCCTGCTCCCACCCCCCCCCCGCAAATACACTCCTCCTGCTCCCACCCCCCCCCCGCAAATACGCTCCTCCTGCTCCCACCTCCCCCCCCGCAAATACACTCCTCCTGCTCCCACCCCCCCCCGCAAATACGCTCCTCCTGCTCCCACCCCCCCCTGCAAATACGCTCCTCCTGCTCCTACCCCCCCCCCCGCAAATACGCTCCTCCTGCTCCTACGCCCCCCCCGCAAATACGCTCCTCCTGCTCCCACCCCCCCCCCGCCCGCAAATACACTCCTCCTGCTCCCACCCCCCCCTGCAAATACGCTCCTCCTGCTCCCACCCCCCCCCCCCCCCCCCCCGCAAATACACTCCTCCTGCTCCCACCCCCCCCTGCAAATACGCTTCTCCTGCTCCTACCCACCCCCCTGCAAATACGCTTCTCCTGCTCCCACCCCCCCCGCAAATACGCTCCTCCTGCTCCTACCCCCCCCGCAAATACGCTCCTCCTGCTCCCACCCCCCCCTGCAAATACGCTCCTCCTGCTCCCACCACCCCCCCGCAAATACACTCCTCCTGCCCCCACCCCCCCCCGCAAATACACTCCTCCTGCCCCCACCCCCCCCCCGCAAATACGCTCCTCCTGCTCCTACCCCCCCCCGCAAATACGCTCCTCCTGCTCCCACCCCCCCCTGCAAATACGCTCCTCCTGCTCCCACCACCCCCCCCGCAAATACACTCCTCCTGCCCCCACCCCCCCCCCGCAAATACGCTCCTCCTGCTCCCACCCCCCCCCCCCGCAAATACACTCCTCCTGCTCCCACCCCCCCCTGCAAATACACTCCTCCTGCCCCCACCCCCCCCCCCGCAAATACGCTCCTCCTGCTCCCACCCCGCCTCCCTGTAAATATCGGGGCCTTGCAGTCTAGGCTGACACATAATGACTGGCCACTTGAGTAAGGCACCATATCCCAGTGTGAGCCAGCAGAGGAGAAAAGGAAAGAAAATGAGGTCTGGGAGAACCTGTTAGTTCTTAAGAGGCTTCTCCTATTTGTGAGAAAGAGGTTTTCTGTCACACACAGGGTTGTAAGATTCGTGTTGTTTAATTTCCAGCAATGATGATCAAAACAGACCACAGCAGACAGTGGTACCCAGTGCCACTAGGCCTTCAACACCATCATTGTTACCCTTTTACCAACAACACATTCAAGACCTCGACCACATAACACTGAGAAAAGTCAATAATTACTGTGGGTACATTTTCCCCACAGAGTGGTTGCTTAATTTTTAATGAACACTTCCTCCCCCCCGCCCCCCCAAAGTCTTCCCCTCCTGTCCTAAAGGCACTAACTCACGCAACCGGATAATTCAGCCTCATGCACCTCACCCAAGTGGTCGCTCATCGTGTGTTAATCTAGAGTGTGATTGGTAGCAGGGTATTCATTAGGGATGTATATCGCAGCCAAGCCCAATCTTGTCCTCAGTCAACTTTCGACTCACTGGATAGTGATCAGGAGTGAGAGCCTGACCTCCTAGCCCAGATACACTGAAACTAATTGTTACATCCCTAATCCTGGCCCACCTAAGATCAGTTAATTGACCACAGGCCAGGGATTACTTCTGGGACTTTCTTGGTCGGTTAATGGCTCAAGTTCCACACCAACCAGTCTATTGACTCACTGGGACATCAAAGGAACTGGTAGCAGTATAACTGTATAAATGCAAGTTTGTCCTTTCTTGCTAGAATGCCAGCTTGGCTCAGGAGGTAGCACTCTAGTCTCTGAGTCAGAAGGTTGTGGGCTCAGACTTGAGTTAACAATTCAATATTGTAGGAGTGCTGTATTGTAGAAGATGTGGTATCTTGGATGAGACATTGAATTGAGGCCCTGTCTACCTGCTCATGTGGATGTTCAGGATCCCATGATACTATTTGAAGACAAGCAGGGAGTTCTCTTGGTGTCTGTCCAATGTTTGTCCCTCAACCAAAAACACATAATCTAGTCATGAAAATAGAAATAACTTGCATTTATATAGTTCCTTTCACATCCTAAGGACATCCCAAAAAGCCTGACATTCAAAGAAGTACTTTTCAAGTGTAGCCACTGTAATATAGGCAAATGTATCAACAAATTGCACCCAACGCTGCAAAGAGCAGTTAGATAAATGATCAGTTAATCTATTTTAGTGATGTTGGTTGAAGGATAAATATTGACCAGGACACTGGGAGGCCTCCCCTGCTCTTCTTCGAAAAGTGCCATGGGATCTTTACATCCATCTGAGAGAGGATCTCAGTTTAACATTACATCCAAAAGATGGCACCTCCAACAATGCAGCACTCACTCAGTACTGCACTGAAGTTTCAGCCTAGATTATGTGCTCAACTTTTGGAGTGAGGCTTAAGCCCATAACCTTCTGACTTAGAGGCAAGAGTGCCACCAACTGAGCCAAGCTGGTTCACTGATGCACTGTTGTGGGACCTTGCTGTCTACAAACTGGCTACTAAGTTTACCTACATAACAGGAACTGCCCTTGAAAAGTAATCCATTGGTTGCAAAGTGCTTTGGGACGTCCTGAGGACTTAAAAAGACACTTAATAAATGCAAGCTCTTGCTTCCCTGGACAGCACCTTTACCCAGGAAGCTCTTTCTTCCCCCCCAATTTCTTTCTCCTTTCCTTTCTCGCATGTGTTGACTTCTTGGTCCTGTTTTCATTTGATACCCACACCATTGGCATGAGCTCCTGCAAAACCATCAGGAGAAGAATCATTCTACCTTCTCCCACCAGGGGGCTAAGACCAATTGGAACACTACTGCTGGCACAGGCTGAGAGTAGCAAATTACACACAGGCCAAGGATTCAAATCTGGGGGGCTTGCTGGTCACTGGTTCAGTTCCTCACTGGGCAGTCGGGTAACCAATAGAACCACCGGGGCTGCTAATAGCAGTGTCATTTTTATTATTACTTTCATTGCACTAATAGCAATCAGGCTCACCTTGGCACAAAAGTGGCATTCAACTGAGCTACAGATGTCATTTTCTGTTGATTCCGTATGTAGATCCACATTTACAGGGACTTCTGCTGTGCTCTGATGGTGCTGCCACACCACATTGTAGTGATGGAGCACTGAGGGGAAATGACTACATGCACAGCTGCTACTTAAAGGGCCTTTCCTCCCAACCGTGACATGTATCAAGGAGGTAGTTAAAGATGCCAGTTAGAGCCCTGCCCTATCAGGGCACTCTGTGGAGCCAGCACTGATTCAGAAATAATCAGGAAAGAACACTCAACATTGCTCAATCACCAAAATATGATGATCTGAGAGGCTTCAAAAGTTAGAGACACCAGAGGCTCCAAACTAACATTTAGAGCATATTCATGCCTCTTGCAGTGACACGACACTGAATATTTGGTGGTGCTAACTTTATTTAGCACAGCAGCAAATGGAGCAGAATATCCATTTTAAAAAGAAAAGAAAAGTTGCAAATACTGGAGAACTGAACCAAAAACAGGCTTGTCATGATCTGAAAAAACATCTATACAGCCAAAACAGGAGAGCACAAGTCAGAGGAAGTCATGCTTTTAACTGTGCTTTGATCAGACCACACCTTGGGCACTGTGTCCAATTCTAGTCACTAAGACAGAAGAGAAAAGTCAAACCCTGGAGGTGGTGGAGAAAAATCAGGACTGAGTTATGAGGAAAGACTGGGGAGATTTCACCCTGAAAGACATAAGGTAGTAAATGGTAAAGAAAAGTTAAATCCGGAACATTACTTCAAACTAAACCATGATGTTAATGATGTACGGTAGCGTAGTGCTTATGTTACTGGACTAGTAATCCAAGGCATGTGAGTTTAAATCCTGCCATGGTAGTTTGAGAATTTGAATTCAGTTTTTTAAAAAATCTGGAAAAATAAAAAGCTCGTAGAGGTGAACATAAAGCTGTTCAATTTTTGTAAAAGTCCAATTGGCTCACTAATGAAGGCGGAAGGAAACCTGCTGTCCTTACCCACTCTGGCCTACCTGTGATTCCAGCCTCACACCAATGTGGTTGACTGTTAACTGCCCTCTGAATTGGCCTAGCAAGCCACTCAGTTGTATTAAACCATTAAAAAGAACAACTCCACGTGGACTGGAGGCTTCAAGAAGAAGGCCCGCCGCCATCTACTCAGGGCAACTAGGGGTGGGCAATAAATGCCGGCCTTAACCAGTGAATCCCACATCCTGAGAATGAATTTTTAAAAAGGGGATACTGGTTCAAACTAGTAAAAGGAAATTTAGGGCTGCTGCCAGGAGTTTCCTCTTCACGCAAAGAATAGTCAACACATGGAATTGACTTCTCGATAAGAAAGTGGAGGCAAAAACCCTGGAATCATTTAAGGTAGCAAAGCGGTTTGGCTTCACACCAATGCTGTAGTCACAGTGTGAATGCAGCCTGAATTTGGCATCTGGGCTTAACCTGACACTGGCTGGAAGCAAGCTGAGAGAGATTCCCTGTCAGAGCTAGTCCCACTCGTGTTGCCAACTCTGGTTGGACATATTCCTGAAAGTTTCATCACATGACCTCCTGCTTCCAACTGCCCCACCTGCTCAAATAGCCTTTTTTCCCATCTTCCATATTTTTATAACTAATAAACAAAAGTGTTCAAAAAAAAAAGAAAAAACACGTTTTTAACGGCCCCTTTCATTTTTCTCTCGAGTTACTCGCGACAGTGTCCAGGAAATTCATTTTTAATTCCTGGAGACTCCATGACAATCCTGGAGGGTTGGCAACCCTAAGTCTCACTTCACTTAAATTGAAGCATTGGCACCTGATTTACGCTCCAAGTTTTGCGTTGGTACGAAGGGGTTTCGGCTTTGCACCAACACTAAACTTGTGGAGTTGGATGTCATGATGGGCCAACAATAAGGTCCTTTTGGATGGATGAGCTAATGTGGGCTGAACAGCCTTCTTCACCTGTATCTATCCTATTATCTGGAGAAAAGACCAGTTAATGTTTCAGAACTCTACCAGAATTAATTACTACCTTCAGTACAAAACTGATCTCCTGAATACAGCAGCAACTTACACTCCTCTAGAGCTTATCATGTACATAAGAACATAAGAAATAGGAGCAGGAGTAGGCCATAGGGCCCCTCGAGCCTGCTCCGCATTCAATAAGATCATGGCTGATCTTCGACATCAACTCCACCTTCCCACCATGTCCCTGATTCCCCTAGAGTCCAAAAATCTATCTATCTCAGCCTTGAATATATTCAATGCCTCAGCATCCACAGCCCTCTGGAGAATGCCAAAGATTCACAACCTTCTGCATGATGAAATTCCTCCTCATCTCAGTCTTGAATGGCCGACCCCTAATCCTGCAACTATGCCCCCCCAGTTCTAGACTCTCTAGCCAGGGGAAACAATCTCTCAGCATCTATCCTGTCAAGCCCCCTCATAATCTTATATGTTTCAATGAAATCACCTCTCATTCTTCTAAACTCCAGAGAGTATAGGCCCATTCTACTCATCCTCACTTCATAGGACAACCCTCTCATCCCAGGAATGAATCTAGTGAACTTGCCTCCAAGGCAAGTATATCCTTCCTTTAGATAAGGAGACCAAAACTGTACACGGTACTCCAGGTGAGGTCTCACTAAAGCCCTGTACAATTGTAGTAAGACTTCCTTACTCTTGTATTCCAACCCCCTTGCAATAAAGGCCAACATGTCATTTACTTTCCTAATTGCCTGCTGTACCTGAATACTAACTTTTTGTGATTCTTGTACGAGGATTCCCAAGTCTCTCTGGACACCAACATTTAATAGTTTAAAATATTTTTTAAAAATCTGGTTTTCTATTCTTCCTACCATAGTGAATAACTTCACATTTCCTTACATTATACTCCATCTGCCACCTTCTTGCCCACTCACTTAACCTGTCTATATCCCTTTGCAGACTCTTTGTGTCCTCCTCACAGCTTGCTTTCCCACCTAGTTTTGTATCATCGATACATTTGGATAGCTTTGAATACATTACACTTGGTCCAAGCACCGATCCTTGCGGTACCCCACTAGTTACAGCCTGCCAACCTGAGAATGACCCATTTATCCCTACTCTCTGTTTTCTGTCCTTTAACCAATCCTCTATCCATGCTAATATATTATCCCCAACCCCATGAGCCCTTATCTTGTGTAACAACCTTTTATGTGGCACCTTATCGAATGCCTTTTGAAAATCCAAATAAATGACATCCATTGGTTCCCCTTTTTCTACCCTGCTAGTTACATCCTCAAAAAATTCTAATAAATTTGTCAAACACGATTTTCCTTTCATAAAACCATGTTGACTCTGCCTAATTATATTATGATTTTCTAAGTGTCCTGTTACCACTTCCTTAATAATGGATTCCAGCATTTTCCTGACGACAATAGAAGATTGGTTAAAGGCCAGAAAACAGGCTAATGGGCCTGTATTTCCCTGTTTTCTCTCTCCTTCCCTTCTTGAATAGCTTAAAATGTGTAAAGGAAAAACATCTTAGTGTGCTTTAGAGGGCTGAGGAAAATAGTGAACACTGGGCAGAACAGCAATGGGAAACAGAAATGGGTGGAGGGGAGTGAAAGCACGGTTAAAGAGACAGGGGTTTTGAATGCAGGGAAGGAAGTTGGCAAGGCTGAGGGGATTAAGAGGGGAGTTCCAGAGAGTAGGGTTATAGTGGGTAAATGAACAACTACAGATGGTGGAGTAAGAATTAAGATAAGTTTGTGATTAAAATAGTTCCAAATATTTAGCCTTTCACATCCAAAAGCAAAAGTTTATTTGTAGAGTTTTAATGCTTATAATGCCAGGCACAGCATTCATGCAATGGTTTGCAGCAGGCCAAGGGTTAATATGCATGTTTCCAAAATGTTTAAACATGTCAACATTGACTTCCTCAAACTTAATGTGAACCTGCAGATATTAGTTCCCTTTGCCATTGCTTATGTGACAGGAACCAAATGCAGACATTTTGGGAGGTGCAAAAAAACAAGTTATTGTAGAAGACTGTTTGGATGAAACGGAAGTTATTCCAAGTGTGGCCAATTTGGGGGGGTGGTGGGGGGGGGCTCACCTGTAGGTTACTGTGACCGTCAAACAGAAGCAGGATCTTGGTAATAGGCTCACAGGAAATCACCTGTCTGTAAGTGGAGAACATGATTGGCCACTATCTTTAGTATATAAAATGATCTCCGCCTGTGTTGCCAGTGAGAAGGGAAATGGGAGTGTGTCGTCATTGCATTGTTGTAATGTGTTGGAAAGGGCAGAGTTATTAAATTGCAACGGAAACAATAATTTGATACATTATTATGCTAAGAGTTAATAGAGATTTTACAAAAGACTCACAGGGTCTGGCTAATCAGCACCGAAAGGGAAAGACTGCAGATTCTAGAGTCTGGGGCAGACTACAGTTGTATTGTTAGTATTTTCCTTTCCTGCATGTGGCCAAAACGGATGAATCACATCTGTTGAAAGTAAAAATTCCCATTCACCCATCACTCCTGTGCTCGCAGACCTATATCGGCACAAGGTCTACAAAAGCCTCGATTTTAAAGTTCTTATCCTCGTGTTCAAATCCCTCCATGGCCTCGCCCCTCCCTATCTCTGTAACCTCCTCCAGCCCTATAATCCTCCGGGAACTCTGCGCTCCTCCAACTCTGCCCTCGTGTGCATCTCCTACTGCCTTGTCCCCACAATTGGTGGTCATGCCTTCGGTAGTCTAGGCCTTAAGTTCTGGAATTCCCTCCCTATATCTCTCCGACTCGCCACCTCTCCTCTTTTATGACGCTGCTTAAAACCTACCTCTTTGACAAGTGTTTGGTCAGCTGTCCTAATATCTCTTTGGCTCAGTGTCAATTTTTGCTACATTAAAGGCCCTATGTAAATTCAAGTAGTTGTTGTAGATACATTTTTAAAAATCCAATTTTCTCCCCTCCTGAATGCACTGACTCCTGCTGGCCTACAGTTTCACGGGCACTGGCAGTTTTCCAGTACCTTACCCAGGTAGCCATTCTTCATGTGTGAGTCTAGACGGTGAGAAATTTGATCAAAAGAGGGCCATCACAACCAAGCCCAATCGTCTCCACCCAATGCCTAAACAGACTGGTTTTCCATCAGGCTACTGGAGTACGAACTTCAGCTTATTTTCCTCTGCCTGGACTGGGGGTTGCTGTAGCAACTCTTCGGGGCTTTGATTGAGATCAGTTGCAATGCAGACTGGAGATTGAATCTGGGATCTTCCTAGTGTATGGCTCATTACTACATCAGGCAGTGCATATTGATTTATAGGGACTTTTCCAGTACCGGAGACTATTGGATCCCCTGGGTGTGGGGAATACAGGAAAATGGGGCAGAGAAGAATGAACACCAGTGAGGGAGCCCTTTTCTACCACGCCCCTCCCCCAATGTCCATTCATTTAAATTAATATATGGAAAATCAGACAAGTTCCATTAGGGGCCTATGGTGCTCCCAGGTACAGAAACAGGAAATGCTGCCCGATAGTGTATGACTCTTACACACTGCCTTTATCAACTCAGGCATCAGTCAGCCCAGTGCTTCCATACAGGAGGAGAGAGGGTTGGTGGGAGAGGGAGGGAAAGAGAGAGGGGGAAAGAGGGAGGGAGGAAAGGAGAGAAAGGGAGGGAGGGAGGGATGGAGGGAGGGAGACAGAGAGAGTGAGGGAGGGCAGCTAAACAAGGGCTGTCTTAAACCGTAGCATGGGCAGGGAAGCAAATAAATTCAAGTAAGTTGACTAAAATTATGAATATGTATTTTTAATTTGACTGCCTGATCTACCAGTCGGAACCACATAAATGCAAATCTGATCACAGCATGTTCGAGGTGCAGTTGGTGCCACTGATTGTCGCTTCCCACTCACTGTCTGCTGCCCCAGTTCTGTGCTTTCCATCCTCAATCATTTTCTTTTATCTAATAATGCCACTTTTTATTGCCCGTTCCCAGATATTTTGACTCGTTTCCACTAGATATTGCCGTACGTATTATAATTTTCTTGTCACACTCGTCAGACACAAGTGTTTGCGGCTCCTTCGAAATGGGCAATGTAATCAAAACCTGCACAGCGGCAATCACAGCAAAAGTGGGCAGAATTATTTAATAGTCATTTTTATTGCAAAATGCTTTGTACTGAACGTTTGCCTGAGGCAGCTGCATCGTAACAAAGTTAAAAAACCCTTTAAAATTTGGCTAGTGAGCTAAAAGTGACAAGGGCAAGGACGTGTCAAAAATGTTCCGCTCCCCCTTCCTGTGGTTCAGTTGTCGCACCCTCGCCTCTGAGTCAGAAGGTTGTGGGTTCAACTCCCACTCCAGAGAACTGAGCACAAAATCTAGGCTGACCCTCCAGCACAGTACTGAGGGAGTGCTGCACTGTCGGAGATGCTGTCTTTTGGATGAGGCGTTAAACTGAGGCCCAGTCTGCCCTCGCAGTTGGACATAAAAGATCCCATGGCACTATTTCAAAGAAGAGTAGGGGAGTTCTCCCCTTGTCTTGGACAGTTTATCCCTCAACCAACGTCACTAAAATCAGATAATCTGGCCTTTATAACATTGCTGTCTGTAGGATCTTTCTGTGCGCAAATTGACTGCCTTGTTTTCTACAATGTAACAATGACTACACTTCAAAAGTATTTCATTGGCTGTAAAGCGCTTTGGGACATCCTGAGGTCATGAAAGGCACTATATAAAGGCAAGTTCTTCTTCCCCAATATTCCACCACCTTACCTTGCCTCCTCTTCTGCAGGTGCTGACTCATGATGACATACAGATCGAGAGGCACCTGTAGTCCCGGCATCTTACTGAAGTGGCTATCCTCCATGTGCTAAACTGGGCGTTGAGTTTGGCAGCCTATTATACCATGGTTGGCATGACAGTCCAACCTGATCCTGTCCTCACCTGGGGCACGATTTTAACATTTAAAAACGGGTGGGTTGGGGGCAGGGGGGCATTCAAAATCACAACCATTTCAGACCCGTCCCCAACCCGCCCCCAACCCACCTCCAACCCACCCATTTCCGGTTTTCATCGGGGCAGGACGAGGGGCGGGCGACCAACCTGTCCCCAGGAGGCGGGTTGGTCACTAAAACCTTTCAAAGAGGCTGCGGGCCTCCATTTTTGTAGAATTTGCAATTTCAACCCCTGGGGGCCTTCCTGTCTATATGGCTCAGTCGTACAGTAAGCAGTTTATTTGTTGATGGGATGTGGACGCGTAGGCATGGCTGCATTTATTGCCCATCCCTAATCAATTGAGCGATCAGTGGAGATTTACATTTTTTGTAAGTGATATTTATTACTTTCTCCCCTTCTGCTCTGGGGGTCTTCCCTGTACCGTATACTAGCTCAAGTTGAAAGGGTGAGCTGATGACGTGTTTCAGGCATCTGCCTTGGCCTCTATCTCTTCCCCCATTCTCTGCCTCTGACTCTGTCTCTCCCTCTGTTTCTCCATCTGCCTCTACCCCTGTCTCTATCTCTATCTTTGGCTTTGTCTCTGTCTCTGTCTATACCTCTGTCTCTACATCTACCTCTTCTCCAACTGTTATCTCTATCCCTATCTCTACCTCTTTGTCTTTGTCCCTGCCCTTGCTTCTACCTCAGTCTCTGTCTCAGTCTGTATCTCTACATCTCTCCCTCTGTTTCTGTATCTACCTCCACTTCTGTCTCTGCCTCTACCTCTGTCTCTACCTTTAACTTAGCCTCTATCTGTCTCTACCTCCGCCTCAGCCTTTCTATCACCTGCCACGAGGAGGTGAATGGGAACAACCAGAATGATTTTTCCTTTGATTTTTTTTATCCTGCACGTTTTGCCATCTCCTGCTTGGCAGCTGCCCAACACCTTTCCTGAATCCATGGACTTGCCATGTGGGGAATAATGGAAGTGAGGCCAGATATTAGCATGCTTCCTCCACACCAAAAAAAAAGGAAATCTTTTATCATGGCCTAATTTTGGTCCATGCAGGTTGCTATTTCATACAAATAAAAATTTAGTTTTGTCATGGAATCCATTGCATATCCAGTTTCCAGATCCCACTGTGTAAAGGACAGTAGACAATGTGTTTTATAACATTTGGATCATTGATAGACATAAAATGCAGCAGACTGCTTTACTCTTCATTCCATGGAAGCAATGGCGAATGGAAATGTGTCATGATATTCAGAGTTAAAACTCTCAAACAGGGCAGTTAGCTGATGCAGCATGTTAGTAATATACTAGAGAATATAATACACATGTCAAAGAAATGAGACAACACAGACCAAGAAATGAGCCTGGAAATTTGTGATTTATATGCCTTAATGCTACACCAGGCCACAAAACTGCCCTTAATTTAATACTGATTGGCACCAAATTAGTAACGTCACTCAGAGAGGCCACAGAATGGCTGGTGTGTGAAATGGAAAGTATCAAGCTGGTGCATTGGGGCGCCTCTCTGGGGTTTGGGGGTGGAGTGTGCTGTTAGGCTTACTTTCCATCTTAACTGTGCTACACCTGACGTGGGAATGCTAGATGCTGACACAGGGGGGTGCCTGTTTCATTTCCCTGCACCATCATTCCTCAACTCAATGAACAGAAAATTCACACACAAAAAAAAAAGTAGCTTGAAACAAAATCTTTGTTGACTCTTATAGACGCTCTAGTCATTCGCACAGTTCTTGATGAGTTTGAGTGCTATTGGCAGGCATGTTTGGATATTGCAGCAGCTCAAACAGCTCTTGGTGCCAAATTCTGTCAACGGCTTTCTTGAAGCCGATGAAAAGACCATGGAGTCTAATGCCATTCTTTTTCTGGGAGTTTTCCCCACTAATTGACGCAGGGCAGTAATCTTACTCTACTTGGCCTGAAAGCCTCTTGCTCTTCTGAAAGACGTTCTTCAGTCTTTTGCTCTGTGGTGTCTATGGCAAATTTCCAAGAACCGCCAAACCGAAATAGCAGACAAGGTTAATTGTCCTGTAATGTCCACACTGTGTGGTATCTCCATCCCTTTTGATCATAAGTTATTATCTATAGCTCGGTACCATCCCATATCATTCTTGCAGATTTTGTACATTGTTTCTTTAACTGGGCCCACTCCTTTAATCAACTCAGCAAGAAGGTGGTTTGTGCTGACGATTTATGGATCCTGTGTTTTTTGATAGGTGCTCTGACCTCATCCTTTGTAACCTGCAATGAGATTGAAATGGATGATAAACTGATTATGTTATAAAGTGGCGTGATAATAAGCAGGCTGGCCTGCTATAGATCAGAAAGTTTGCTGTACATCACACAGGACTTAATATATCATTGTGCATTTCTAATAAGTAAAGAACAGTAAAGCAATAAAAGTTTACTTTTGTGGCAAATAAGTTGTTCACTTATCAGGGTTTATGTGACTGATGTAACTTATCTAAGTTACAAACTCCAATCTATGCTGAGAGCTGTACTACTTAAATAGCTGGTTAATCTTTTAGTATTACCTAT
This sequence comes from Heptranchias perlo, assembly GCF_035084215.1. Classification (NCBI taxonomy): domain Eukaryota; kingdom Metazoa; phylum Chordata; class Chondrichthyes; order Hexanchiformes; family Hexanchidae; genus Heptranchias; species Heptranchias perlo. The sequence goes on from NC_090346.1 coordinate 6,588,611, forward strand.
TGGTTTGTACTGATACCAAATGTGCTTTGAAACTCCACACTTTTGTCACAAACCAGGTGGCTGAGTTATTCCAAATGATTTACGATAGAGATATGACGCAGCATTGTTTGGAATTCAAACTGAAAATCTCCATGGATAAGAGGAGTTCAGCAACTAAACCAGTCTCATTGGTATTACAACACTGAGGACTGGTTCTGAATGAGGGTATATGTGTCTGTCTATGTGTGTGTGTCGGTATGTGTGTATGTGTTTGTGTGTGTCTGTATGTCTGTTTATGTGTGTTTGTCTGTATGTGTTTGTATGTGTCTGTATGTATGTTTGAGTCTTGTTTTCTATGCATGTGTGTTTGTGTGCCTGTGTGTGGGGGGATTTGTATTTGTGTGTGTTTGTGTTTTTGTGTGCGTCTGTTTGTGTGTGTTTGTGTGTGTTTGTGTGTGTGTTTGTGTTTTTGTGCATGTGTGCTTGTTTTTGTATGTGTATGTATTTATGTGCATTTATGTTTTTGTGTGGGGGTGTTGTGTTTGTGTGAATGTGATTGTTTTTGTGTTTGTGTATGTGTGTTTGTGTTTTTATGTGTGTGTGTTTGTGTTTTGTGTGCGTTTATGTTTTTGTGTGTAGGAGTCGTGTTTGTGTTTGTGTTTTTGTGTGTGTGTGCGTTTGTGTTTGTGTGTGCGCGCGTTTGTGTTTTTGTGTGTATGTGTGTGTTTGTCTTTTTGTGTGTGTATGTGTGCGCGCATTTGTGTTTGTGCGTTTTTGTATGTGTGTGTGTTTATGTGCGTTTGTATTTTTGTGTGGGGTGGTTTGTGTGCTCCTTAAAACGTACCTCTTTGAACAAGCTTTTGGTCACCTGTCCTTAATATCTCCTTATGTGGCTCAGTGTCAAATTTTGTCTGATAACGCTCCTGTGAAGCACCTTGGGACGTTTTACTACATTAAAGGCTCTATATAAATGCAAATTGTTGTTATACACTCCAATATGGTGACGGTCTCCTTCAGTCCTATAGAGCATTCCCAAGCATCATCTATAAACAGGATATCATTTCAGGATATTTACATGGAGGGTTTGGGAATTGTCTTGGATTCATGTCATGTAAACTTGACTTATGGTCCTTACTACAAGAGGCAATTTCCCACTGAAAAAGTCCACCCAATACTTATCTCATTCTGTGGATCCATTTCTCTCTGAGTGGTCTGTAAATGCGGTTGGGACCACTTCCTTTCTATTGTCTCCCGGTTTGAGAGAGTTGGGAGTGTGAGAACCCAAGCCTTGCCACTTCCTTCTCTCCTCCCATTTTCTCGCCCTCCCAGAATATTGTTTTTCCCACCCAACACTTCAAGTACAAAACCTGATGTTTACAGATGTTGTGACGGTAACTGCGGCAACAGGGTGACGCTGTTTGACATACAGGTCTCCTAGAGATGGGCACAGTCTGCAAAAATGTTGGTGTAGACGGATGCAGAACAGTGAGCTGCAAACCCAACTCACAGCAGGACGCACAGCAGTGAATAGAATGCTATGTTTATAGGCGAAAGAAAGAATTTGCATTATATAGTGCCTTTTCACAACCTCACAATATCCCAAAGCGCTTTACAGTCAATGAAGTACTTTTGAAGTGAAGTTACTTTTGTAATGTAGGAAATGCGGCAGCCAATTTGTGCACAGCAAGATCCCACAAACGGCAATGTGATAATGACCCCAGATAATCTGAAGGTTTTTTTTCAGGTGTTAGTTGAGGGATAAATATTGGCCAGGACCCCAGGAGAACTCTCCTGCTCGTCTTCAAAATAGTGCCGTGGGATTTTTTACATCCTCCTGGGAGGTCAGACGGGGCCTCGGTTTAACATCTCATCCGAAAGATGGTACCTCTGATAGTGCAGCACTCGCTCAGGCTGAGACAGCTATCTCAGCACAGATCAGGAATCAAACCTGCCTCCTTCTGGTCTGTGTGGCTTAGCTCTGCAATGGACAATGCACTTACCAACCACGCCATAGGTGGAACCTGAAAGAAAGGTATCTTAAAGTAGGAACGATTTAAACCACTAAGTGAGAGGACGCAGCTGTCTGGGAAGCAGGTGGACCATGGCTGCTATTTTGTTTCCTCCCATCCTGTTTTGTAAAACTACCTGCACTGTATGAACAGGCTACTACAGTATTGCAAATCAGAGCTATTTACGCTGTTGGTTTCCCGCTGTTTCTGTCTGGAGAGGTTCTGAGGTTGCCAACTCTGGTTGGACATATTCCCGGTAGTGTCATCACATGACCTCCTGCTTCCAACTGCCCCGCCCCCACATTCCCGCCATTGGTCACCCAACACCCCCATACTTGCAGCGCTCTGCCTTCCCCAGCCAATCAGAAAGTGAATAGACTCTTCATTACCCGATTGGATGATTCTTAACTGTCAGTCGAACAGCCTTTTTTCCCATGTCTGATATTTTTAGAACTAATAAACAAAAGTGTTCAAAGAAAATGTAAAATAAAAACGCAATTTTTTAATATCCCTATGATTTTTCTCTTGGGCTGCTCGCAGCAGTGTCCAGGAGATTAATCTTTAATTCCTGAAGACTCCAGGGCAATCCTGGAGGGTTGGCAACCCCTAACATTTTCTCTTCTGGCTCTCAGCTGGGTGCCGATCATACTGGGCTTCACCGTGTCCTGGGAAGATCTGATTGCTTAATAGAAACCAGTTCCTTTAGCCCACCAGCACATTAGTAGGGCCACGTTTTCAAGAATCATCAGTTCTCTGAAGGCCAGGGGCATTCATGCCATGGAGGACAGTCAACAGAAAGATCCCTGTGCCTTCTGCTAGCAATGTTCCTTTACAACAACAATTTGCATTTATATAGCGCCTTTAAGACCCAAATCCTGACTGTGTGGTAACATCCATTGTCATTGTCTGATCAGCACTGTTCAGTTTTCATTTCTCCTGAGGTGAATTTGCACCTCATTTGCACAGAAATCAGTTATAACCACCGAGGAAATCAAAGTTTTTTTGCAACATTAAAATTCATTTGTATTCGGTTTTTTGATCGATTCATATGATTTTTCTTTCTTCCTTCCAAATTTTGTAAGTTCATCGCATTTGGACTGAAAATTCCGATCAAGTGAAAAGATCTCATTTTTTTTTCACGTCACATCCTGAGATGAAATCTAAATGCCCTTTAAAACTAAGCTGCCGCTGGGGCTGGAGATCTGTCGAGACTCTTTCCAGCGATAGATGCTGTTTCTGGTGAAATAATCCATGATCCATTCTCCGTGTGTCCCACTGTTTGAAGAACATTCGTTTCAATGGGCTTGCAATCTACGTTACTGTTTTTCTTTAAGAGAAAACAGCACTCCCTGTTTTCAGAGTGACCTTGACTACACCAGACGTTCAGTACCCAACACATTGGCCCAGAATTTGCTGGGAAAATAACGGTGAGTTTAATGCGCACGCCGTCATTAGTGAGTAAATAACACAGCAATTTATGGCGAGGAAGAGCTACGCAGTGAGTCACTAAGAGCCACAGATTGCTGGACAACCTCTCCGCCATTAACTTTATGAAAATGGCAGCTCGCCCTAAAACCCCTCCCCCCAGTGAGTTTCAAGAAATTTCTGCATTTGCACATTAATTATCAATTAAACTCGCCGCAGAAAGTTAGGGCTGGTACTTAACAGCGTAAGGAACCTTTTGATGAAGAGATTTATGTTCCTGCAATGCCACCCGACCTCACCGGCCCAGGAAGGGAATAATTGAAACTGTGGAGCCTCGTTCCTGCAGGTAGTAAATTTTTCCTGGAGGCTGTAAAAATTTTATTTTTTTTTAACTTTTCCTTTCTGTCTCTTTCTCTTAATCCAATCTTTCTTTCCCTCTCTTCATTTCTCTTTCTGTATCTACTTTGACTCTAATTGACCCTGTTTCCTTTTCCATCGTTCCTCTGCTTCTTTATCTTTAAATCTCATTAGTTAAGGAGATAGACAGTTGGTCCCGTCGCTTACTAAGGTCCCAGACAGCCCATTGCCCTCGCCATGCCATTATCAGCTCGCACTTCCAGCAATTTGCAGCACAAGAAATTTTCGAGCTGAAGGGGAAGGATAAAATTGCAACTCACAGGCCACGACGGGAGATGCCCCCACTCCAGCAAAGTCTGGTCGATTTTTCTTTTGCTCTCCCCTCCTGTCCTGAAGAGGGAGACTCATACTCAACAGACACTGGAACCTCAAAAAAACTGGCTATTCTTCATTGTGAGTCGAGACAGTGAGGCCCCGATTTTAAAGGAGGGGGGCGGGTACGAAGTGGGCAATGGGCCCTGGGAGTCCAGGGACGGGAATCTTAGTGGCCGGGCCTCATTACCATAACTTTCATCAGAGTCCCACCCGAACCCGGCCTACCTGACCGGCAGGCAAGAGCGGAAGATTGCAGGCAGGAGACTGCAGACAGGGACCCACGGGATAGCTTCCCTGCAGTCAGGTGAGTGGTAAGGGGGGGGTGGTGGGGGGCGAGGGCGATCGGGTGAGGGAAGCCCAGGGTAAGGGAGGCCCAAGGCTTCATTGTGGAGCTGTGGCCCACAAGGAAACATAAGAACATAAAAAAAACTAAAATAAAAATTAAAAAACTTACCTGCCTGGACCTCTTCTGGCCCACGATCCACCTCCCGACAGGTCTGGCGTGATGGGGAAGCCGTCACTGCTCCCCTGATCAAGCCTCGGACTGGAATTGCAGATCAGGTCCTGATGGTGTCACCATGCCCTCTCTCCTCTGATTTTATTGCCCTGCTGTGCTCCATAAACCTCCATTTAAAAACTCTCCTACCTTCTCTAACACCCAGTCTTGGGTACAATTTTCTCCAGAGAAACATTGGGAAGACTAAAGACTTTGGGCCCGATGTTAGGAGGGCAGCGGGTTCGCAGCGGGGGGTCGACTGGGCGCGTGGGTAACGCATCCAGTGAAATCGGGGTGCTCCGCACGGAATCACAGGCTAATTGGAGCCGCTTACCTGTGCTTCCGGGTTCCCCGCTGGAAAGCTGCGCAGAGGGCAGACTGGAGGAGCCCTGTTTAAAGGGGCAGTCCTCCACTGACTGATGCTGCAGGAAATAGGAAAAATTACAGCATGGAGCAGCTCAGGGGAAGGCTGCTCCCAGGTTTAATGATGCCTCACTCCAGGTATTATTGGATGGGATGAGGAGGAGGGGGAGGACAGAGATCCTCCCCCCGGCGGGCGGGAGGAAGCGGCCTGCCTCTGCCACCAAGAAGGCCTGGCTCGAGGTGGCAGAGGAGGTCACCTGCACCACCAACATATCGCCCACCTGCATACAGTGCAGGAGGTGCTTCAATGACCTAAGTAGGTCAGCTGAAGTGAGTACACTTACTCATTCCCCTACACTCCGTCTGCCACATCATCGCCCCCACCCCACATCTCCTTCTGCACTGCCAACACTACTCTGTCACATCACCCCTCACACACACTCAAAGCTCATCCTCATCTTACCTGCACTTACTCACCTCGCCAGTACTCACCCCGTCACTACCACTCAACCCAATCCTCATACAATCTCATGGCTCTATCTCATACTCACCCTCTCATGCATCTGTTTCACGGTCAGCCTCACTCAACCTGCCACTACCTGTGCTGCAGCCACAGGGCATGCATCACATACGTGCAGTAGGCAGCGTAAGGCAAACGTGTCGTGAGCATGAAGGGGATGCACAAGGGTGTTTGAGGGTTTGTCATGGTTTTTAACTTATATCTAATCTCTGATCAACTCACATCACATATTATATTGTCACCACTACTGCCACGTCTTTGCGAATCTTGTCTGGTTTGTGCAATAATGCCCTTTCCTGAGGATCACCATGAAGACCCACACCTGATGCCACCCATTGTGTCACTGCAGATTGGGTGTAGGTGTATTTGCAGGGCTCTTCTGCGCAGACGACTGAGAGACACCGGCGATGTCCCCGGTTGCACCCTGGAAGGATGAGGAGAAGTTGTTGAGGGCAGTGGTGACTTTGAGAGCGACAGGTAAGAAGATGGTGCTCGGGCCAGCCGGAAGCAGCTCGGCACGAAGGAGGCTGCAGATGTCCACGACTACATGTCGAGTGACTCTGAGCCTCCGTGTGCACTGCTGCTCAGAGAGGTCCAGGAAGCTGAGCCTCGGTCTGTGGACCCTGTGGCGAGGGTAGTGCCCCCTGCGACGCATCTCTCTCTGCCGTTGCCCTCCCTCCTGCTGTACAGGTGGATGTGTCACAGCACTGTGTTGTGGAGCTCCACGTGTCAGAGGTGGACGGCGTGGCCGGCGAGGCTGGTGATGCTGTTCTTCCTCCGAGGAGGTCATGACTGCAGCTACGGCGGCCCCCATCCGGAAGATGTACATTTGAGGGGGTCCGCAAGGTAGGTACATGTCTCCGGACCCTGGGGTAAGTGTGCAAGTTGGTGAATTTTCTTGTCAGGAGGAGGGTGGTGGAGGCCAAACTTTGTCCAAAGTGACAGAGTGGCCTCCTGCAATGAGTGAGGGTCTCCCACCACCCCCCCATCTGTCAAATGGACCTTTGCAGCTGCCACAGGCTGATGGCTGCAACACGTCCATTTGAACTGGGAGTGTTTCCCCCAGTACGGGAAACAGTCTCAGTTCATTGCAAAATCCCACCCCTCCTAAAATATCAGGTCAATCAGGTCTGTAAACGACCTGAAGTATCTGTTTAATTACTTCAAGTGGCACCCTGCTGGCGGGAGTCCCACATGCGGGGGCTGCACGCACATGTCAGCGCGTCACTGGGGAACCCGGAAGTGGGCGGGTTGGAGCCGGGCTCCGGAACGGCCCCGGGAATCCCCGATTTTTGCAGCCCCTCCCCCGCTATAAACACACCCATTCGGGGATGTAATGGGCAGCACTACAAACTTCATGCCCTTGCCACCGATTCTATCCCCCTCCCTAGCCTTAGGTTGAAGCAGATTGTTCACAACCTCATCGACCGATTTGTCCCCGAGCTGAGCTCCCAACCCAATCTCCTCTGTTTCCTCACTGGACTGTGTGCTTCCACCTTCGTAACATTGCCCGTCTCCGCCCCTGCCTCAACCCATCTGCTTCTGGAACCTACAGCCATGCCTTTGTCACCTCTGGATTTGACTATTTCAATGCTCTTCTGGCCAGCCACCCATCCTCCACCCTCTGTAAACTTCATCCTAAACTCTGCTGCCTGTATTCTATCCCACACTAAGTCCCACTGACCTATCACTCTTGTCCTTGCTGACCTACATTGGCTCCTGATTCCCCCAACGCTTCAAATTTAAACTCATCCCCATGTTTAAATGCCTTTGTGGTCTCACCCCTCCCTCTCTCCCTATCTTTTAAGCTTCTCCAACCCTGCAACTTCCCCACTCCCAGGACTCTCCACTCCTCTGACTCTTTTGCATCCCCCCACCACCGGCAACTGTGTCTTCAGCTACCTAGGACCCACATTCTGGAATTCCCTCCCTAAACCTCTTTGCCACTTGACTTCCCTCTCTTCCTTTAAGACCCTCCCTAAAATCCATCTCTTTGACCAAGCTTTTGGTCACGCCCCCTGATATCTCCTTTTTTTTGCTTGGCATCCATTTTCGTCTGATTACACCCCTGTGAAGCACCTTGGGACATTCTCTACCTTAAAGGTGCTATATAAATGCAAGTTGTTGTTGTTATTTATTGAAAAGGAGTTTAAGAATTTGATATTTTTAATGCTGGTTCCCAATCTTGGATGTGATTGAAAATAAAGTCTTATGCACCTGAGTGTGAAATTCCAAGTAAACTGGGTGGGTGGTCCAATGTGGATCTTATTCCCAAACTTGAATGAGTAGATTTGTTAAGTGCACCTACAGGCGAGAGATAGCATTAGAGACCTCTCATTCTTGAGCTGCTTTTGTACACATCGATGGAAAAGGAACCGACCAATTGAAAACCTCTTCTATTGAAAGAAAACAGAAAAGAAAGGATTTGCATTTATGTAGTGTATCCTCAGGCCATCCCAAAGTGCTTTACAACCAAAGGATTAATATCGAAGTGCAGTCACTGTTGTTTTTTAGACAAACACGATAGCCAGTTTGGATGCAACAAGTTCCCACAAACAGCAAATGAGTGAGTGAATGACCAGATGATCTGTTTTTGTTGCTGAGGGATGAATGTAGGCCAGGCCCCTGGGAGGACTCCGTGCTCTTCAAATAGCAACATAGGAACAGGAGTAGACCATTCAGCCCCTTGAGCCTGTTCCGCCATTCACTTCGATCATGGCTGATCTGTAACTTAACTCCATCTACCCGCCTTGGTTCCGTAACCCTTAATATCCTTGCCTAACAAAAATTTATCATACTCGGTTTTGAAATTTTCAATTGACCCCCAACCTCGACAACTTTTTGGGGGGAGAGAGTTCCTGATTTTCACTCCCCTTTGTGTGAGGAAGTACTTCCTGACATCACCCCTGAACGGCCTAGCTCTAATTTTAAGGTTATGCCCCCTTGTTCTGGACACCCCATCAGAGGAAATAGTTTCTATCTACCCGATCAAATCTTTTAATCATCTTAAACATCTTAATTAGATCACCCCTTTATCTTTTATACTGAAGGAAATACAAGCCTAGTTTATGCAACCTGTCCTCATAATCTAATCCTTTTAGTCCCGATATCATTCTGGTGAATCTACACTGCACCCCCTCTAAGGCCAATATATCCTTCCTGAGAGAAGCTACAACTGGCCTTAGTATTCCTGAGTTAAGGAGACGGTGGCAGTAGGGGGGCACTTTTCCAGGAACGGGGAAACCTTGCCCGCTGGCAGCGCATATTGGAAAATGGTGGCCTGAGAATCATGGGCGCCATGCTAGTGCTTTTCTGATCTGTACTGCGGGCTTGGCAAGTTCCCTCTCTCCCATGTGTATTTGGAAAAGTACCTCCCAGGAGCACTACCTTGGGTGCACCTACACCCCCGTAATCCCCAGTATGAGTGAGGGATCCACATCTATCCCCAATCCAGTTGGTTCCATGTCCCAGCAAAAAGCGATGAGCTGTATTAGGGGCCTCAGACCATCGCCCTGCTTGCTCAATAAAAAGAAATTAACTAAAAAGGTTGTTCGACAAAAAAAGTCAATAAATAAATGATCTATAGAAAGCCAATAAAAAAGAATATTGTAGAATCATAGAATGGTTACAGCACAGAAGGAGGCCATTTGGCCCATCGAGCTCATGCTGGCTCTTTGCAAGAGCAATCCAGTTAGTCGCATTCCCCTGCTTTTTCCCTGTAGCCCTGCGTATTTTTTTCCCTTCAAGTATTTATCCAATTCCTTTTGAAAGCCACAGTTGAATCTGCTTCCACCGCCCTTTCAGGTAACACATTCCAGATCATAACTACTCACTACGTAAAAAGCTTTTCCTCATGCTGCCTTTAATTCTTTTGCCAATCACCTGGTTCTTGACCTTTCCGCCAATGGGAATAGTTTCTCTTTATTTACTTTATTTAAACCCTTCATGGTTTTGAACACTTCTATCAAATTTCCTCTCCACCTTCTCTGCTCTAAGGAGAACAACCCAGCTTCTCCAATCTATCTATGTAACTGAAGTCCCTCATCCCTGGAACCATTCCAGTAAATCTTTTCTGCACCCTCTCTAAGGCCTACAGTGGCCTTCCTAAAGTGCGGTGCCCAGAATTGGACACAATATTCCAGTTGTGGCCGAACCAGTGTTTTATAAAGGTTCAACATAACTTCCTTGCTTTTGTACTCTATATACCTCTATTTATAAATAGAAAATGGAGCTATTTCAGTATTGTGTGAGACTGGAGCCAGTGATCAGACTGAACTGGAAGATTTGTAGATCAAGGCAGTCTTTCAATAACCAACTGTACAGGAGGTGTTGTTACCTTTATTGTACCAAACCAATAAATACTGGATTATCATTTTTATTGTAATAGGGTCACCGATCTATCTCTGATAGATGAAAGAAGTCATTGGCAGGGGTGTAGCAGTGTAATTGCTGCAGATAGGCACATCAATTGGCAGGTAATTACTGCTGCTAGGGAGTTTCTTTGTAGATTGGCCACTCCTGTAAATCTTCAAGCCCCAAGGTCAGAAGAAACCAAAAGCAAATGATCAGTTTTCTGTTTTGTTTTTGCTCTTAAAGGCATGGCACTGGAATGTACCAAATGTACCAAAATGTGATGCCTGAAGTACGTAAGATCGATAAATGGTACAGCCCTATTTACTGACCCGATGCCTGATGATATAATGGCTGATACTGAGGTGATTTCTATGTCCATATTGGCCGTTTCCATTGCAAGGTCAATGATGCCAATAAGGCTACCATTTGTGGTGACTGACAAAACTAACGGTGTTGCAATGGATCTAATCTGCTGCAAAGCAAGACAATGGGGTAGGAATTGCTCAGAGCGGTGAACCAACACTGCCCAACCCTCCATAGATTTACAATAACCCACTAACTTACCGCCGTCTTTTCCTCGGGCACTTCCTCGAATAGGAAGCGGAGAAGAGCCCAAGCGAAGCTGGGACCCTGGGAGAAGAGGGAGGATCACACTCTCCCCTCCACCAAGCAGAGTGCAGCACATTGCTTTAATTCAGTCTGTAGGTTTGGAACATTAAACCAGGAAGTGTAAGGTACAACATTAAAATCAATGTAAAAACAGTTATAGACAGTGAAAAAAGAGGGTAAGAAATAATTGAATTAAATAAAAGAGACAGAAGCAAAAAGTTAAAAAAAGATTTTAAACTTTTAATTTTATTTTTTTTAATGACCAAGAACAATTAAAATAAGGAGTAATGAGACTCCATGGGTCCCATTTTCGGATGGCTGAGCGGGTGCATTGGGGGCAGGGGGGCTCCTAAAATGGCTGAATTCCAGAGCGGGTTCGGAGCCCGGCTCCACCCCGCTGATTTCCGGGTTCTCCAGTCACGCGTTTGGGTGCGCGCGCAGTGGGTTAGTGCGTGCGGGACTCCCACCGGCAATTAAAGCTGGCGGGATGCTGCTTTAGATAGTTTTAGTCAGATACTTGAGGTACTTGACAGACCTCATTGAGTGGAGATTTTGGCAGGGGTGCAATTTTGAAGGATCCTCAACGTGTTTCCTGTGCTGTGGGAAACACTCCCTGTTGGAGCAGACGTGTTTCAGCCAGGAGCCAGTGGGAGATGCAAAGGATTATTTGACAGGTGGGGGGGAAACCTCATTTATTGCAGCAGGGGCACTCTGTCACTTCAGACAAAGTTTTGGCTGCAGCACCTTTGTCTTTCCACTCAAAATTATTAATTAATACCCTAAACTCTGCTGTGCAAACACATTTACCTACTTTGCGGACCCCCTCAAACTCACACCGTCAGGATCGGGGTGGGGGGGCGCCATAGCCCTAACCCTAACCCTAATGCATTCATCACTTCACCCGAGGACGAGCAACATCACCAGCCTCGCCAGGCACTCCATCCACCTCCGCCACGTGGAGCTCCACAACACAGTGCTGCACCACAGGCACCTGCACAAAATAGTCGTACAACTACACAAACACCCATTGTAGGGTGACCCAATGGGTGGCATCAAGTGTGAGTGTTCATGGTGAACCTCATGAAAGGGACTTATTACACAAGCCAGTCAAGAATAGCCAAGATGTGGCAGTAGTGGTGACAATATAATATTTAATGTGCCATTAACAAAAATCAAATATAAATAAAAAACATGACAAACCGTCAAACACCCTTGTGCATCCCCTTTGTGCTCACAAAACCTTTGCCTTATGTTTACAAGTACTCCTACGTGGTGCATCCCCTGTGGCTGCAGCAGAGGTAGTGGCAGGTTGCTCTTGTTCATGCCCTGACCGATTAGATGCTTTGGGCCTTCGCCCTCTGGGTTTCAGTGCCCATGAGGGCCCCTCCAAAGACTGGTCCACCTGCACCTGTGCAAGGGCAGACTCGGCCACCTGGAAAGGAGGCAGCATTGCGGGTACTGGTTGAGAGGGGGGCAACGGTTGAGATGTGGGGGTGCTTTGAGTGGCGTCCCCACTTCCATGTCCCCTTTCGCCATCATCCCTCTCCTGGGCCAGGCCCACGTCACTGCTACCACCCTGCTGGACGACAGTTTGGAGGACATGTGTGAAGCCTTGTAAGGCCAGTGCCAGAGTATCTGCCTGCCTGTTTAAGGCAGCAGAATGTTGCTCACCCTGAGTCTGAAGGGCCGTTGTCAGGGCCTCAATGGAATCATTTGTGAGCCGTGCTCGAAGCTCCATGGAGGCTAGCCTTCCCTCCATCGCAGACATTCCTGCACTTACCCACGACACTATCTCAGAGATGCCCTCACGTCCCTGTGACAGTATCTCAGAGATTCCCTCCTGTACCTGTGCACCATTCCACTCATGCAGGAGTTGGACTCCTCCATCCTCTGCGCGATTGTGGAGAGTGTGTGTGGCACTTGTTCCAGCACCTCGCAAATGTGCTGCTGCCCCTCGATCATTCTCCTTTTAAAGGATGGCCCCCAGGGTTCAGCATCTGTGTCCAGCTGAGCAGAGCCTGGAGAAGAGTGCTCCCACCGACAAGGACTCTCCACAGCTGCTCCTACCACCAGTGTCTGCTCGTGCTCACGTGTGTGGTGACTCATCATGCGCGCCCCCAACTAAGTGAGGACGGGGACCCACCGAGGTGTGTGTATCTGCGCTGGTGGATGGCTCGCCCAGATGTGATGGTGACCCCTCAGAGGCCGGCAGGTCCACCGTCACAGCGGTCGCTGAAGGCCCTGTAAGAGAACTGAAGGCAATATTAAGCATGATGACAGATGTTGAGGTGCTGAAGATGGCAAGGCATGTTAACATCATTTGCTATTGTGAGTGCTGAATATTAAACTTCTGTCACTAGCCGTTTGTCGGGTGACAGTCTTGGCATCCCTGACGGACAGGCACTCGAGGGTGCGGCTTAGTTCCAGAGCCTCCTGCTCCGTGTCTTTGAGAACAACCTGATGTTGCGGCCCCCCTTCCGGCGTTCGCCCTCTCCCGTGCATTCTGGGCTCTCTTCCCCTATAAGGGGAGAAAGTAGAGAGGCATGAGTGAGGGATGGTGTTGTGGCCAACCGCTGAATGCATTGGTTTGGGTGAGGCTGACCGTGAAAGAGATGCATCAGAGAGTGAGTATGAGACAGAGCCATGACATTGTATGAGGATTGGGTTGAGTGGTAGTGGTGGGATGAGTACTGGGGAGGTGAGTAAGTGCAGGTAAGTTGAGGATGAGGTTTGAGGGGGTGTGAGGAGTGATGTGATAGAGGAGTGTTGGCAGTGCAGAAGGAGTTATGACGTGGGGGCGGTGATGTGGAAGACGGAGTGTAGGAGAATGAGTAAGTGTACTCACTTTTGCTGACCTAGTTAGCTCATTGAAGCGCTTCCTGCACTGGATCCTTGTGCGGGAGACGTTGCTGCTGCTGGTGATCTCCTCTGCCACCTCGAGCCAGACCTTCTTGGTGGCAGAGACAGGCCACTTCCTCCCGTCTGCTGGGTAGAAAATATCCCTCCTCCTCCTCCTCACCCCATCCAGTAGGACCTGGAGTGAGGTATCGGTAAATCTGGGAGCAGCCTTTCCCCTGGTCTGCTCCATTCTATAATTTTGGTTGTTTGCTGCAAGAGCAGCATTGGAGGACTGCCCCTTTAAATAGGGCTCCTCCAGCTGACAGCCTGTGATGCGGGTGCGCAGTCCGCCCGCTGCGCAGGTTGACAACGGGAAACCCGGAAGCCACGGTAAGTGGCTTAAATTTACCAGCGATCGCGTGGGGAACGGACCGATTTTACTGGGTGGGTTACCCACGTGCCCAGTCGCTCCCCTCCGCTGCCATCCCGCCTCCCTGGTAATCTCAGGGCCCATATTTTTAAAAGTTAAGTTTTAGTTGTTTGGCAGTCATTAAGAATTACGGCTCCGTTAATTTTAAGCGTACCTGTTTTTTGGCGATATTAAGTGCTTTCCAGCTGGGCAGTTGAGTAAGTTTGCAGTTTTTTAATGATTTCCCTGATTGCAGCGTGCGATATACCTTTAATTCGAAGCTGTCCGCCGGTGAACCAGCAGGAGCAAGTTCCAGATTTCCACGTTTCACTGTGCAGGTGATCACGCCGGTACTTGCTCCTCCATTTCACCACGAACAATGGTGAGCGCTGTTGAGATCACCATTATTTTGCAAGCAATTTCTGCCCCATTAGTTACAAATGTTATTAATGGCGCTGAAGGTAGCAATGGGCTTTAAGGGTTTTATACGTAGATTGAATGCTCCTGCTCAACGCCAATGACTCAGTTACCAATTACATCACCCAGTGTGGAACTGAAGTGAACAGGCCAAGAAGATTCCCGGTTCAGTCCCCAGTTTCTACTGATATTAGCTGGTCCAACTTGGAATGCTGCAGTCGGTCCGAGTGACCCTGGGCTAGGGAAGGGGTGGGGAAGAAGCCAAGGTTTCCACTTCTGATTGCTTTCCAGTAACTTACACTGGTGTTAGCTGTGACTCACTGGTAGCACTCTTGCCTTCTGAGTTAGAAGGTTGTAGGTTCAAGTCCTGCTCCAGAGATTTGAGCACCAAATCTAGGCTGACAGTGCAGTACTGAGGGAGTGCTGCACTGTCAGGAGGTGCCATTGTTTGGATGAGCCATCTGCCCTTTCTGGTGGATGTAAAAGATCCCATGGTACCATTTGAAGAAGAACAGGGGAGTTCTTCCCGATGTCCTGGCCAATATTAATCCCTCAACCAACATCACTAAAACAGATTACCTGGTCATTATCACATTGCTGTTTGTGGGACCTTGCTGTGCCCAAATTGACTGCCACGTTTCCTACATCACTTCAAAAGTACTTCATTGCCTGTGAAGCAAGTACTTTGAGATGTCTGAGGTTATGAAAGGTGCTATATTCTTTTTGGAAAGCACATGTATTTTGGATGTTAGTCGAGGACAGGGCAGGACTCAAGTGTGGTGCCTTATGACAACACTCACTATCCAGGCTTACACATGAAGAATGGCCACTTCAGCAAGGTATTGGACGACCTCCAGACTCTATGGAATCGGAACCCCACATAAGTCATGAAAGGAGGCAAGCATTTTTTTTTAATGTATATTTTGTTGATGAGATTATTGATCTTTAGGAGATATCGACAGACTGTGCAGCATGTACTGCATTAATTCACTCTTCCAGACGCATTGGGAGTCAAATGTAATTAGAATAATCATCAGCCAAAATGAAACAGATTGATTGCAGTAATAACAGCTTTAATTTGATCATGTGGTTAGGATGACCAATGTGCCTTACTGGCAGCCAAGAGAGTGGGAGAAAAATGGATTAAAATGGTCAGAAGGCTCAGTGGCTTCAGCAGAGCTTTGCAGATCACCAGCATCTTAAAAAGAGCAGGAGCACTTCCTGTAGATTGAAAAAGACTGGTTGCAACAGTGGAAGTGTGTTAACAGAATGATAACTATAAGCTTAATGGGAGACAACAGTGAAAGTGTTATAGACAAAGGGAGAGAAATTAGTTTAGGCCCATTTTCGGGCCCGATGTGGTCGGGGTGCATCAGAAGCCGGAGGCTCGTCTGAAATTGGGCCTCGGGCCTCATTTGAGTAATTTTAGTGAGCTGCCAACACCTGTCAGGCCTCCTGAGGCAGCTCTCTGGTTTCCTTGTGGCCAATTTGGGCCGACTGCAATGTCGGCAGAGGCCCTCAGGTAGGTCCAGGTTGGGGGGTGGGGGGGGGGGGGAGACAAATGGGAGGGGAACGAGTGAAAGCCGGCTGTAGTGCTGTGGAGCACACCTGCTCCTCTTGGCTCCACATTGGTAATGAGATAAGTTAAAAAGAAAATACGTACTTGGTCTCCAGTGATCCCTGGTTAGGCCCCAGAAGCAACCGGACAGGGGTCCTTAAACAAGGATTAGGCCACTCATTAACATATGCAAGAGGCCTGTTTAAGGCAGCTGCCAGGGATTCCTGAATATCGCCCGAACCAAAATGACAATGGGCATATTTCAGGCGCCCAAGGGGCACGGGACTTAGGCTCCCAAAATTAGACCTTTTTACCCCCATTTCGTGCCTGAGAAACAGGCAAGATTGAGGTCCAATCTCGCCCCCAAAGTGTTTGTAACAAGTACTTGCTTTAAAATATCATTCATAAAGAGCCTAAAACACTAGAAATGAATGTAAACTGGTCTGACTGTCTATTCCGAAATGAGATGATATTTGTTGCTGGATAAAAGCTATGTTTGGGGTAGAAAGTGAGGAGTGACTGATTCATTTAAAACAGCATGCTGCTCCCCGTAATTACTCTCAAAGGTACCATGAGGCCCCCTTTAAAGGCTGTAGTTTGCTTAGCTCTGCAAAGATCTGGAAGCTCATTGTATTTGAATTATAAGGAGGAAAGCCCGACAGAGATCAATTTAGATGGACCTTTATTAGCATACGGAATATATATTGCACCAGCAATCTTCAAAATACTTTGTAGAGTCGTTTTAATTTTTTTCTGCTGAGAACGGGTAATTGTGTGTAGTGTCAAGCAAGCAGAATTGTGCGGTCAATACTGGGCTGTAATTTTAGAAAGGATCTGGCAATGAAGCCAAATTTTAAAAAAGAAAAGAAAGAACTTGCATTTATATAGAGCCTTTCACGGCTTCAGAGCATCCCAAAGTGCTTTACAGCCAATGAAGTGTAGACACTGTTATAATATAGGAAAAGCGGCAGCCAATTTGCACCTAGCAAGGTCCCACAATCAGCAATGAGATAATGACCAGATAATCTGTTTTTAGTGATGTTGGTCAAGGGATAAATATCGAACAAGACACCGAAGTAGTGCTGTGGGATCTTTTACGTTCACCTGAGAGGGCAGATAGGGCCTTGGTTTAACATCTCATCTGAAAGTACTGCACTGGGGTGTCAGCCTAGATTTTTTGCTCAGGTCTCTGGAGTGGGACTTGAACTCACAACCTCCTGACTCAGAGATGAGAGTGCTACCACTGAGAGCCATGGCTAACATCATATGGTAAAACTGTTACCATATCCCATGTACTGGAAACATTGGTGATATTAGCAGCCTGATCAAAGCAAATTTAGAAAACGTTTCCTTGGTGGGTCTGTGAGTCCATCCGGTGATTTGCTGACCCATGTAGACCAGAACGGTTCCAAGTCGGATTCCCAGTCTCTGTTGTGGTGGATGATCTCAGCCTGGGTGGTTGTAGGGATGCTGCAATTATCCTCAGCATCCCTTTGGACAAGGCTCCCACTGCTGATTGCAATCCAACAATCCCTACTGGATGTACGTAGAGGTGGTTGACTGGCAAGGACAGGACCAGGCTCAGCTGCGGTACCTCCTCCCTCCCTCACGGTTAAATAACCCACTGACACTCACTGACAAGGCTCACACATGAATAATGAGGTACCAGAGGGTGGCTGTTGCCCGAGGAACTGTAGTTCAACAAGGAATCAAGAGGGGATGGGAGAAAAATAGATGAGAGAAAAAAGGAAACGAAAAGAATACGAATAAAGTGCAGAAACAGAAGTAAAATAGAAAAGAGACAAACGGGGAAGATGAGAAGAGAGAGAAATTCAATAAGAAGATCCAGTAGAAAGGTGCAAAACAGGTGAGAGAGATGAGGATTAATTCAAAGGTCACAGTTATTTACGTGGTAATATATTTAGTCACTGTTCTAGATGTAGTGCTGGTATAAAAAGGTCGGAAGGGATGTAGCAAATTAAACTCAGTGTAGCTGTGGATATATAGCCATGATATTTTTATATATGACATTGCACAGAGGCTGTGATAACATGTTTTATAGGAGAACGTAGGAAATTATTGAGTGTTTTAGAATTTTAGAATGATAACAATGAAGTGTGATATGAACGCTATGATAATAAATAGATGACATTCAGAGGCTTTTTAAAAATTCATTCCTGGCATGTAGGTGCCGCTGGCACGGCCGGCATTTATTGCCTGTCTCTAGTTGCCCTTGAGAAGGTGATGGTGGGCTTTCCCTGGTGGATAGAAGCATCCACATAGGCCAAGGATGTCCTGGTTTGTGAAGAGTTTGCTGATCTAGGCTATGCAGTGGTGGGAGTCCTAACATTGGCTTTAGAATCCCCAGGCTAGGAAGGGGAAAATAAACCAGAGATTGTGCTCCTGATCATCACTCACTGACCAGTGCTGGGACATGTAGAATTAGACTTGGCTGTATTGTCCTACCACAGTTGTACTAATACTCATTTACTACTATAACTACTTTTAATAGTGCTTATAACATAGGAAAACATCCCAAGGTGTTTTTAAAAAACTAAACAATTGGCCTTATGATGTGGGAAGTATTTATTGCCCACCCCTAGTTGCCCTGAGGGCTTTAAGGGCTCCTTCACATAGTGTGCGACTGGAGTCACTTTGTGTCAGCTGTGGTTCAGTGGTAGCACTCTCACCTACTGAGTGTCAGAAGGTTGTGGGTTCAAGTCCCCCTCTCAGAGACTTGAGCACAAAATCTAGGCTGACACTTTGGTGCAGTACTG
Source organism: Heptranchias perlo (assembly GCF_035084215.1). Taxonomy (NCBI): domain Eukaryota; kingdom Metazoa; phylum Chordata; class Chondrichthyes; order Hexanchiformes; family Hexanchidae; genus Heptranchias; species Heptranchias perlo. The sequence continues at coordinate 6,607,096 of NC_090346.1, forward strand.
AGGGAGTGCTGCCTTTTGAATGAGACATTAAACCAAGGCCCTGTCTGCACTCTTAGGTTTATGTAAAAGATTTCCATGACACTATTCAAAGAAAAGCCGGGGAGTTCTCCCCGGTGTCCTGGCCAATATTTATCCCTCAACCAACATCACTAAAATAGATGATCTGGTCATTTATTTAATTGCTGTTTGTGGGATCTTGCTGTGCGCAAATTGGCTGCCGTGTTTTCTACAACAGTGACCACACTTCAAAAGTACTTCATTGGCTGTAAAGCGCCTTGGGACTTTCTTTCTTTTTATCTTTTGGTCCTTCATCAGATCTTAAAGATAAATATTGGTTTTAAATTTAACTTACATATATGAGCCCTTACATCACACAATGTGTATTTACGTAGCTATGTAAGCAGGCTAAAATTTAAAAATTGGGTTCTCCCAATAGCTCACTGAGAAATGTACTTCATGATCTAATGCTGAACATAGCAACTGGGAATGTGCCAGGTTCAACCCCTGGGCTATGCTGAGTTACCTAATCTTAGGGCAGCTGTGGGATTGCAACAGTGCCCCTGGGCTAAGAAGGGGGAAATCAGTCATGGGCCTGGAATTTCCTCGGAGCTGTTCCCACTCCGCTGCTGTACCTTCGCCAGAAGTGCAGCAGAAACTCCTTTTACACGGTTTCGGCCGCATTTCCAGCTAAGTTACGGTGTCGGAATGGGAGCAGCTCCAAGGAGATTCCTGGCCATGGTTTCCACTACTGATTGCCATCTAGTGACCCCTGCCCTAAGCGTTCATGTGTGGACATCAGGTAAAGGCAGGATCAAGCACAGCTGCCTCGAGCCTCCTGGACTCCCTGTTTAGGCTCACTCATAAAGAATGGTCTCCTGTGTTAGGTATTATCAGACCTCCAACGTCTGAGCTGCAGCATAAGTCACTGGGGTAGATTTTGACTTTGGGCGATAGTGTAAAGTGGGCGATAACGAGTCGGCAGCCCCGTTTTACATCTCTCCCGATTTTTATTTCCATTGGCTTCAATGGCTGCCGACTCATCGCGTAAAGTTAGGATCGACTCCACTGTCTTCAAGAAAGGATAGGAAATAATTGAAGGGCAAAGTAAAATTTTAAATTTAAATGCTATGCCACAATAGATTGTTTAGTTAGTGTCAGGGAGTTGATTATGATGAAACTTATGACAGAATTATGATGCAATGCCCTTGCTTTCTCTCTCTCTCTTTCTCTCTCTCTCTCCTCTCTCAAGCTTGCTTTCTCAAAATAGAAAATAATATATTTATTCCACTGGGCTGATGGTTTTAATTTTAATTGAGAATTTCATTTTGCTTTATTCTCGCGTCAAATAGTTGTTTGATCCTCAAAACGCTGATGTCATCGATAGAGTGTCCATTTGATCTCCACTGTGCAGCCGCAGGTGATGTAGATGTAAGGCTTCTTTTTATACCTCTGAGATGTTCAACAAATTGGTCCTCAAGGCAGCATTTAATTTTAACAGTGTAGAGTGAGAAACTGCTTTTACAAGTGATGCTGTGCTCAACACTAGACGACATATTGGTAAAAATATCCAGTGATAGTGGTTAAAATGGTGAATTTACACGTGTAGTATTTGGAACACTCACCAAGATATATTGCAACTCATTGGAGGCTCAGTATCAAGCCTGTTTCCCGTCTGCTTGTGTTTATATGTATACTAACATGCTCCAGTGCAGTACTGAATGAGTGCTGCATTGCCAGAGGTGCAGTGCTTCAGATAACATGTTAAACCCCTGGGCTAAGAAGGGGAAAATCAGTCTTGGGCTGGGAATTTCCTTGGAGCTGCTCCCACGCTGCCATTGTAACTTCGCCAGGTGTGTAGCGGAAACCCTTTTCACGCAGTTACTGGAGCGACTCCAATTAAATTCCCGGCCGTGGTTTCCACTGCTGATCACTATCTAGTGAGCCCTGCACAAAAACAGTCTGCCAGTCTGCTGGTTCAACAACAATAATGAAGCAGTCCATGTCCGCATGCAGCAAGACCTGGACAACATCCAGGCTTGGGCTCATAAGTGGCAAGTAACATTCGTGTCAGACAAGTGCCAGGAAATGACCATCTCCAACAAGAGAATGTCTAACCACCTCCCCTTGACATTCAACGGCATTACCATCACCGAATCCCCCACCATCAACATCCTGGGGGTCACCATTGACCGGAAACTTAACTGGACCAGCCATATAAATTCTGTGGCTACAACAGCAGGTCAGAGGCTGGGTATTCTGCGGCGAGTGACTCACCTCCTGACCCCCCAAAGCCTTCCCACCATCTACAAGCCACAAGTCAGGAGTGTAATGGAATACTCTCCACTTGCCTGGATGAATGCAGCTCCAATTACACTCAAGAAGCTCGACACCATCCAGGACAAAGCAGCGTGCTTGATTGGCACCCCATCCACCACCCTAAACATTCACTCCCTTCACCACCGGCGCACAGTGGCTGCAGTGTGTACCATCCACAGGATGCACTGCAGCAACTCGCCAAGGCTTCTTCGACAGCACCTCCCAAACCCGCGACCTCTACCACCTAGAAGGACAAGAGCAGCAGGCACATGGGAACAACACCACCTGCACGTTCCCCTCCAAGTCACACACCATCCCGACTTGGAAATATATCGCCGTTCCTTCATCGACGCTGGGTCAAAATCCTGGAACTCCCTACCTAACAGCACTGTGGGAGAACCTTCACCAGACGGACCGCAGCGGTTCAAGAAGGCGGCTCACCACCACCTTCTCAAGGGCAATTAGGGATGGGCAATAAATGCCGGCCTCGCCAGCAACGCCCACATCCCATGAACGAATAAAAAAAATAACAACACCTTGCATTTATATAGCGCTGTAACGTAGTAAAACGTCCCAAGGCGCTTCACAGGAGCGATTATCAAACAAAATTTGACACCGAGCCACATAGGCAGCTAGTAGTACAGGTGACCAAAAGCATGGTCAAAGAGATAGGTTTTAAGGAGTGTCTTAAAGGAGAAGAGCGAGGTAGAGAGACGGAGAGGTTTAGGGAGGGAATTTCAGAGCTTAGGGCCTAGGCAGCTGAAGACACTGCCGCCAATGGTGGAGCGATTAAAATCGGGAATGTGCAAGAGTCAAGAATTGGAGCAGCTCAGAGATCTTGGCGGGCTGTAGGGCTGGAGGGATTTGAAAACAAGGTTGAGAATTTTAAAATCAAGGCGTTGCTGGACTGGGAGCCAATGTAGGTCAGCGAGCACAGGGGTGATGGGTGTAAGCTGGAGACCCAGAGTGAAAATGTAAGGACCAACTCCTTGCATTTACTGCAGAGAAAGCAGTTCCCTCACCCAGCACAACATCATAGACTCTCATTTTGTGGATCTACGATCCCATTGACTCCCAGTGTCTCAGCTCCTTTACACAATGGGATGCAGTTGTTGGAAGGGGAACCAGGTGACCCTTCCCTGGCTGCACCCCTTTAGTGTAAAAATGCCTTCAGAGACTCTGCGGCTGAAAATCAGCAGGGCACCATCCTGGCAGTTAAATGCGGATTGAGTCAGCCGGTGCCTTCGAGCACTGACTCCACTGCAGTTTCCAGATTCGGGGGGAGGACACCTCATTGGTATGGGACAGGCCTATAGAAAGGTCTGACAAAAGGTCTCTGACCTGTTTCTGAAACTCTAACCTGAATTCGACCTGAAACTCTGTTTCTTTCTCCACAGATGCTGCCTGACTTGCTGAGCTTCTCCAGCATTTTCTGTTCTTATTTCAGATTTCCAGCATCCGCAGTATTTTGCTTTTGCCTGTAGAAACATCTCTGGTGCCTGCCTGTCCCCTGAAACCAGAAGCTTCAGTGTCTACCTGTCATGGGGAGTGGGGAGGGGGTCTCCAACCTCCTCCCCCACCCCACACCAGCCGAATCCTTCTTGGCTCCCTGTAAATTCTTACTTTTCATCGGGAATCCAGGCTGCTTCCTGGGCCTGGACCCCACCAATGGGGCCCTCATTCCTCCCTGGAGGTTGGTACATCTCATCCTACTGGACATATCGGCCTTCAGAGAAACACAGGGTCCCGACTGAGCAAATGGAGCAGGCGTAGGGCGTGCCCACCTCTGACTCTGCGCCCCCGCCTTCCCACCCTGAAAACATTTGCCTTATAAGGGGAGGGCTAAAGATCTGTCCCTTATAAAGTAAGTCAACGGGGGTCCGCACTGTGTTCTGAGGAGGGGCTCCATTGGTCCTCTGCCGGAGTTGTGTCGGGTGATCAGCAGAATTCCCAAGGAATTTTGCCGCCTCTGCATTAATGCAACTGTTTATACTTCTGTGAATCAATGTATCCAGGGCTCCCAGCTCTTGGTCAGTCTTTTACTAAAGTTAGGTTCTAAACATCTTCCTCTTTACCGTCAAAAACTAAACATACCATTAAATAGTAGGAAAACATTGCAATTGTGAATCAATCCTACCTTGCAGCTAGTTACTATTCAGTTGATTTACCAACAATCCTTCTGCAGTACGTATATATTGCTCCCCAGCTACACCATTCACATATCTGTTGCAAGAGGACTGTTCCAGATCAATTTATAAGCAGGATTTTACTCTGCACTTAGGGATTCCCATGATATCTGGGAGTTCGGGTGTATGTGTGTTTATAGACTGACTGCTTAGCACAATATTATATTTTTATGCTAATTTTCTCCCCCTCCTGCTCTAAAGTGGCAGCTCATGTTAGGCTGTAGGTGAAAAAGAAAGAAAGACTTGCATTTATCTAGCACCTTTCACGACCTCAGGACATCCCAAAGCGCTTTACAGCCAATGAAGTACTTTTGGAGTGGATTCACTTGTAATGTAAGGCAACGTGGCAGCCAATTTGCACACAGCAAGGTCCCACAAACAGCAATGAAATAATTGACCAGGTAATCTGTTTTACATGTTGGTTGAGGGACAAATATTGGCCAGGACACCGGGACCCCTGCTAGTCTTCAAAATAGTGGGATCTTTTACATCCAACTGAGAGGGTAGACGGGGCCTTGGTTTAATATTTCATCCGAAAGACGGCACCTCCAACATTGCAGCATTCCCTCAGTACTGCATTGGAATGTCAGCCTAGATTTTGTGCTCGTCGCCAGAGTGGGACTTGGCCTCACAATCTTCTGACTCAGGGGAGAGAGGTACCACCTGAGACAAGGCTCAGCCACGACAGCCACGATAGAGAGCAGCCATTCCGAGCCTTACTCAAATGGCCATTCTTCATGCGTGAGCTGAGACAGTAAATGTGCCAGGTAGTTCATGAAAGGTATTTCATTCACAGCCAGTCCTGTCCCCACCAAACCTGCAAACGTGCACGTACTTCAGTCGTGATGCTGGATAGTGACTAGGAGAAGGACCCCTGGTTGATTTTTCTCTTCCCTAGCAATGGAGAACCAAAGCCAATTGTGGTATCCCATGGTTGTTGCAGTAGAGGTCAGCTTATTCAGCAGGTTGAACCAGAGATCTTTCTGGTCTGCACGGCTCAGTACCGTAGCAGGGAATGTATCCACTGGGCCACTGCAAGATTCCCCACAATATCATTTGAATGGATGTCCACAGTGACTCCAAAGCAGTATATTTTCCAACCGGCAAAGTTCAGGTCCAAAACCTGAGCATGTTCTTGTCTAAAAATAGGACACAGTATAACAGCATTAAATGTTTGTACGTGAACTTCACTAATCAGAAAATGTACCCCCCAGTTTTTTTTAGAAAGAGTAGTATTGTTACAGTTGGCCTGATTAGACTTTGGTTCTTTACATAGGAACATAGGAACAGGAGGAGGCCATTCAGCCCCTCGAGCTTGTTCCGCCACTCATCCACCCTCCTTAGCTTCATATCCCTTAATACCCTTGGCTAGCAAAAATCTATCGCTCTCAGATTTAAAATTATTAATTAAAATTAATAATTAATTCGCTCTTTATTGATATTAATGATGTTAAACATCCATTCTCTCCACCATCGGTGTTCCTTGGCTGTAGTGTATCCTATATACTGTGTGCACTGCAGCAATTCACCAAGGCTTCTGCGACAGCACCTCCCAAATCCGTGACCTCCACCTTCTAGAAGGACAAGGGCAGCAGGTGCATGGCACCATCACCTCCAAGTTCCCCTCCAAGTCACACATCATCCCGACTTGGACATTTATCATCGTTCCTTCGTCGTCGCTGGGTCAAAATCCTGGATCTCCCTCCCTAATAGCACTGGGGGAGCACCTTCACCACTGTTCAAGAAGGCGGCTCACCACCACCTTCTCAAGGGCAACTAGGAATGGGCAATAAATGCCGGCCTTGCCAGTAATATCCATATCCCAAGAATGAGCTTTTAAAAAATAATACAGAATAAATAAGATATTCAGTCCTACCCATTCATCTCAAGCTCATTAATGTCGACATATTGACAAAAAAGTGAAGTCCCAGTCACTTTTTTGCAAACTAATACCAAATACTTACCCTGGATGTTAATGTCAACATACACTCTGGCATTCTTAAGCCAGCAAAATTTTAACATCCCTAACAGTATTAAAGGTCCTATTTCATTACCACTTATGTTGACAGACCCTTATCTTCACGTGTGACATATGAGTGAGTGTGACACATGTTTATTAGGCCTTTAAATTAGCCGTGTTGCAAGTGCCCATCAGCGATGGATACTGAGACTGGAATTAAACGTAAACTTGACTTGAGAATGCTCAAGGATGAATAGGGCAGAATCAAAGCAACAGAGAGTAGAAAGTACAGAAAATAAATCAGCCCAACTTTCTCCGTGACCTATAACGCTACTGGTGGAAATAGCAAGGCCAGCATTTGTTGCCCATCCTTAGTTGCCCTTGAGAAGGTGGTGGTGGGCCACCTTCTTGAACTGCTGCAGTCCATGTGGTGAGGTAGGGAGTTCCAGGATGTTGACCCAGCGATGATGAAGGAACTGCGATATATGTTCATGTCGGGATGGTGCGTGACTTGGAGGGGAACTTGACAAAATGGAATAGATAAACTGCAGCTTCTCGTAAAAAAAACATAAAACATCTGCCAGTCAATTATGAGGCCAATGTCAAAGCCTGGCTAACATCTGATATTTTTACAAGACGGATCCAAAAACTCGATCATAAAATGGCAACGCTTGGTCGGAAAATAGTGTTATTAGTTGATAACTCCCTGCCCACCCTTATGTCAATGATATAGGCGCCATTAAATTAGTTTTCTTCCTCCAAATCCTTCTGTCCTTAATACAGCCACTGGATCGAGGGATTATTCAAAATCTTTACCGAAAACTTTTAGCTCGTGAAATGTTGGCAGCCTTGGACGCCAAGGAAGAGCTTCCTGAAAACCCACTGGGGGCGATTGGTAAGGCAAGAGACAATTCAAAATTGCTCTGCACGTGCTTTTTTTTGCTGCGACCCCCATGACTGATGACTTCTGTAGGTTCATAGGTGACAGAGCTGAAGAAGGTGGCGACGATTGGATTCTGTATGAAGCATTGGGCTTGCAAAAAGAGCACATGGGCGGGGCACAAACCAGGCCTAATCGCATTTGATGACCGTTGTGGGACTCGCCTGATATTCCATTCTATTGAAGTGAATGGAACAGAATATCGAGTGGAGCCTGTAACAAGCAGCCCATGCCATACTGCCTGTTTTATGTCCCCGCCCGCGTCCGATTTCACCCCGCATAGCTCTTGCTGTTATTATGGATGCAAAAGAGCAGCGCAGTGCGGCACCGGCCGATGATGATATCATCGCCTCAGTAAAGAAGGGTCAAGACGACAGCCAAGAAGCTGAGGAACTTGATAATGATGATGAAGAACCCGACAACGCCAATATTTGGCAAGTGATGTGCAAAGAGGCGTTTAGTAGGTGTGAAGGGTTGCAGACATTTATTTCTCAATCTGGGCCATTGAAAGAAATGGATGAAGCAGCTGAGTATTTGGATAAGCTGCAAGCACTAATCCGAAAAGAACAAGTGTCGCGTTTGAACGTAAACATAAAAAATAGGAGCAGGAGTAGGCCACATAGCCCCTCGAGCCTGCTCCGCCATTGAATAAGATCATGGCTGATCTTCGACCTCAACTCCACTTTCCCCCCCGATCCCCCTATCCCTTGATTCCCCTAGAGTCCAAAAATCTGTTGATCTCAATCTATACTCTTAAATGACTACTTTTTTTTTAAACAAAGTTAAGGAAAATAGAATGACAGAAACATAGAATGACATAGAATTTACAGCACAGAAACAGGCCATTCGACCCAACTGGTCTATGCCGGTGTTTATGCTCCACACAAGCCTCCTCCCACTCTACTTCATCTCACCCTATCAAAATATCCTTCTATTCGTTTCTCCCTCATGTATTTATCTAGCTTCCCCTAAAATTCAGAAATGCTATGTGGGGCATTTCATTTTTATATTTTTATATTATGCCCCCTTATTTCGCCAAACTGCTTAGGTGGACAAAATTAGACAAGGTGTTGGCATAAGTGGGTAGGACTGTGTAACGTGTGTTGGGCTACACGTAATGGAAATATATTGGCAGCCATTGCCTGCTTGGCAGTTAAATTGTGGATAGATTTAGAGGGAGACGTAAAGACACCTTGTGCTTATCACATGAACCGCTTTGACAAATGAAGGACAAATGCTCTGACATCAGCCTTATTTTAACTTAATTGCTTCGATAAACACCTTTTAATGTGGATATTCAAGGGCTTATATTCGTATCATGTCCTCAGCCATTTCGTAAATCTGGATTGACCTGCATCAGTTCAGGAATAAAGGATCAATTTGACTGTCAATTGGCAATGCGCAAAGGATAGATCACCCGAATGCAGAGTCACATTCACTAGTATGTACGTCTGAAAGTTATCTGTTAAAAAAACAAAGTTCACACATCAGTTTGGCTTTGGACAATCCAGGGAAAGATGGTGAGGAAATAAAAGCAGAAAATGCTGGAAATAGGCAGCAGGTCTGTTTCTTATGTCCAATTTCTTATGTTCTTATGTTCTTATGTTCACATGTAAAGAGAGAAAACAAATTTTGGGTTTCTATCCTTCATCAGACTGACAAAGGGTTCCGCACCCGAAAAGTCATAACCTATCATTTCCCTTTATAGGTGCTGGCTGACCTGTTGTGTGTTTCCTGCATTTTCTGTTTTAATTTCGGATTTCTAGCTTTTTTCTTTTTACTCAAAGATGGTTTAGGGCTCTCTCCATCTGCTCCACATTTCCAAAAGTCCAGGAAACTAAGATGCTTCACTACCTCCTAGAACCATGTAGACTCTGTTAAGGAATCACGGCTGCATGAATAACACCAGTCGAAGGGCCGAATGGTTTTCATCTGTGTTGTAATTCCTATGATTCCATGCAACTGATAATGTGAGTGGATCTCCTCAAAGTTTCTGTAAATGTTTCAACCATTGCACCTGAAACACCAAGAGCTAGTATCCACCTGCTCCTCCAAGAGCCCATAACAGTTGGTCACAAATTTGCCACCTTGCGTTTGTGTGTCCAACGGCAATTCTTGAAGAGTTGTCCCCAGTTTTGTGAGTAACAAAGGCCTAAGCTGCATGTAACTGACACAAGAGCTAGGCCCAGAATTTCCTTAGAGCTGCTCCTACTTGGCCACCATAACTTTTCTGGAAGTGCGGTGGAAACCCTGGTTATGCAGGTAACTAAGTTATGGCCGTGGAACAGCAGCAGCTCCGGGGAAATTCTGGGCCTCAGACTTTGGCATTGTTTAGACTTTTGTTGAATACCGACAAAGAAAGTAAGTCACTCCTGACAGCCCCCGGCGAGTGGAGACTAGAATATTGTCCCTAAATACTGGGCTGACGTCTGGACAGAGTGACCACTGGCACAGTGGTAGTATTCCTGCCTCTGAGTCATGAGGGTTGGGTTCAGGCCCCACTCCACACAGCACTGGAAAGCAGAGACCAGAATATGGATTGACATCCAGCGGGGTACTCTCGACCAGACGGAGTGACCACTGGCTCAGTGATAGCATTCCTAACTCTGCGTCAGGAGGGTTGGGTTCAGATTGATGCCCAGCGGGGGTACTTATGTCTGATGAGTATGGCTCCTCTCCCCCCCTGCCATTGGAAAGGGTAGGCAGGGCTCTTTAGCCTTGGTTGCAGCACACCAAGGAGAAAGTACACCCAAGATTAAAAACCGCGATGAAAGCAATGGTAAACCACCTCAGCTACTCTCCAATAGTTAGTGGCTGAAGAATCTCATGTGTGAGACTTGAGATAGGACCTGCCCTAGGGCAGAACACAACGGACAGACGGACCTGTGCTCTTATGAGAATGGAGAATTGTTCTGCGGTTCCATGACTGCTTGCATCCCTCCAGTACCTCGCATGTAATCGTCCTTTAGTGGATTATTGACCTTCTGAGCTGTCCAGCAGAGTCCAATCCCTGATACCCACACTTCAAGCCGGGGTCCCTAGATAGTGATCAGGAACAGCCTGAGGGTCAAAAGACCATTAATACGATTCCTGCTGTAATCAGCTAACTCATTGCTGAGACCTTTTCCTATAAAGTTACTGTGTAGTCAGTTAGGGCAGATCCAAATCCAAAATGTTAATGTGCATTAAATTCAACAACTTTGCATCATTAACAGTATTCCTGGTGATGCAGTTACAGTCCTATTCACTCTATAACCAATCAACAGATCCAAGAAAGGAAGGATGTTGCCTATTTTAAACCTCCTCCTTGTGAAGCCAATTTGATCTGGCACTATGAACAATAAGTATTATTGAGTTGTCATCCTTGAGTTTAACAACAATATTGGCCAGCTTCCTTATTTCCAACAGAAATCAAATTTGTGGAGCAGTGTTTTATTTATATGTGAAGCAACAATGGGGTCAGGATTCGAGTATTTTCTATAGAACACTCTGGTGCAGCCATCAAGGCTGAGAACTTACAAGGATGAGATGAATGAATGGTCGTAATTATTTCTTTAATGTGTATGTTTTTTTCCAACAGAGTCTTCTGTTCCAGCAAGACACTGGAGAGATTAAAAGCATTGAAAGAGGATAGTACGAGTCTTTGTCAGACGGTGCACATTCTGAGGTGTAAATAAAGAACTTCCTAAAATCTTGGAATTGCTTCTTATCTTCCCTCAGTAATGGTCAGTCCACTATGGTTTGGTCCCTATTATGCTCCTTGTGTTTTGAAGTGGCATATCCTCAAAAAGAAGAGCTCATGTTCGTTCTAGTCAGCTCAACTTCAGCGCCAAAGATCCCTTTGCACATTTAATTTGTGGAAGCGGGGGAGGGGTGAATGGTAATCAGACAGGAACTTCTCAATGGATTTCATTTGAAAGCATCCAAGACAAATAAGTCAGGCGTTCTTTCCCCTTCTTGTGTTTTCATGGTCATCTTTTTTGAAAGGTTTCAGTTGAGCCTCGAGATGTTTTGTCCTCCATAAGTATTGCTGATTGATACTAGCCCAGAGATGCTAACTCAGTAACAGCATCGTCCGTGATTGATTTTCCAAGGAAAGTGTACATGGTGTCCAATTTCTTTATTGATCTTGAAATAGGGAGTGGCTTTGCATTGAATGGAGCTATTTTCAAATATTTGATTTTGGTTTTGAAATACCTTTTTTGGTTAAACATACCTGACTCTCAGTCCTGGCCCAAGATTAGTTGGAGAGAGAACTGTCTTTTCTTTGGTAGTCTGCTTCCAAGATTTGGATATTTTTGAGCCAGTTCTATGGACCCGATCCTAACGATTACATCAAAATTTCTACAGACTGGGAAAAAACATGGATGTATCCTTCACTTCACTACCAGGAAAGGTGACACATGCTTACCTCTATATTATCAGGAATTGAGTGTAGGACCACTCATCCCCGCTCAGCCTGTCAATAGCTACCTGTCGAAGTAATTGCCAACCCTACTACTACCCACAGGATGCACTGCAGCAACTCGCCAAGTGTTCTTCAACAGCACTTCCCAAACCCGTGACTTCCACCACCTAGAAGGATAAGGGCAGTAAGTGCATGGGAATACCATCACCTCCAAGTTCCCCTCCAAGTCACACACCATCCCGACTTGGAAATATATCGCCATTCCTTCTGCGTCACTGGGTCAAAACCCTGGAACTCCCTCCCTAACAGCACTGTGGGAGAACCTTCACCACACGGACTGCAGCGGTTCAAGAAGAAGGCCCACTTCCACTTTCTCAAGGGCAATTAGGGATGGGGCAATAAATGCTGACCTTACAAACCACGCCCATATCCCCAAGAATGATTTTTTTTTAAATTAGACAGCTAGAACAGTAAATAATTTGGTTTAAGACAGGGAATGTGGGACGTTGTCTCTGTGTGTATGAACTGCTCTGTTTTACAAGAGACAAGCCAACCTAAATCCAAAATAACCTGAAATGACCCAATTTAGTGCCGCATCAGGTTGGAAGTTCATTGTCTCAGCTGTCGTCTTTACAATGCCCATTATACTGAGGTTGCCCTGAGATGGTACATCGGTAAAGGAATTGATGATGCCAGTGCCTCTAGTATGTTGAAGGTGGACAGATGTCTTCTAATAGCAAGCGCTAAGCACAACCCCCCATTTGGCTGAAAGCTGATCATCACAGTGGGAACATATGTCACAAAGAAGCTATTCTTTCTTTCAACTGACATGTTGCGAGCTAGATTTTGGTTACATGCTTGATTAAAACTCACGGAAGAAAGGGCTACATGTTCATTGAACCATTTCATCGTTACTTGACCCTTTTAAAACCTATGACATTGCAGCGGCGACTAGGAACACACAGACATGCCTTCCCTTATTAAAAACACAGCACTCATGCATTCTGTGACAATTTATTTGTTTGCTCCCACACATGCTGCTATGATGTCATATTCCCAAAAGAGTTGAGTAATTGTGCAATGGTTCATTAAGCGATAACTTCTGTTTTGTCGGGAATGTGCTAGACAATAAACAGCGTTGTACCTATTAAAACCTCAAGTCACTATCCAAAAGCCCACTTGGTGCTATTATATATTTAAGGAATTAAAGGCAACACTTATTTTTGACTACTGCTGTTGGTGCTGATGTTAAAGGCAACTTTGAGTGCCATGGTGTTAATCTATTACATTCAACAATTCACAGGGGATGCTAGTGCCACCATATAAATACTCAAACACTAATTTAAATAAACGTTTACTGCACAACACTCTTGTGCTGCCACAGAGGTTTGTGGGAGTGCCAGGAAGGAATAGGCAGATACCATCATTGGAGATAAAGCAGCCAGTTCAGCCAGTTCCTCCATCTTACCAACGCACCCCCCCACCCTCAGCACCGCCACCAACACCCCCCACCCCAAAGTCCAGAAAGTGTTGATAGAAAATTTGAAATGGGAAATGGAACAAAAGCTGTTTGTAATCATTGGAATTTGTACGTCCTCATCTCCTTCTCCTTCACATTGAAAACCTGCATCATTCCTACAATGGATTGTGGTGCTTATATAGCTTTAGCACACCGAGGAGCTTCAACATTAATGGTGATGATGGTTGTGATGTGATTTGGTCCTATGACACAATTTGTCGGCCAAGATTGGGTGATGGGCATTGGAATGTATCTCAGAACATCCATGGCCAAACAGATTGTTCTTGGCATGTGGCAGTCCTGTCATTATACATCATAGTATTTTTTAAAAAACAATAATATTGATGCAATTCACATCAGAAGTGTACACATTTACATCATAAAATACTCAACAAGGAGCAAGATTGCATCATAAAAGATTAAATGACAAAATTAACATCACAAAACCCATATCAAATCACGACTTTTGCATGCACTTGCTACAGCAATTACTGGTTGGACCATTGGATTATTCCAAACATAATTCTATCAAAGTGAACCCTTAAAGTGCGCACTGGAAGAAACTGTGCAACCTTTACCTTCCATCTGTATTTTCATGTCTTTGCATCTGATGCCTGGTACCATACAAACTGCCGCAAAATGTATTCATCTGCCTGGAGGGTAGACACTGCACGGTAGGTAAGTGTGTCTTTTTTTCGGTCTGATGCATGCAGAAACCCATCACTATAATTAAAAACCTCTGAACCAAACTGCTAAAAAAAACATTTAAGTAGTCCCCATTTGCCTGATACGGAATGCACAGTCTCTCCCCATAAACCCAAAGAATTTCGATGCAAACCGATCAGATTATTTTAAGAAAGACGGAGCTTGCATTTCTTGGAATATGTCAAAGCACTTCACAACCAATGAATTACTTTGGATCTATTATTTAATAAGTAAAGGCAGCAGCCAATTTTTCACACAGCAAGGACCCACAAAGAGCAATGACATGAACGACTAGTTAATTTGTTTTTTGTTGGTGTTGGTTGAGGGAGAAATGTTGCCCAGTAACTGGGAGAATTCCATTCTTCATAAAAGTGCTGTGGGATCTTTTACATCCACCTGAATATGTTGGCAGGGCTCACTTTAATGTTTATCCAAATGACAGCACCTCTCCTGTACCGAAATGCTGGCCTAGGTTATGTGCTCAAATCTCTGGAGTGGGGCTTGAACTCAGAGGCATGAGTGCTAATACTGAGCCGAACTGACACTTCTGGGGGCTTTCATTTATGCTTCCAGTATTAGTACAAAAATATTTGGTTATTCCTTTTCTATTTTCTTATCTCTCCTCTCCATTTGGCCATCCTGGCCAGCTAAGAAGGGGGAGGGGGGTGTTAGGGAGGGGGGTGTCAGAGAGGGGGTTGAGAGGGGGAGGAGGTAGAGGGGCTGGGGGAGAGAGGGTGGGAAGAGGGGGGGAGGGGATGGGAGGGAGGGGCAGTGTGGGGGGGGGTGGGAGGAAAGGGAATGGGGTTGGGAGGAGGGGTGGGGGGAGGGAGGAGGGGTGAGTGGGGAGGGGGGACCCCTTGTGGCAGAGGCCCAGGTTGTTTATGGGGAACCCTGAAGAGCACTCCTGCTCCTCATGACCCCACAAAAATAAATTAGAACTTACCTACTGGGCTTCTCTTCAGCCAGACTGCCGGCACGATGCACGCTCCGCCTAGTTGAATCTTGGACTCCGAGGGCCTACCACCTGACGCAGGTGGGCGCTCTGACCACCCAGTGTGAGGCTTTGGGAACATGGGGGTCAGTTTTGACTTTTTGATGGCCAGTCAGACGGCTGCAATTTTGAGGCCCCGGCCTCATTTAAATCGAACCGGCACCAAACAGGCATCCTGAAGGACCCCTGCTCCTCCTTGGCCCCACAAAAATAATTTCTAAGCGACCTTTTACTGGGCCTCTTTGGCTCTATCACCCAGTGAAATTGGTCGGAGAGTGCACTGCGCAGGCTCCGGCCAATTCTCCCCTAAAATGGCATTCGAGGTCCTATGTAGGTCACAGGGCCCCAGTTTGAATTTTAAATGCAGTACAGCTGCCAAGTCATAGGTCCCTTTCAAAATGGCGGCCGGCCAATCATCAAGGTAAATGTGGCAGTGAGGCAACAAATCCAATTTTAAACCCTTCCAACAACAACAACTTGTATTTATATAGCGCCGTTAACACATTGCACAACCAGTCCCTCAATTTCTTCTTTCTTAAAGACAAATATTCTGTTCCCCTGGTGCCTTATTGGGTAAATAAGTTGCCTCATGTGGTACTGAACCACACAGAACAGGGAGGTCCCAGGTTTGATTCCCAATTTGTTGATCTCAGCCAGGGCGGTGTAGGGGTGCTACAATTGTCCCATGGCATCTGGGCAAGGGAGGGGGAAAGTCATCCAGGGTGCGTGCTTCTGATCACGAAAACTAGGCTGACACACCAGTGCAGTACTGAGGAAGTGCTGCACTGTCGGAGGTGCCGTCTTTCGAATGCGATGTCAAACCTAGGCTTATATTGGAACCTGCACGTGTATGGAAGTCAGACGAGGGCAAGATCTGGCTGGATTGTGATTTCCCCCATGACGCAAACGCTTGCCGACACTCACTGTCCAAATTTGCTTGTGAAGAATGGCCAAACAAGTCACCGTCCCGGAGCACTGCTGGAACCCACGGAAATATCCATGCATCGGTCAGCATCTTCAGGAGAGCAGCGGAAGAATGAACTTGCATTTCTATAGCACTTTTTCACAACCTCAGGATGTCCCATAAGCACTTTGCAGCCAATGAAGTGCTTTTTGAAGTATAGTCATGTGGGCAAAAAAGAGAAAATTGGAAAATACTAAAAAAGGTTTGAGAACTATTTCCTTATGAAATAAGTCAAAAGGAATTCACTTTCTAAAGTCTACTTAATGACAGGGCAACCATCTTATCATTTCCTCAGCTAATAGCAGATCCACCCCTTTAAATTATAAGCACAGGGCTGCACTTTGACTTGTGCACACATATCAATCCGTGTCTAGATGATCTAATTCATCCATCTTAACTCTGGCTAAACTATTAATAGATGGATTGATGCTCCTGCGCAGTTTATCTACAGGACCCCATCAGGCTAGTTACATCTCAATAACTGTACAGGGCTTCTCCATTGGTCTGTTGAACATTTAATTATTTTATGAACCAACTATGTGTTGATTGAAGTTCAATAAAAGTTTTAAAGAGTGCTCTCCCATGAGAATAGATCTATATTTTTCTTTAAATTGAATTAATTCATCACACTGAGTTTGTTTATAAGAACTTGTTTTTATTAATTATGTAACAAAACAAGGGTGAGGCATCAGTGCAAGTATTACAGAGAGGGCTTTCTGAACTAGAGATTTGAGGTACTTTATTAATACCCTGGTTATAATGCAGGCCTTATGTTAGACAGATATGATCCTTCAAACTGCCCTGATGCAAGACCTGCTGTGTAACTCTACTTATCACAGTAGTATCTGAGGCACCGCAAAGCAAGCAATGGTCACTGACAGCGGCTGTACAGTAACTGCAGCTGGTGCACACTGGGGTTTTGTAATCTTTAAGATTGAAAATTTAAACTACACCTCTGGCAATCTACTAAACTGCCTTTCCACTTCTCCATTATTCATGCAGTAATGGTCATTGATCGTCTGAACTTCCCTGTCTTGTGCCCCTGAGCTCCAAGCATACTGAGTCACGCACTCTTCTTCCTCCCTTCAATGTGCAGATCAAAGCTCAACCCACTGCTTCATGTTCCAACTATTTCTTTGCCAGCAACTTAAAACTGTTGAACTCCTTATCTCCTTACCTCAGGATTCCCTTTCTCATACAGTACTACAGGCTTTTCAAACCAAAGCTTGTCACCACTAAAACATCTGCCCACTCCAGTGACTTGAGCATAAAATCTAGGCTGACTCTCCAGTGCAGCACTGAAGGAGTGTTGCACTGTCAGAGGTGCTGTCTTTTGGATGAGACATTAAACTGAGGCCCTGTCTGCCCTCTCAGATCGACTTAAAAGATTCCACGGCACTATTTCAAAGAAGAGCAGGGGAGTTCTCCCCATTGTCTTGCCAATATTTCTCCTTCAACCAACATCACTAAAAAAAACAGATTATCTGATCATTATCACATTGCTGTTTGTGGGACCTTGCTGTGCGTAAATTGGCTGCTGCATTTCCTACATTACAATAGTGGCTACATTCAAAAGTACTTCACTGGCTGTAAAGTGCTTTGGGACATCCTGAGGTCGTGAAAGGCGCTATATAAATGCAAGTCCTTCTTTTGCCTCTTCATATATTCTGTCTTCCCTCCTACTCTTTCCAACCTCGGTGATGTCCTGTTCAGTGGGCCTTTGCCCTTCCACTACCTCTCTCGACTATATTTTTTCTAATCATCAGAAGGGGCCAACTATTGCATTGGACCTCATCAATCATTAGAAATGGAAGCCAGTGTGCAGAGTTCTGGGCATGCGCTTTGAGATCTCTAAATCAAAAGCAAAATACTTTGGGTGCTGGAAATCTGAAATAAAAACAGAAAATGCTGGAAATACTCTGCAAATCAGGCAGCATTGAGGAACAGCACCTCAGCTTTCGCACTTTACAACCATCCGGACTCAACATTGATTTCAATAACTTCAGATCATAACCACTGGTCCCATTTTTTCAGACAGCAGGTGCTGGTAATGGTTCTGATGTTACCATTTACAGCTCCTCTAGACCCATCTTTTGTTCCTTTACTTGTCCCATTCCCACCCTCCTTGCCTTGCACCATCATCCCCTTTTGTCATTTAATCACTCCTGCCCTCGATCATATCACAGACCTTCCCGTTTGTTCTTTCCTCCCCTCCCCTTCCTCTTCCCCACCTCCCCACCCCCACCCCACAACCTCCCGCCTTTCCCTGGCTCTGTACTTGCTGAAAAACTGTTAAATCTGTAACTTCTTCCAGTTCTGACGAAAGTTCATCGACCTGAAATGTTAACTCTGTTTCTTTCTTCTGAGATGCTGCCTGACTTGCTGAGTGTTTCCAGCATTTTCTGTTTTTATCTTAGTATCATACAATCATAGAAATGTTTCAGCACGGAAGGAGGCCATTCAGCCCATCGAGCCGGTGCCTGCTCTATGCAAGAGCAATCCAGCTAGTCCCATTTCCCTGCCCTATCACTGTAGCCCTGCAAATTTTTTCCCTTCAAGTATTTATCCAATTCCCTTTTGAAGGCTATGATTGAATCTGCCTCCACTACCCCCTCAGGCAGTGCATTCCAGATCACAACCACTCGATCTGCACCCTCCCTATGGCCTTACTAAAGTGCGGTGCCCAGAATTGGATACAACACTCCAGTTGTGGCCGAGCCAGTGTTTTATAAAAGTTCATCATAACCTCCTTGCTTTTGTACTCTATGCCTCTATTTATAAAGCCCAGGATCCCGTATGCTTTCTTAACCGCTTTCTCAACCTGCCCTGCCACCTTCAACGATTTGTGCACATATACAGATCTCTGCCAAACTTCATGCATTTGTTTTTGATCACACCTCTGCCCCCTGGCAGCCGTGCCAGCTGGCAGGCAGTGTGACATTGGCTGTTCACTCACAGCACTGTTAATTTGTAGTTTGGGACAGTATAACTGGGGAATAAAACACTATGCCCTACATCCCCTAAAAGTTATTTTGGGGGGATGAAAATTAAGGGTAAAAGAACAAAAAATAAATAAAAGTATACCAATGAAACCTCTTCTCTATGACACACAAAGCGCTCCTCCAGCATCCAGTTGCCAGAAGTAATTCAGTTTTAAAATTTCATCTGCAGTGAAAACACATTTATTTCTAAGGACATGTTCTGTATTTAGATCCACCATCTAACTGCCATCGAGGCTTCGTTAGAAGCAGCCCTTTGTTGCCGCTTGATGATGTCACACCATTTGGTTTCTTAGGATTAATTCACAATGTAGATGAATATTTCAATGTTGATGACTAATGCTAAGTACAAGAAATGATGAAAAGAAAACTAGTTCTGGGAACCAGATCCTGGAAGGATGCTGTGTGAAGTAGCCAGCACCAAGCAGTGGGACATCATGGTCTGCTTTTAAAAGGCTGCTAATGATCTTTCCACAGCAATCAACAGCTGCTCTCAGTGAGGGGAAGGCGTTCACTTTGAATTGTTTCTTCCCTCGTAGATGAAATGATAAAATAAAAAAAATGAGTACTATAAACTAAACACTGCAGTAATGTTCGCTGTATTATATCTTGTAGGCACAAATGGGATCTGAATCACTGAATAAATCAGATCATTTGGGTTCCTGATTGTAACATTGCAAACTTAGTCCAGGTGGAATAAAGGCAACTACTTTCTTGACTGGTGCTGTTTGTTTCAAAAACTCAAGCTGCAAAGCTACTGCCAGTATAATGGTGATAAATCGGCAATGGTTGAGAAACGACTCAGGCCAAATACCTCTCAATTTCCTGTAATTCTAATCGGTTTTAAGTGAACTTAGTCCTCAGCGTAGAATCATTCAGTACAGAAGGAGGCCATTTGGCCCATCGTACCCGTGCCGACTCTTTGAAAGAGCTGTCCAATTAGTTCTATTCCCCCTGCTCTTTCCCCATAGCCCTGCAAATTTTTCCTTTTCATGTATTTATCCAATTCCCTTTTGAAAGTTACTGTGGAATCTGCTTCCACCACCCTTTCAGGCAGTGCATTCCAGATCATAATAACTTGCTGCGTAAAACAAAGTTCTCCTCATCTCCCCCCATTGTGAGATCAGATCTGGTTTTCTTCTAAACATGTGCTCCCCCAATGGCTCAGTGAGTAGCTGATCCACGTAGGGAGGTTGCAGATCCAATTCCTGGTCTGTGCTCAGTTAGCTGATCTCAGCTAGGGTGGTTGTAGGGCCCCTGTCATTGGTCTTAGTGCCCCCATATTAGAGATGAGAAACAGCAGGTTGGGATCAAAGTCCAGTGACCTCTGCCACTAGTGCACATGTGTGGATGTCAGGTTTAGACAAACAACTTCGCCAAGGTACCAAAGGGCATCTGGTGACTGTGGAGCTGGACACCAGCAAAGGAGGGAGGGGCAACAAACAAGAGAAACAGTGTGCACTCCAGCACACTGCTGAGAGGTGCTCCATGTTGAGATATGCATTTTGCAGCCTGATTTTAGATTCAATATAAATTCTATTAAAGCCACTTCCAGGAAAGATAGGAGGCTGGTGCCTGACATTTGCGAATCCCTCCTTTTCATGAAAGTGGTTTTACCAGCAGAATAAACAGAACAGTTTCACCCACAGAGAGTGGTGCCTCTGAAGGCTGAGCCCCACATTCTGGTTTCCTACATTACAACAGTGACTACACTTCAAAAGTGCTTCATTGGCTGAAAATCCTTGCCACTTGCGCATCCCCGATTTTAATCGCTCCACCATTGGTGGCCGTGCCTTCAGCTGCCTAGGCCCTAAGCTCTGGAATTCCCTCCCTAAACCTCTCTGCCTCTCCACCTCTCGCTCCTCCTTTAAGATGCTCCTTATAACATTCTCTTTGACCAAGCTTTTGGTCACCTCTCCTTATGTGGCTCGGTGTCAAATTTTCTTTGAAGTGCCTTGGAATGTTTTAGTACATTACAGTCGCTATATAAATGCAAGTTGTTGTTCCTGTTGTAAAATGTATTGGGACATCCTGAGGTCATGAAAAGCGCTATATAAATGCAAGTTCTCTCTTTGGGCCTGAGCTTCAGCAAAAAGGATTAGAATAGAAATGGTTGCAACCTGATGTTTCCCTACAAGTCAAAAAAAATCTTATTTTGCCTTTTAGCTTCAATAGAAAACCTAGTATCTTAGGAGTTGAGATAGTTCCTTCAAAGATGGGATGGGTTAGCAGATTAGCACACTGCCCATTTAGTTCTCGAATCTGGGTTTCAGCCCAGCCCAGACTGATGAAAGAAAGAAAAAAAGACTTGCATTTATATAGTGCCTTCCACAGTGCTTTTCAGCCAATGAAGTACTTTTTTGAAGTGTGGTCACTTTTGCATTGTAGGAAACACAGCAGCCTATTTGGGAACAGCAAGGTCCCACAAACAGCAATGTGATAATGATCAGATAATCTCTTTTTAGGTGCTGGTTGAGGGATAAATATTGGCCGGGAGACCGGGGAGAATTCCCCTTTCTTAGAAATAGTTCCATGGGATCTTTTATGTCCACCCGAGAGGGCAGACGAGGCCTTGGTTCAACGTCTCATCCGAAAGACGTTTTTCTGTAACTCCAATCCTGCCGATGTGATATTTCGAGATAAAGTCATTGGCCATGAAATTGGATATGACTAGGCTTGTATTCTCTCAAGTATAGAAGACTAAGAGGTGATTTAATGAGGTGTTTAAGATGATTAAAGGATTTGATAGGGTAGATAGAGAGAAACTATTTCCTCTGGTGGGGGAGTGCAGAACAAGGGGGCATAATCTTAAAATTACATTTAGGCTGTTCTGATGTCAGGAAGCATTTCTTCACAGAAAGGGTAGTGAAAATCTGGAACTATCTCCCTTAAAAAGCTGTTGAGGCTGAGGGTCAATTGAAAATTTCGAAACTGAGATTGATAGACTTTTGTTAGGCAACGGTATTATGGAACCAAGGCAGGTAGATGGAGTCAAGATACAGATCAGCCATGATGTAATTGAATGGCGGAGCAGGCTCGAGGGGCTGAACGGCCTACTCCAGTTCCTATGTTTCTACGTTCCTAAATTCTTCATAGCTGCACCCGTTCTGCCAGCATTACTTCACCAAGGAATCTCCCGGCCATCAGCTGTGAGCCAAGTAAACTAGAAGGCCCCGGTTCAATCCCTGCTCCGTGTCGTTATTTGATCTCACCTACAGTTGGCTAGGGTGAGGGAGGCCAGTAAAGAGAAAATCTGGCAGGGTTTCCATTCCTGATCACTATCCAGCAACCCCTGCTAAAAGTGCTTGTGTATCAACATTGCGTGATAGTCAGGATCAGGCTTGAGTGTGATAACCTCCATAGTCCCAAACAGACTGCCAGCGCTCACTGTCATAACAGGGGAGTGGCACTAGAATAATGGCCAATTGGTCAAGATACTGTGGGTGATCACTGCTCATGGAATCATGTTCCAGCAATGGAACGCAAGCCTTCAGCAGCGGAGGGGAGATGAAAAAACACTTTGACCTGACACAATATAAATTAACTCCTGTCAACCTGGTTATTGGTGCATGTCGGACCCCTGTCTGAACAGTATACTGGTGCTATTAGCTGGGTTGCAATTTCTATGTTTGGATTAAGCAAACTGCACCCATTGAGTGTCCAGTGTCACTGAACATACACAGGTGGGCCTGCATATAGTGTGGAGGTGCTTTAAGTGTCAGAGAAACTAGAGCCGCAGGTAAATATAACACACCAGGTGTAAGTGACATCATAGTTGTTACAGCCACTTCATTCACAAACTATAAAACTACTATTAGCAGTTTGATTAACTATAGAAGTGACTTTGGGTGATTGCAATCCAGTATAGAATTATTCACTATTTAGCAATGAGGGGTACTAAATCAGCCATCTCATTTCAATAGGCCACAAGTTGGCTGGTATGGGAATTGCAAATGTCACATTGGTGCTGTTCTGAGGTTGAACTGAAGTGAGATTGGTGAAGGCAGTGTAGAGAGAGCTTTAGCCAATATCTAACCCATGCAATACCTGCTCCTGTGGGTGCTTGATAACAATGGGTATAAAAAGTTGAAAAATATGCCATTCACTAGCACTGGCATATCTCACCTTGATAAGCATGAATTTATCCAAGAGAAATTAAAGACAAATTCTTTATGATTCTGCAACTATTGTGTTTGTTCCTGGTACTGCCTAACATTTGATTCCATCCAGCATGCTTACAAGGAATGTTCTTAGTTTATCAATAGTTGGGATGAACCATTTCACCCATCAGGGAGAGAGAGCAGCAGTGCCTCCTTCTTGCCCCTCCCCCACCCCACCAGCAAGTTGCATGTCTTTTGTATATGCATAGAGTCGAGTCTGAGTGGAATTACCTGCTCCAACACCATCCCAGACTGAAGAACGGCTCATAGTACAGTGACAGGCTTTGAGGGAGACAAAAAGAGACAATAAAATGTAAATATAAACATTATGAATTGGGCTTCCACCTTATTCCTGTCTTAAGTGCTGTGTGTGGAAATTCCTTCAGGATGTTTTGACTCGCTGCCTTGGAGACTTCAACTCTCTGCAAACTCAACAAAAAACTAAAGATTCAAGGCTGTGAGTCAAAACATCTTGGGAGATTTCCACACACTGCACTTTAAACAGAAATAAAGTGCAAACCCAATTCACTGTGTGTGAGTCTCAGCACTCCCAACAATGAAAGATGAATCTCCCTCTCTCTCATTGATTCTCCACTTTAATTTTTGTTTTCGTTTCCTCTTGTTATCTTGGGCGTTACTCCTTACAATAGAAAATGATTAAGTGGTCAGTCCTGAACATGTAAACATATCCAGACCCAATGTAAAATGCATGAGTTTCATAACCTTTCAGTGATAATTAATTGTGTTACAATCTTGGTATTTATTGAACTTCAGGAGTGTCGGTAACAGGAAATAGTTTTAGAACACATCTGTTAATGTTTTATTAAAAACTAGACGAGTGCGAGACAGCAATAATTTTTCATATTTCTATGTGTCTATTACCCTTTGTTTCTAGTAGGAGAAATATTTCTGGCAGAATTTCTCCACAGCCAATTTACCTAAATTGATTTTTTTTTTAAAGAGATCCTGCTGTATTTAAATATCAACAGGATGTATGATAAAAAACATGACCGCATTGTGAAGACGGTGTGGGACCCCACCGGTACTTAACAGAAGGCCATTGTCTAAAGACCTCAGTCACAAACTATTGAACCTTCCATAATAGAGGATGGGAAGATTATCACTTTCTGTACATAATGTGATTCAGATCTAATTTTTTTTTAAAGTGTTAACGTTATGGGTTTAGGGGGCATAGACGGAAAGATTACCAGTAATATATTTTATTATTATGTGGACAATTCAGAGGCTGTAATTTTTAAAGAGTGTAATTTTTAAAGAATGTGTTCTGGTCATGGTTCCCGCTGACTGCTTTGCCTTGATGCCCAGGAAACTAGAAATTAACCGATCGACTGCAGTGCCATTTCCCCATTAGTGCACATAGCAGAGTGAAACCTGCTTGTAATAAAACAGAGGCATGGAATTTCCTTGTAATCAACTGTAGATTATTTCTCTGTAAAGCTGCAGTAAATATGTCACAAACACCTTTAATACCCTTCTGTGAATGTCATGCTTCAAGGCTGCCATCTGCTAGTTTGCCTTACAGAAACAAAACCTTAAAAATCATAAGGTTATCATACCCCATGAGGGTAGATTTTGACTTTGTGCGATAGTGTAAAACGGATGATAGTGAATCGGCAGGCTCGTTTTACATCTCTCCCGGTTTTTATTTCCATTGAAGTCAACGGAACTAAAAATTGAGAGAGATATAAAATGGGCTGCCGACTCGCTATCTCCTGTTTTACACTATCGCACAAAGTCAGCATCTACCACCCCCAGGTTTCATTTCTGGGATGGGCTCAGTTAGCCCAACTCAGCCAGGGTGGCCCTAGGGATGTTACAATTGGCCTCAGTGCATCTAGACCTAGGGAGGGGAACAGATAGCCGGAGTTCCTGCTCCTGATTGCTATCCAGTGATCTCTTCTAGACGATGTATGCTTATGGATGTCGGGTGAGGCCAAGATCAGGGTTGGCCCATAAAAAAAAGACCTGCGTTAATATAGCACCTTTCATGACATCCCAAAATGCTTTACAGCCAATTAAGTACTTTTGAAGTGTAGTCACAGCTGACAATTTAAGCACAGCAAGGTCCCACTAACAGCAATGTGATGATGACCAGATATTCTGTTTTAGTGATGGCAGTTGAGGGATAAATATGGACCAGAATACCAGGCCAAACTCACCTACTCTTCTTCAAAATAGTGCGATGGGATCTTTTACATCCACCTGAGAGGGCAGATGGTGTCTCAGTTTCATATCTCAACCAAACGACAGTACTTCTGACAGTGCAGCACTCCCTCACTACTGCACTGGATTATCAGCCTTGAATTTAGTGCTTCAAGTCCCTGGAGTGCAGGCTTAAACCCACAACCTTCCTGACTCAGAGGGGAGAGTGCTCCAACTGAGCCACAGCTAACACAGCCCACAGTTATATATTCCACCAAAAGTCACAATACGTAAAGGATGGGCACTCGGGTGAGGTAGTGTAGGGTGTCTGCAGCTCATAGAACCAGACTCCAGCATGAAACAGCACCTTCAGGAAAGAAGGTCAAAAGGGGACTAAAGTTGGCAAAAAAAAATCAAAGGATTATTAAGAACAGAGCTCCTTGTCCTTTTTCTCATAATTATTGACCAAGAGAGAGGTATCTTTATCCACCCACACTAAAGACGCACTTTAAAATGACAGCTACCAACACAAAGCACACCCATAGATTCTTTACCTCACATAGCTTCAATATAAAGGACACTGACTGAAAATAGTAGGGCTGGCATGCCAGTTTATTTGATATTACATGTATATAAATATCCAGCTTGCATAATAAATAATCGATTGATTTCCAGTCTGTAATCAAATCTGTTTTCTAACAACACTGACAAACTGCTCAAGTTTTCCTCTCAAACTTCATGGCATCATCTGAATCATTCAAAGATATCAATTACTGTATATATTACCATGCAATTTTATATAGCAATTGGCTTGACATCACAGAATTCCAAAATTTCAACCTATTTCCTATTCATTGATTGTACAATAATACATCTTATCAGGTGTCTGGCTTGGCTCACGTGGTAGAACTCTTGCCTCTGAGTTAGAAGGTCATGGATCCAAGGCTCACTCCAGAGACTTAACCACATAACTTAGGATAACACTTCAGTTCAGATGTGGAGATGCCGGTGATGGACTGGGGTTGACAATTGTAAACAATTTTACAACACCAAGTTATAGTCCAACAATTTTATTTTAAAATTCACAAGCTTTCGGAGGCTTCCTCCTTCCTCAGCTGACTCCTAACTGCCCTCTGAAGTGGCACTCGGTTTTATCAAACTGCTGGACACAGTGGTTCAAGAAGAAGGCCCACCACCACCTTCTCAGGGAAACTAGGGATGGGCAATAAATGCTGGCCTTGTCAGCAATGCCCACATCCCGCAAATTAATTTTTAAAAATCAAAAGATCCATGGCACTATTCAAAGAGGAGCAAGGGAGTTCTCCCGGTACCCTGGCCAACACTTGTCCCTCAACCAACACCACCAATAGATCATCTGGTCATTTGCCTCATTGCTGTTAGTGGGACCTTGCTGTGTGCAAATTGGCTGCTGTATTTCCTACATTACCACAATCATTATACTTCAAAAGTACTTCATTGCATGTGAAGCACTTTCGGACATCCTGAGGTTGTGAAAGGCACTATATAAATGCAAGTTCTTCCTTTCTTTATGCCACATGAACCATTTACTGTCTTACAGTTTATGAGGTCAAAGCACCTCAGTCACATTTAAACTGAATTGTATATTACTGTTATGATATTTCTTTTCTTCATGTCACTCACTATGATTGCAATCTTTGAATGTAGACCCATTGGTTTTGTTCTTCATTGTGTTGGCAGGAATGAGGCCTCCACAAGGTGGTGGTCTCACAGTGGATTAGTGTTGTGTAAGATTCAGTCTAAGATGAGGAACCGAAACAATGGCCCAGAAACCTCTGTACATCGTAACATTGTATCAATGTCATGACATCCCTCCCCATTATATTTACTTGTGCAATTACAAGTCTTTGGGTCAAACCTGACATAAACCTTTGCCTGACATAGCTCATCTGTACTGGCTGCAACACTCTTGTTGCTCTGGCACACACATGATGCATGGTGTCAGGGCATTCAGCCTCTTGTGTCCTGTATGTTTCTTTATGTATGCGGTACAGTTAGTAATGGTTCCAATGTTAGAGATAGTCAGGGCATGTACAAGGCATAGGGGTGTGTCAATAGAAACTACCCAAGGAGAAAGAAAATAGAGACTTAAAAAAAGTAAAGGGATATACTGACTGCTTAAAAACAGTGATTACAATACAATGGTCAGGAATAAATAAACTATATAAAAACATATATATATATATATATACAGCCTGAAATACCAATACCCACTACATAAGATAAATAGTAGTTTTCTCAATGTCAATCAGATTTACAAACAGAAAGAACAAAAACAAAACACTGACAAGAACGAGTTGTGTGATTGTTTCAGTCTAATCCTCTTGTCTTTTTGGAACGTTTTAACAATTCACTCTCTGACTTTGACCTTTACTTCTTCTGGTGCATTTGCTTTTGTTCCCATTTTCCTTGACCATTTATCTTTTCCTTTAATTTTTAAAAACATTGTGCACCTCTCCGAGTTCATGTTATCAAGCCTCCTCGCCCTTGTCCACTCGTTTAATATGAGTTTGGAAATTAAGTTATTCTAAAGGGAGGGCTACCCTGCGTAAGATTTTCTTATATCAAAGTTTTGAAGAAGACTGTGAGTTTAGTTGTGTCCTTTGGCTCTTCATAGTTTTGTAATTTAACTTTCTAATAATCAGTGTGAGAACGTTATAGAAAATCAATTTTGCTGACGTGGTATGATTACAATGCGATTTCTTTTTGCTGTTAACTGCAAATGACTTTCTATGCACTATGGGTTAATTTGGTCTGGCTGATTCTAAATAACCCTCAGTGCATACAAACCTCCTTCCAGCTACGACAAAACTGCAATCAAACCATCCACGCACATAACAGGGTTGGCTGGTATTGTACACAGACCCCGCTTTCATAAGCTAAATCCCATTTGGATGCTGAAGTATTGGCTCATATTAAATTTCACGTAAGTGATATTGCAAGATCCTATGACATTCACATCCCTCAGGGGACCCCTTCAATCACCTCCCCCAGCCTGTTCAACACAACCATTTTGTTTATACATTACTGCCCTTGCATAAAAAATGCTGAATGGATCTTTTTTCCCCTCTCCTTTTATTGACTGCTTTGCTCATTTGCATAAATGCAATTAAATCATTGCCACTCGTCCTGTTTTCGAGCAGAATACAGTGTTTATTGAAATGTGCATGCAAAGGCTAACCTTTTAAAGTGCATTTTATGTGCGTTAGAAAACTCATTTGGCTTGCAGCGGGGGCTACTGTGATTAGCATTAACCTTACTCCGGTGATGGTTGTTGCCAAAAGAGGTTAGAAAAGGAGAGGGTTAAGCTGTGTTCACACCGACAGTGTCACACTGGCGATTTAACTTGGACTTCAATCACTTTAGCTAAGAGAAGGTCGGGAACTCCATTATCTTCTAACTGCTCCTGACTCCTCTGACCCGTGTGTGTACTTACTCAGGTGATCAGAGTCAGGCCAGGTTCAGTGAAGCCATCAGTATACGGACACAGATTTCTCAGATCCCTCCTCCGATAAGATTGCTTCTTCTCGAAGCTACGGCGTGTATGTGTTTCCAAATCTATCGCCTTTCGTCATTTAAAGATCAGTTTCATTCATTCAAAGACAAGACAAGCCAAGTGAGCTGGGCCTGAACTAACCCACGTAGAAAAGTAACCATCAGGACACGGGGCTATGGCAGTGAGACTTCTGGCAGTCAAATGATTGGATGAAATAATGATATACAATTAAACGGCAATCAATAATGTATGGTTTCATTTAGACCTTTGTCCATTGTGCTTTATGCCTCTACTGGAGATGCTTACTGCCAAGTATACTTAATTGAGAGGATGGGACATACTGGGCTGCGGTTGTCCCCATGTTGGCCAGCAATAGTACTGCAGTTGGAAATGCATGAAGGTGAATGGCAATATTCCATTTTCTCAACCATTGGACCCCCGTGCCCCTTCTGGAACCCATCCACCCAGCGAAACCCAGCCAAGACTTGATAGAACTCACTCTCCAACAGTGGCCGCTCATTTTGAGCGAGGACCAACTCTTGGGGTTCAAGCCCGTTGCCATCGGGCTGCCTGTCGTACTGTATCAAGGACATCAAAGTTCTGCCATACGGCTCCAATAGATGTTTCACCGCTTACTTACAATAGCAGAGAAACCCCAAAGATTGTGTCAAGGGGTTTACCGCTTTATAATCCTTCATTTGTTGCTGAATCATGATCAAAATAGCATCTAAAATATCAGTTATTTACTGTACTTAAAATTCTACATCGGGGGGAGTTTTTACAAAATATAGAATTGTAAGATGCTTTGTCCAGACTCATATTTCCAAACTAGTAGCATAATGGGCTTGGATACGCTTCTGAGAGGTGATAAGGCAACATATAAGTCGCTCTTTCGTTCGCTAGTATGACGTTAAGATTTCTATTTTAGGGTAATTATTGTTATTGTAACTGCCTCGGTCCATTGGCCCTCATTTATTGACACTAGTTCAGTTCGCGCCCCATATCTTCCCATGGGAAGCCCTGGAACCGTTTTGTTTCCCTTGACACTGGGCAGTGGGTAACATTCAGAATTCAAACGCGTAACATTTAACTGAATAACTCAACTTATACGCAGTTTCTTCTTCGATGTTGCAGATTTACCGCTCCGGTTGCATACTTTCCATCGCCCCTGATCGATTTGCAAACAAAAAACCAATTTGGATCCCCCATGTTCCACCCACAACCGTGACTCTGTGTCTAGCTCAGAGACAGCGAGAAAAGATGGGCAAACACCAGGTAGATCGGCCTCTTGTGAGTAACGCTTGTTTATGCGAGCAAACTGTAAACAAGGAAAGATCACTGCGAAGCAGTTTGTTAGTTATTTATGTTAGTTAGTTATTGAAGTAGCCATAGGGGTGAGCACTAACAGACTGTCATTTGTCAAACTCTGTTCCTTTAACTCACTTTATTTGCATTAACTTTCGCAGTCCTGTGGCTATGTAATTCTGTACAGCCCGAATAAGTCTGTGAAATATTTTATTTTGGCGGGGGGAGGATGGTTATATAACTGTCCTATCTATTTAAGATTCCCACTCTCCTATCGTCGATTTCCCAATCTCTAAAACGAGTGCTTTCCCCCTGTTGGGAACATTTTAGTTGATCTCAATGGGGTTCTTCTGTGTAAAAACAAACTGGGATGGCGGATTCTGTTTATAGTTTCCTAGAGAATTATCAGGAGGGAATAACTTCGCTGCAGCCAAACCTTCTGGGACCAAACCTAAATAGATTGGGTTTTTTTTTGCTGGTGTCTGTTGAATGAATATGATTTTTTTTAACTCTAGCGTTTAAATCAGCCGCGATGGCACAATAGAATCACAGTTTCTAATTGTTTGGTGAAGTTTTATTTGTATTGCAAACATATCACTTTAAACAGTGGATGCAGCTGGGTTAGAACATGGATTGCAAGAGCCGCTTTTAAACGGGAACTGTTTCCAAAAAAGGGCCCCCTTCAAACCCCCGGGTGATTATTGAAGGTGACCAGAAGCATTGCTGCCACACTATCATTTTTACCAGCAATATGTCTTGTTGCTTCTACGCTGGGGAGGGAGGCATCAGCGCAAACTCCAAGTGGAAACAATCGACCAATTCACTGCAGAGTATTCCTTAGAAATATTGAAGAATTCTTGTTACAATTTAGCTGTTTAAAACTGGCACGCAAGATCAAATGCCAATGATATAAAGTATAAGTCTCACATTTTGGTGATCATTAAACTCCCTCTGAATGTCGAAAGAAAATACACAACTTGGCTCAAGGTCGGCTCTGTAAGATGCCAGTCACTTCACGGCGGAGTTCACTTTAATTTCCTTACATTATATTCTGTTCCTTAAAAAAATGATATATTTTCCCCCTGAACGTCACTCAAACGTCGGCGGTACAAGGTAACCCAGCTACAGCTAAACGAATCATTGAAAGGTTGGAGATGTCCTGACATTTTAAACGGAAAATCTTTGTTTTACCTTTTTTGTTTTACGTTTTATTTTGCTGATTGGGTTATTTTCATGGTGACACAGACCGGTGCGTATGGATTTCACACTTGTATCAGTGAGTTTACAGACATTTATAAAACATATAATGCGGTTCTGCTGTCTTCTTTTGCCAATTGGCTTTGCTGGAACGATACTGAGCATTCTGTAAAAAGATAGATCGCACTCAATGACAGTAAGGCGCTGGTTTAAAGAGTGAGGTTTATTTTTTGGAAAGTGAAACAAGACGAATGCAGAAAAACAATGTTAATTTCATCTTTATTTTTGTTATTTAAAAAAAAATCAGAAGCAATGAGGGATACAGAAATACACACACAAAACTACCGCCACGGTGTGCTATAGTACCAAAGTCACTCTGCAGTACTGTACTGTCCGCCCCTGGAAGATGATTCCTGTTTTAAGATTGTTATTGCAAGTTCAGCCATTTGTGATTTTACAATTGGGTTCACCAAAAAGCTCTAACCTCTCAGCACTTGCAAGATGCCGCCACAGTACTATGTAAACGAAACCTTCAAAATATATTTCACTTCAAACAGGCCCACGTGTGCTGCTCGTTCATATTTACAGGCAAAACATTCATTCCTCTCCCCCTATCCTCAAAATAGGTTTTAATTCAGAATCAGCCAACTGGTCCCTGGGCTGTAGAGGCTGATTGAGACTCACCTTCCTAGTAAATGGAGAATTGTTAATATTTAAATAACGTTTAAAGGAAAATGTTGGGATTATATGATTTAAACATACGTGATTATATCAAGAGCATCTAGAAGACAATGGCTCAATGGCGTTAAGATATTAAATATTCTTTTAAATATATATATTTTGTTAAATATTTCTTCATTTTCCTTTTATTTGACATCAGAAGGCTTTTACCCAAAGAACGTATGAAACAACCTGCTTTGGGACGGGATGCCTCCTTCAGTCTCTGCCTGTCCTGTATTGTCTCGGATCCCCTGCTTTGGGACGGGATGCCTCCTTCAGTCTTTGCCTGTCCTGTATTGTCTCGGATCCCCTGCTTTGGGACGGGATGCCTCCTTCAGTCTTTGCCTGTCCTGTATTGTCTCGGATCCCCTGCTTTGGGACGGGATGCCTCCTTCAGTCTTTGCCTGTCCTGTATTGTCTCGGATCCCCCGCGGAGCCGGGGACAGATGCAGCGAACGGCTCCTCCGGGGAACAGGCAATTATTTAATTATACAGGGCTGCATTCATTAAGGGCGCGGGTCTGTTTGGTGGAACCCGAGCAGCCCAGATAGGAACAGAACAGTGTTCAGCACCAGCTCCTTGCCGACTGCAATAAAAAAGGGTCCAAGTTTACCTTGAACTTCTCATCCTTACAAATGGGAAAACCAGGTAGATGAAATCCTCAGCACTGTTATCACTGTTAATATCGTTCTGTTTCACTCTCACTCCCCCCCCACACACCGACATACAGTATGTTCATTATTTGACTTTAAATTTGGTTGCCTATTAATCACCCTTATATCCTTTATTATGCCCATTTATTTATCCCTGTATATCTATTCACATGTTTATACCTATGTCTATAACAGGGTATGCAATTTTCCTTAACCTTTATGGCACTTTGCATATATATAAATATAAATGTATCGCTAGTTTGGCCTTTGTGTGGGTACATTACGAGGGACCTCCAATTGAATTCTACTGTACGCATTCTATATCTCTATTTTAATATTTATGTCCGGGTGTTTAAACATCACTAAAGATTCTAAATATTGATATCACAGCAACATCATCTTCCTACCAGTATTTGCATCTCTCCGTCTGTCCCTCTATGTCCACCTATAAGTCCAGATATTCGCATCTATACCCTCCATGAAATCCACTCATATATTGCCAGTCCCTGTAACGTTATGTGCTCGGTTACTGAGAGTGTTAATATCTTATACATAATCTGTGAACAGAGACACGAATGTTTCATGATGGGAACCACAAGCTCTCCGTTTTCAGGTTTTGCTATCAAAAGACCCGTTTCAGTCGAAATAGCGTAGTGATCAAGCCTGTGTCTGTTTAATTTTATTTTTCACGGAGACGGAAGGGGGTTAAAGGCCCGGTATCTGCCCCCGATCACCTCGGCAGGTCCGCTTGGAAACACTCCCAGTTTCCCGGCTCTATTTTTAGTTGATGTAACTCTTTCTGAAAGCTATAGCTTGGTTTAGATTTTTAAAACGTGCTCTGAAATTAAAACATTATATCGGTAGCTTGGATTGCTGGCCGTTATTTTTTTTTAAAAAGCAGAGTGGGGGAATGACACGAGGAGAGCTGAGTATAACACTGATCCAAGGTACATGGTGCGTCTTGGAGGGCGAATAAACTCTGTCCGAATTTGGACATTCTAGGGTGTGGGTGGGGAAAAGATATAATTAAACAGTGGAACAGAAATAGAGGAATAAGCAACCGAATAGCATAAATGTAAGTAACGCACAAAGATTGACGGGGATAGGTAGATAGATACATACCAAGAATTATAGATAACCAAATGAATGACTGAACAAAGACTATAGATAAAATGTATTTAATACAGTAAGCAAATATACAATGAATGCGGAAGGGTTCCGTGCATTAATATATGGAGACGCTGTGAGATGGGTGTATAAAGTAATTCGAATGCTCGTACAGCAAATAAAAGTATTCTCAAACACACTCATTTTATCCAAGGACTACTTTTCAAATTGATATCCAAAAAAAAGCACACCGGATTTTAAACCAGTTTAAATTTACATTCCGATTTACTTCAGGGGGCGAATGAAAGAGATTGGAAAACTGATAGCTACAGTCAGTGTTTCGAAACGTGCATATATATGATCGCAATGTTTAAGATAATGAAGGGAGATACTGGGACACGTAGCAAGAAGCTGCAAGAGATGTTTGAAAAAAAGTCCCAGTAAATGGGCGATGTAAAAGTGGTTCTTGTAGGAGCAATGATTGGAAAGGGGGAATGTCACATATTTGCATGGAATGATTGAGAGAACTTATTACTACCATCAGTGATGGCCCGTACACCGGGAGAGACTCACTCAGTACTTTTAAGAAAGGTTAGTGTACGCGACTGAAGCATTTCCCCCAGTCTGTGACTTGGAAACAGTCTGTTACTGACCTTCCAGCAACCGAACACATTGAGGTGATATCTGTTATATTATCTCCGTCTGGTTTCCTTATACAATTATTGTAGCGTTAAAGACGCTTGGCCATTATTAAATATAGATTTACACCTAGGGATTCTCTGCAAGGAGTCAGCTGCATCTGCGGCACCGAACCTTTTGCTCACCGGTCATTTTATTTCCCTCTGCCAGTTGGTATGGAATCGTTCATTTATCTACCTATTTTAAAAGGGATTATAATCCGTATTTCATGTACTGGTCTATTTTATAACTCGCTTGATGTGTGAATTTGATTGATTTTTCTATGTAAAAAATACATACCTAGATCTCGGTTCAGTACTAGTACCCACTTTGGTTCGTTTTATCTTTATTTCGGTTTTATTTATTTCATTCTCTCTCTCTCTCGCACACACGCAAATACACAGCGTACTTTCGTTCTTTATGTTCTTTCATTGCGCCTACCTTTTAATGAGCTCTGCCCCATTTGTTGTGCTTGTCAGTGGAAGTAATGGAGTAGGGAGCCCCAGAGACAGTCATTACCGCGCTCAAACACCCAGCTCCTTACTGCCTTTTAGCTCGTACTTTAAAAAAATTGTTCACAATTTTATTTCGGCCGACGTGAATTCCTCAGTCCGAAGATTCCATTGTCACCTTCACCGATAGCTGTAAACTACAGAGAAAAAGAAAGAATGTGGTTTTAATTCTTCTATTAATAGTTAGACAGCTTGAAGACACGTGTTCAAACGTAAACATTTAAATTTTGTGACCATTATAATATCTATTATAAAGCTATAGATAACTATATATATCATAAATTACAGAAAACGCTGTAATTCAGGTCCGCAGCCCACCACACGACGAAGGTTGGCAGAAAACATACGATACAACTGATAAGTTTGTACCTGTTTGATTAAAATAAGGGAACTGTTACAATTTGTAAAATAATATTAGTATCTTGGTTACATGAGGAGAAGCTTCGGCGATTGAATACTGTGGAGCGAGCCCCTGTTTCAAACAGCCACTGGTTTTACTCTTTATTAGCAATGCATTTGTGTCGGGCGTAACATTATTTTTAGAACTTTCTATTTACTAAAACTCCAACCGCAATCTTTATTTTGTACCGTTTACACTTATTTCTGTCCCTGCCTGTGTATTACTGTGTTCTGAATTACTTTATTTGGCACGTATGTTTTTAGAAGATTAAAATGTGCATGGATCCTAATGTGGGTTGCTTTTCATTCAGTGTTGAATTCCCAGTCACTGGTGGTTAATGGGAGTCTTGTTTTTTTGTGCATAGTGCTTGCGCCGGATCCTGGATCTCCGCTTCCCCGCCTTCCCTTGCAGGCTCCCCGGAGGACAGGCAGCCCTGCCTCGCTGCCTCCTCTCTCATCTCATCTGTCTGTCCGCTCCATCGAGCTGATTAACAAAACGCCAAACGCAACTCTATTCCTAATTCCCCAAACGTCAGTGTCGATCAGCTTTTAGATATATGTAGCTGTAGGCGACTTCTTCCTCCAGTAAATCTGCAGCTCTATAAATTGTTGGGGGGAGGGGGCGGAATTAGGGGTTTCGAGACACAGAATGTTCTGGCTACAGTTCTAAAGCAGCGCTGCACCCCGTCAGTGTCGTAACAGCCCCGAAAAAATGTTTGGGGAAAAGACAACCTAATGTTATTTATCAATGTGTCTGAGCCAGCAAGTAGAAAGCAGTATGAGGCGAGATAAAATATAAAACGAGTCCCATATGTATCTTGAATACAGACAGACCGATCGATTTGATGACGGGTTATAAAGTAATGCATAAGTTGCGTGTTAAAATCGTATTAAGGTTGGTTAATTTTCTTCCACGTCCTCCTTAAAAAAACACAAAAAAATCCTTCTCGCCACTGCCCTTCCAATTTCCGAAGAAAGAGCACTTACCCTTTTGCAAATAAATAACAGGGTACGAGAGGGCTGCGTGCAGATTAGCTTGATCTGTCTCGCTCGTGTGTTCATGTTGAGATTGAAAAATAAATCTCCAGGATGCCCTTGAGAAACGCTCAGCAAATTCTCCATTGCAACGATTCGCTCAAGCTGAAAAACAACAAGCTAGTAACATTGAAGGAATTTGCTTATACAGTACTTAGAACCCAGCTATTGAAAGAAAAGGTCCTATTTAATCTGACCAGAACAGTTTTGATGGTTGTAGACAACAGAGGCGATTCCCCATTTTTTCCCTTTCCCCCCTCTCACTGCCAATAAACAAAAGATGACGATATCTTTGTTGCGATAAATGAGTTTTCCGTGATTTAAAAAAGTAGTCTCGCCTTTGCCAAGCAGGAATCCGGCAAATCTATAAATCGCCGAATCGGTTAATGAAAAAAAGAAATATATGACGGTGCAAATCATGTCCTCGACCCTTCTGATCCCTGCTTTCCGGAGGGAGGGCTTTGAGACGGGATGAACAGCCACAGAGGTTTCAGGCACATTCACACAACACCCAGTATTACATTCACTATCCTCCCACTCTTAAAGCGGGTACGCGCAATTGAATGGGGTCCTGCTGATCAGTTATTATTTTTTCTCTATTATTTGCGTCGGTTGATTTTCGTCTTTTCACCGGTAGATTTGATCCTGCGTTGTGATTTCGTCTCCAAAAATAAATGTTGTGCAACCAAAAATGAACTCATTTTAGTTTCTCGCAGTGAACCAGCACAGATGCTTTGATAATGTATGAAACCGGGAGCCTATAAACAATACATCGTAAGCTCTGAGACTACAATGTTTATTTCTTCAACTGATTTAACAAACTAGGGTTTCGACGATTGCTGTTGGTGGGTAGATATCAGTGAAGCGTTATTTCTGTACTGGGGGAAGTTACACTGAACCCTTGGGGTGTATGTGGCGTTTAGGGATTAGAAAGAAATACATGTAATGAGAACGCTCTAATAAACTCGCGTAACGAGCCAGTTTCAGGTCAATTCCATATACTTGAAATCAGCCAACCAGTAATGTGTGTGCACTACGGAGAGATTACTGCAACAAAATTATGCACGTAAAACAATTGGGTAAAGTTATTTGGGATAGTCAGAGAGGAGATCACGGACAGACCACAATATGTGGCTATTAACGGTCCGGGGAAAGGGGGCGCGGGACTCTAATTCGACTTGTTCCTCTCGATTACGCGTGGGTGACATGGCAGCTTTAATAATCCAAGGACAACAGCTTCACACAAAGAAAGCGTCTCTTCACTCGGTATTTTTTTTCCTGATTTGTTGTCTTGATTTAGCAACAAGCCCATCCGCGAATGATTCGGAACAGCTTGATAGAGGGAATGATTATAATTATTCCGAATTACAATGCAACTGGGCCTATAGCCGCACCCAGCCGGGCTGGCGGTTTTGTTTGCAATTCATTTCATTTTAGACGTTCTGGGGGAAACAATAGGGGACCCCAGTTACCAGCCTGTGACAGATTGAGTTTTCCATTCTTGTTTGTTTTCCGTTTTTATAGTGACTGTTTGATGAAAATAAGGACACTCGTTGAAGTCAGTTTGCTCCAATCAAACATAATAATAAATTAAATGTAAAAAAAAAGGTTTGCTGCATTCTGCCCTGATTCACAAAGCACAATGCGAGTAAGACGTGTTGGATCCGAGTGAACCCATTTCTAATCCAAACGGACACATCTACAAAGTAATTCCTTTTGTCTCCGTCAAATACAAATGCTGACCGGAGCATCCCATTTCTTAGCAACGTCTGTCGATATTCGGCGATTGTAAAAGGCAACATTTAGTACGACGTTGGTTTAAGGTGTTTCCTGTATTGAAGATTAAGCTAAAAATTAAGATAAGCGTCTAGTCATATATATTTTTTAAAATCCCATTTGCTTTTTGCATTCAGGGTCACAATAAGTTAGGCTAAAAGTCAAATTACAAATCAGATTTGGCCTCGGATTGAGAATTTAGAGAGAAAGAAAAAAAAAATAGTCGTTTGGAGGAAAAAGGAATGTTGTTTTATGAGTGGATTTGCGAGCCCGGCCCTCCCCCGGGGGAACATGTGACCACGGGGTGGCGATTGCATTGATTTTCGTGTCGCGGCGCTCCAGACTCGGCTGGGAGCGACACCAGAGGGCCCGGGGCCTCCCATCAAGGGGATAGAGATTCAGACAGCGATCAGCCCCCCACACCGCCACAAGACACACGCTCACCGTCTGGTCTGAGCTCCATTCCTGCGCAGAAACCACTGCTCCCGATCCAGAGCATTTTGCAGGGAAAAAAAAACACCAACAAAAAAAAACACACCAGTTGTTCCGAACCATTTAATCGCCAATCTGTTTCGCAATGAAACTTTACTCTCTGCTTTATGCCTTTTTGTGCCTTGAACTAAACCGCGTGTGTCCTAGTAAGTACTGTATGTGTGTTTTGCGTTAGAGTATGGTCGTTGCTATGTTTCGGTAGGCGCTTAATCCTTTCGAGACTGCAGGAACACTTTTGCATAACAAAATCCAATTGTGGGCAGTTGTTGAAGGCTAGTTCTGGTGAGCATTCCGCTCTCTGATCAGTTCAACCGCCAGCGTGACACAAAATGGGCTTTATTTTTGCAAGAAAACGCAGACGTTCGGGTCTCGGTGGACTAAGAGGGAAACAAAGAGGCTTTTTGAAAAAAAGACTTTTTTTTTGTCTGTGTGTTAAATAATGTTTAATGTAACATTTCCGCGCGCGAAACGTACGTGCGTTGTACAAACGCTCATAGGCTACTGAAAAAAATCCAGCATCCTTTAAAAAACCTGGCGCAGATCCTTTTGTAGACGTGAGATCTGGTTTGCCTGTTTCAGATAGTTATTCTTCGCCCTTCCCCCTCCGCCTTCCCCCTGTCTGGGTTTTGCTGAGTTTGGAATCGGGCCAAAACTCACTGAAGCTTGATAGAGCGTTGCAACCCTGCAATGGAAATTACATCCCAAGCTCTGCCGCTCCCTCCTTCATCTCGTAATGGTCGGCACAATGTTTAAAGCTATATATTTTTTGAGAGAGAGGGGGGAAAATGGGAAGAAATGAGTGCAGAATCTTATCTGCAGGTCGATGGTGACCTCGAGCCCGTGTTCTGTAGTAAAGACTTCACATATGTCGCGCAAAGCGGTGAGCTGTAATTGGCAGCATTCGGAGCATTGCGTATTCTGCAAGGTTATGTGTGTAGTTTAGTTTCTTGTGGAGTCTATTCTCAATAATAACTTCTTCCCTTTAAAACTACTTTGCCAGAAGACAGGCAGCACGAGAAACCCAACTTGCATCTCTACATTGAAACGCTAAACGGCTACAGTGCAGATTTCTCCACTTAAAACCTTTCTCAGCACGTTAACCAAACTAGTGACTCGGTGCATGTTAACCAAACTAGTGACTCGGTGCATGTTAACCAAACTAGTGACTCGGTGCATGTTAACCAAACTAGTGACTTGGTGCATGTTAACCAAACTAGTGACTCGGT
Organism: Heptranchias perlo; assembly: GCF_035084215.1. Lineage (NCBI taxonomy): Eukaryota > Metazoa > Chordata > Chondrichthyes > Hexanchiformes > Hexanchidae > Heptranchias > Heptranchias perlo. Next base: position 6,647,042 of record NC_090346.1, read on the forward strand.
GCATGTTAACCAAACTAGTGACTTGGTGCATGTTAACCAAACAACTGACTCGGTGCATGTTAACCAAACTAGTGACTTGGTGCATGTTAACCAAACAACTGACTCGGTGCATGTTAGCCAAACTAGTGACTTGGTGCATGTTAACCAAACAACTGACTCGGTGCATGTTAGCCAAACTAGTGACTTGGTGCATGTTAACCAAACAACTGACTCGGTGCATGTTAACCAAGCTAGTGACTTGGTGCATGTTAACCAAACTAGTGACTCGATGCATGTTAACCAAACTACTGACTTGGTGCATGTTAACCAAACTACTGACTTGGTGCATGTTAACCAAACTACTGACTTGGTGCATGTTAACCAAACCAGTGACCTCCAAAAAGCGACGCGAATGTCAGAGTCTAGCAGTGTTCCAAGACCGAATTATTCTCTATGTAGACTTTCCAGACGAAAGGTTTTTCTGATGCCTGTTTTAATTGCCGCTGTATGTGAAACGCCGTTAATGGCGATTTTTATGTTTAAATGAATTTTAAAGAATTGAAAAGAAAATAACGAAGGTTCGCAAACGTGTTTCTAACTTCCAAACTTCCATATAGGCAGCACTTGGCATGCCATCAATTCACATATCTGTATTGGGCGCATAATCTCAGTTTATATATAGATATATATATGATATACACACATATATATATAGACTCGTTTCCAATCGTGGGCTGTCAATTTCAGGTCAATTTTATAAATTTCAATTCAGCCGATCTTTGGTACTTAGAACTCTGGAATAAAATTAAATAACTTTTAGAAAGGAAACTGACCTGGTAAAATAAGTTGAAACAAAGGTGGCGGGACGCAATATGCTTAAGAGTTCGTCACTAACCTACCAAAGGTGGTTGAAAGGCATTTAAATCAGGATTCGAAGATCAGCTTTAACCTCCATTATGCTTTGTTTATTCGTGTATAAACTATTCAAAATCGGCCAAGAATTCCGGCAGATAACATCTTTAATCTAAAAAAATGATTACAAGAGACAAGTTGACGAAACTTGCTACAAATTCGTATTAAATGATCTAACTTACGTTGTCCCCTTATAGCTCACAGAAACATACGGTGTACACGCGTCCAGTTAATTTTTTGATCACTCGTTATTCTCATTCCCCTTCAACTCTTGTCAAATATTCTCCAAGGAATTTCAAATGGAAAACCTACCACTGCCGTCCTTTGCCTCTGTACTTCTGTAATATGGGTCACTAGGTTTGACTTGCGCTCTGGGACAGTCTAAAAGAAATGTTCTTAACACAAAGCTCAAGCAACGGTAGACGATCTAGAGCTTTACCAAGTCCCAAGACGCTCTAAAAATCAATTTTCTATCTGCATGAAGACTTCATATCATTAAATTATTCAAAATGTACGTTTTCTTACCAGCAACTGGCGTGATTAAAACATTATGGAGGAATATTGTAAATTAATATTGTATTCCTTTTGTGCAACTTTAAAGTCGTTTTCTAACTATAAAAAAGTGTAAGAGCTTTTGCTTAACAATGAAACTATTAGTAGTTTGTCACCATAAAGTCAGTATTGGTACTTTGTTACTAAATAGAGTATTAGCACGTCGTTACCTTATAGTCAGTGTTAGTATTTTGTTACTATATAGTCAGTATTAGTATTTTGTTACTATATAATTAGTTCTAGCACGTTCTTACTATATCGTCAAATCTTCGTTAACCCCCATTCACCACCACCAAAGATCTTTAAATCCTATTTTCTCAAAGACATTTCTAACAAGGTCCCAAGTCTCAACTATTTATAGAAAACCTTCACTTTTAGCATCAATGTTATACAACACGGTATCGTCTCGATCAGTCTCATATTTTCACTTTAAATTGATGGGCAGAGAGAGTTTTAGGTCGACTCTCCAATAATGATATTCCAAAACAAAACCCGTTTGCATTCGGTACAACAATTGTATTAAGTATATTGCCCTGGAATCTGATGTCACCAGGTTTCAGGTCACGACTAATCCCTAATTATTTTTGCACATTTATTCGTGGTATGTTATTCAGATGAAAGTACTGTATTTAAATAATAAGCCGATTTGCGATAGAACCTTTGGGTCAAAATCAGATTAGATGTTTCATATAAGCATTAAGAGCATCAATTTATATTATTTACACTGAAACGGTCAAGACTATACTTATATCACTGGGATGGTCCATAGACTTAATGCCAACTATTGGTAAAAATCAGGGTGTAGACTAATTACACCACAGCCTCCTTAACAGAAATTGTTTCTTTTCCCTTTCGTAACCCCCCCCTCCCCCCAACACCTCCCCTTTGGCTATCTGTGATTGTATTTGCTATCTAACTATCTATTGTATTTGCTATCTAACTATCTATCAGTTATTGACTTTAAAACAAAACTTAAATGTAAGGAATGTAAGGTATAGCCAAGTCTGAAATGTGATTGTAACTTTACTACTCAGGAGATCTTGTAAATGAAATAAAAACAAAACGACGATTAGAGCAGCAATGAGTAAGCAATACCTAACAATAATCAGACAGCATTAACGTGGTTTTATTGTTCTATATAATACGGCCATACAGCCCTACTCCAATAAAGAGAATAATCCGTTTGCTACTAAATGTGTATTTTTTTCATCTCATGAATATTTGTTCAGCTGTAAGTCACTCCAAATAGTGATTATACACGCTCTGTAACACAAGCCATGGGTCTATATTTACTGGAACTGTGTGATATCTTTTCCTGAAATCGTTTTAAATCGGGAGAGGGTACAGACCACTCATGATTTGTAAAACACAGGTGAGATATGCAGTCATAAAAAAATCAAAGGAAGAGTTAATTAATCAAACTCATAAGGAAAAAAGACATTTATAAGCATTCCACATACTTGCCTGGTGACTTGAATTCTCCACACCTTCAATTTTCCTTTTATGGGATTAATTTAAATATAGATCGATTTCCGTGACATCAAAAGACCGAGGATCACCTCGGGTCATCGATGTCAGCGCCATATTGGCCTTCAGTATATGTGCAGATATTAAGTACAATTAAATGGATCACAAGGTAACTAGACGAATGTACGTAAACTGCACTGGTGCTGGAGGGGACAAGTAATAAGTATAGTATTGTAAAGTTTGAGCGAGCAAATGTCATTGTGTCGTAAATGCTGGTCGCATTTGTCTCTTATAGTGAGTTGTAATCTATACATTAGGAATTAAACAGTCCAGTCTATATACTGTACACGTAAAAGAATGGCATTTTAAATGTTAGACTGAGCTTATGCAGACTTCAACCAGCAATGGGGGAGGGGTGACAGATGTGTGGAGGAGACATAGATGTGCTTCTGCTCGTTTAGTAAATATATTCTATATATTCTGCTGTGTTTTGGTTATAATAAAAATGTAAAAAGATAATCGATGTTATACTGCTGAATTTGTTCTGCCGGAAAGTCGTGATATTTACCAGATATATAAAACCACGAGAAAGGGGCTTGAGGGCGTAATTTGGGGGCTATAAAAGTCGGTAAAGCGTTGGAAACGAATCTCATAACAAGAAATGCGAGCAAAGATGAAGAGCAGATAAAATCGCTTTTCTTGCTTCAGTCACTTTCTATGTGTTGAATGATCTAACTCGGACTTATCTCGTGCCTTGTAACATTCCCCTTTCTCTCTTTATCCCCTCTTTTACTTTTTCTTTGCCGTTCAATTACTCTCACTCGCTCTGTTCTCAGTTTAATTCTCCCACACCATTCATTCCCTAGAGCCGGTTGATACCGTCTCCCATCTCGTTATCTTTCTCTTTTTTCTCTCTCTCTCTCCCTCCCCTTCCCCTTTCTTTCTCTTCGCACTCAGTTTTTGCTTCTCCCACATGATTCATTCCCAGGGAGCAGCTGATATCGGACAGTCATTAGTAAACAGATGAGGCACAGTTTTGTACCAGCATGCAAAGTTCCTTTTATCCCCTGTAATAAATCAAACGCTTGCAGACAGAGACAGCGTGGAGAAAATAATAAATATAAAAGAATTTGCGTTTGCTGTTTTTTTTTGTCACGTTGCAACTTTACCAGTCTGGACCATTTCGAAATACATGCATTATTTATCACTTTGTGTAACGCTGCCTTGGGTTACATTACTATTTTAAGATTTTTTTGGAGGGGATCTAGAATTTATTATACAAACCATTGTTCAGTGCTCATTATTTTGAGAGAAGATAAAAAAGATTGCATTCGTCGTTCGCACACTTGCTGAGGATTAATATTGTTTAATTTAATGTAATGTAAGTATACTGCTGTCTTAGGTAGGTTCTCCTCCCAATATCTTGGGAAATATTCTATCGGATCATTCACTTCTCTCTACATCTTCGAGTCTATAAATTAGCGCGGTGTTTAAACAAAGTATCTGGACGCCCGGGGATTACCTGGGGATGTTGTGACTATGTAGAATGCGCGCACATTTAAAGCTATAACGCCCATCTTTCCTTACAATCTACTTTGTCGATTTCGTGTCAGTTTCTCAAGCTTCTGAATCAACCAGTGGCTCCAACTGAAATGTACCAATTTACTGTCGGCTCCATAGCTGCTGCGGTAACATGTAAATTACCTTTAAAAAAGCATAAATGCTACTCTGGATGAAATGATCACAGGCATTTAAATACACAAGGGACAATATGCTGTTTGTTTCGCTGTAGAAGGCTGGGGATTTTTCAAGGAACAAGTACACAAAGAGAACCTCTTTAAATCTAAAGGGAGACATAGAAGAGACCCTGTACTGTGAATATAAAATGCTTACAGTGGGTAATAAGGTTTTCGCCTGCATGTTCTAACAAGCCCTATAACTCAAGTCAGGATTTGCACTAGGGGCAGGCACTGGGAAAGCTCTGCTGTCCAGCATTCTCTGTCAATTAACAAGAAGCTCTTTTATAGGAAGCCAGGGGCTCTAAAAGAGCTTGTTTGCTTTCCGATTTCAGAGGCCGGCTCGCGTTTCCAATGATGGAGCGAAGCATGTGGCGTAAAATTCGCCCTTAGCCAGGTCCCTTCCTCGCCCTGATCAGGGTGCATGCAGATTGGAGGGCGGTTGTGTTCAAGATTAGATTCCAACTCCCCCCGCCCCCCACCACCTCAATTTTTTATTGTTTGTGACTCATTCCTTTCCCGTTGTCGAGTGGGATGCTGTTCTAAGAACAAGCCGATTTATGGTCCTGGGGGTAAAGGGTGGTCTCAGTATCCGACAGCTGCTACGTCGCTACCCTAACACAGAGAAAGCAGACGAAGACTCTAAAGAAAGTAAACGTGTAGAAGAAAAGTGGAAGCTACAGTATTGTACAGAGAACCCAGTACTGGTAACTTACAACCATCTGACGTCGTTCATTTAGACCGTTGACTTATTAGAAAATATTTTGGGGTGCGTTTAATATGTTCATCAATATGATGATAGACTGGAATCGCTGGAGTTACCACGTGAATTTAACAGGGGTGGGTGCTTGGGGTTGAGTTCTGTTAACGATAGACAGGGGCAATTAAAAACTCAAATGGCAGGCAATGGACCAGATCCGAATTACTTTGAGGGCTTTTGTAACATTTTGCACCAGGTCCAAAAATAATACTACGGGTAGTCCTGGATTTCACGAGTGTTACCTTCCAGTTTTATTAGGGTACACTATAAACAGGCGCCTGCCATTGACTCAATGCTTGGTCCTTGGATGATCTGTGACGTTTTAGCGTTTATGCTATTAGTGTACATGTTTGTCAAAACGGTTTAAAATGTCTTGGCGAGTTGCTCAGAGACTAAACAAGTCCCCCTCTCAGGACAGATTGGTGAAGCTCCGTCGAAGCATAGCACAGCTCTCAACTTGTAATCTTATATTATAGTCAAACGTAATAGGAAAAAATGTGTATTCTAAACTGCTTTCAGTTCCTTGTGTTTCTATTTACACAGCATTCTGTAAGGGCTTTGGTCATTATAAAGAAATGTAATTAAAAGATTGGGGGGGCATTTCGTAAAAAAACTGACAGCTTTTTACACCAGTAAAAAGTATAGCCAATTAACGATATCTTTGCAATGTTTGTAGTTAAATACTACACACGGTTCAACTAGCAATCATTACCCTGTAATTTTGGGAAACATACTGTAAAACATATATAACTGTTGGTAGAATTTGTGCTGAGGTGTTTAAGAAACTTTGCATAAGCTCACAGTGGCAGGTATAAAAATAATTGTGCATTGGTTTCGGAAAATGTCGTTTAAAGAAAGGGGTGCTTTTATAACAGGTGACATCTCTGCTAACTCTTCAAGTGATCTCTAGTAGACTAGTTTAGATGGCTTCCTGACTTTAATGAAAATCACTAACACGAGAATATCAGGGTATAAGGTTGCATTGAATTGTCTTTCCCCATTGATCAGAGGCTGTTGTCCATCGCTTGGAAAGTCTAGTTTAATCTTGTGGCGGAAATGAACGTTTTCATTCCCAAATGCCTGCTCTCAACTCCCCGCTATTCCTTATCCTCCTGTTTTCCCCACATTTTTTTGCACAAAAAAGGTTGGAAATCTAGATTTAAGGCAGAATTATGCAAATAATTGTATCTTCTGTTCGGTGCCAAAACAACTCGCTGCACAAACAGAGAAAGTAGCGTGCACGACCCGTCAGTAAGGCAGATTTTCACTAAAGGAATCGCTAAGTAATCACAGAGTACTAGTCTCCTGTGAAATTCGGATCAGTCATACTCAGATGAAATAGCGACCGTAAGCAGCGTGTATTTTGTTTATTTCGCTTTTTATTTGTCTTCACTAGCCCAGCGCAAAACGTGATTCAAACGGAGTAGATAAATTAGATCCGAGACTACATTTTTAATGACTGATTTGACATATTTTCTTATATTGGTTCAGTGCCGTTTCAACGTGGGGACGCCCTGATCTTGGTGCATTCAGTTGTCAGAATTGTAGTGTGTTTAAAGAACGGTGCTGGCCCAAACTGAATGTCAGTTCCTCCCTCCTAAAACTCTCTGGGTAGGGTTCATTTCGACACATGGCTACTTCCAGTGGACTTTGAGAGATACATTTTATTTATGTAAATACATATGTAATTGTACCGGAAGGGAATGTTCCTTAACTTGACATTTTCCCCTTACATCAAATATAGTTCACAGTTCTAAAGCCCTTTTGTTAAACAGTTTAAATGCATTCGTGGAGAATGATGTCGCATTGTATGTCAACCCGGTAAAGTTTAGTTTCTTACTGCAGATTATTTTTTAAAGGCTGAAGTACCGCTTAGTGTAGCCGATACCACCTGGAGCCAAGGTGAGCATAGAATACTCAGCAAACAGCTCCCCATAAAACAAGCGTGTTGTTATACTCCGGATGGTGATTTTAAAAAAATGTGTATTTATGACTTGAGAACATGGTTTCAATTTAGGTATATTACAGAAATGGTCGCGATCCACAGTCTCCGCAGCTGTTTCGTTCGAGGGAATACACACCCAAAGCGGCACCATAACCAAGTCAATTTGCCAAAGATAAAACGTTGGGCTTTTAATTATTATCACTGACACGCTGTAATTGTGTTCCATTTTCCTCATGCTCAGATCATTAATACAAATATAACGCGCTCACGCCAGAGGCTGTGTCAGCTCTCGCACGTGTTTCTTAAATAGCTAAAAATGCGCGATGAAACGTTCAAAAGATAGATGTGCTCGTGTCCTTGTTATCTTAGCTTAATGTTAGCGCATATTGCTGTATAAAAAATATAAGTGGTTTAAGATGTCTTTATCTGGTACTTGGCCTGGGACTCTAAAGTGGAAGAGTTGAGGAAAGTTTCTTTCGGCAGTTTTCCCTCTCAGCTGTAACCGTGGTTTCTGAAAACGTCTAAACAAGATAAATAAAGAATTGTGTCAAAGGCTGATTTGTTGACCGCTGAATCATTTCATTATCTCAATGCGCCGCTTCGTTTTATTGACTCAAAAGAAGTAAGGCTGAAAACACGCCTCGTTTTGTCAACCCCTCCCCCTGTAGTTGAATGTGAAAGGATATACACAATAGCATCCTTATCTAGAGGTACCCTCAACCAGTTCTCTCCGGTTGCTGTGCGGACTGTAGATAGGCGAGTTGTGGTATCGCTATGTGACATAAAGTAACGTTATGGGTAACGTGTTCTGTGCTATACGATGTGGTCATATTGTAACGCACGACTTAACATAACGACAGTAAGTTTACCAGAAGTGTAAAACAAACATCGTAACAGCCGTCTGTATGTTTTGTTGTATGTTCTGGATTGATGCCGGCGCATTTTCACATTGCAAGTAATACGGAGAAAGCAGCTGGTTGATTAATGTAGAGTAACATTAAGTTGCGTAGTGTTAGATTTATCTTAGCAACCAAACACGCACATTCTATTTATAATTCGTTTTTGGCCTAATCGCTTCCCTCTCCCAAATATGCTGAAGGGTGCAAACACGCGGTCAGTGTTTTAATTCAGATCGATTGTATAGGACCTAGACGCTGACAAATAGTGGGTTAAAAAATAAGAGCAACGCCCTGACATAATTTACTGTGGTCAGTATTGCCACACTGCACTCTGATCTCGAGCTTTGTGATGAACTGTTTGCAATGCAAATATCCGGGGAAATTAACTGATCTAAATCAATGAGCGCGCACACACACATAGGGAGAAAATATTACGTTTACCTTTGCAAATATAAACGGTGCAAAGTAGACAGCATCGATTGCCTCCCAAGGTTACTGAATAGCTGTACACGGATACTACCCCCCCAGACACATAAACACAATCGCATTATATCTTGGTGCAAAGTTCATGTAGATTTTGCTTTCGTGAACTCGGCTTTTACTTCTCAACATAAAAGCTGAAATGGCATTTTCAGAAATAAATGACTAAAGTAGTTTGTTACAAAAATGATCGCTGCGCTTAAAAGGTGAATGGTACCGTTGGAAGTTACGTAGTGGGAGTGTAATGGGATTCGGAATCCAGTACTGAGGACATCTCACTGCATGTGTGTCCACTGCAGACCCCCATTATAATCCTTTCACTAGAATTACTATTATCGAGCCCCACCGATTCTATTTCCACAGTAGATTACAGTTAGAGACATTATCAAAGGCTATGTTGATTGGCACATGGAGACCTTAAGCAGTACACCAAGGACGTGATGTTCTTTAAAATATCCTTTCAACTTTGAAAGTTTTACCACATCCATTTTCGTTTTTTTTAACGTTTTGGTACAACGAACGCTGCAATAACATTGCCTTCGCTGTGTCAACGTCTGTAGTTGTTCCCACGCGACTGTTTTTTTTTAGGAATTACCATTAAAACCACATACTAAATGAAAGTGTGTTTAATTTCTGGATATATAAACTCGATCAAATAGATTGACTAGAAATGGAATGCTACATTTTTCCACACACAATGAATTTTAACTGCAGGAAGGTAACATCTTATGGCCAAAATAAAACCTACTGAACAGTTTTTAACTTGTTCCTCAAAAGCACCACACTTCTGCAAATTATTGACCTCTTGAGAAAAACGAGAGCGCGATTTTAAAAGACTTATCTTTTTTTAATAAAACAAATGTTTTGAGAGAGAAAAAAACAATTTCAGACCCCGCCCATCAGCCCAACTCGTGCCCGCTGCAAAAATGCTGTTAGAAATATGGCCCTAGCCCCATCAGTGAAATGGACGTCTGGTATGCAATGAACCGACTGACTCCCATGAAATGTCTTCCACAATGTTTTATAGCAGGCATCACCGACTCGAGTCACATCAAGCAACCATTCTATTAGTACAATATATTGGATTTGAGTTCAGCTCCTTATGGGCAATATCCTAGGAGTCATTGGCTCTGTTTACACAAGGCTTTTCGAAGTGACATGGCCATATCAACTTAATAGAAGATTTTGGGTTCATATTAATTCATTCTTTTATTTGTTTATATTTGCTCTGGCTGGCTGGCGCCAAGGACACTGGCGTTAGTCAAGTTTGAAAGTCGCTTTTTTTAAAAGGAAAAATACCGTGCACAGTATTTAATTTTAAATTGCACTCTAATTTGAGAAACGATTTGCAAAGTGTAGATATTTCCCACTTCAAACGTTTAATCTCCGGTTTAAAGCTGCAGCGCCCCTTTTCCATCTGCAGCCTTGTCGCTTTCATATGAATTCAAAAATCAATCAACTAACTAATGATCTATACACGGGCTGTCAGTATCTACAGTGCTGTGATACAATTTAACTACATCTGAGAATGTTCCAGATGAAATAATAACAGAAACTCGAAGCAATAAGGCCTCTTCCACTCCGTTTTTTGTGGATTTTAATAGTTTGTAAAAGAGAGCGAGCTCTTCATACAAAGCTCATGATGATAGCTGCCCCAACTATTAATGAAAGCCTGTCAATGACATATTTGATTCAAAATAACTAGTTCGCGGTGCAAAATTTACAGCGTACAGCCAATCCACAAAGAGCTCCCCCCCACACTAAAAATCGAAAGTTAAGCATTTCATACGTTAGAACTAGGACGCCTTATACACGATCAGAAATGTCCATTTGAGGCCTTTGGGAGCAGAAAGCTATCTTTGTCTGAAATCCAATTTCCTCAGTTCTCCCTCTTGTTGGTCGCTCAGTTCAGATTTTGAACGGTTGTCCATGATAAAGACGGTTGGGAGGTGGGGGGGGGGGGGGAGGGGAGAGCCCCTTTCTTCCACATCGACTGCAATTCGAAATGCAGCTAGCGCTTCATTTCGTGATAACGTGTTCGGTGCATTTCCCCCTAAGTCATTACACTAAAGGCGCGTTGAAGACTAGAATTTTGGGCCCTCACTGTCGCCGTCTGAGCTTCTTTCCCAAATATTGATCCAATGGCGCTAATCCTCTAAACAGCTCCCTTTTTTAGGGTTGGGGGAGGGAGACACTGAGTCCTTCCCTATTTTCCAACACTTTCTATCCCGTCTCAATTTTGCTATCTCAAATCTTTGCCAAGCAACGACTTTGAATTTGTATGCATATTTCATAGCGTGTTTTTTTTTTAGTGCTTGTGCTTTCATTAAAAGTCTATATATAAAAGCGAGAGCTATCCGTGGGATGTTACACGTACAGAAAATGGAATGCATTGTGTAAACTGGGAGAAGGGTGCGAGCTGTTTTTTTTTCCTTCTGCAATCGCCGCACATCTTTCTAACTCGAGCACCCTGCCACGTGTTATTAATGCCTGCCAGGGAAGCAGGGAATAAATTTGCCAGCAAACTGTAACTCGCCATCGAACGCTTGTCACGTAAGCAGTGATATTTACCCTAGCTTCGTTTTGCAAATAAAAAAATAGCCTTCATGTCAAGGGCGAACTCCCAACTAAATCGTTGCATGGAAAGCATATAGCACAATAAATATAGCTCCGTAACCTTGCAGGCTGTAGTTTGCCCTTCATTACCCATTCCCCCAACATGCCTCCCAACTGATCGAGTATATTATTTTTTTATATATTAAAAAGATGAAATCACACGGCTACAGTTCTATTTGTCATTCATACCTATGACGCACTGGAGAGTTCAATTGAGGGATCAGATATACACGGTCGTATCTCGATTACTGAACAAAAATATAGTTTTTGAAAAGAAATTACAATCCCCTTTGTCGATTAATGCAATCGCGCACGCCATTAACACACAGACACACGCACATCTATTTCATGTTATTAACCAGATGATTTATTGTTATACATACCTAATCACATTACAGCTTCTGTCGCATCCATGTGTATAAAACAATGAGTCACACACTGAACAAAATCACGAAAAGAAAAAAAACACACGGCGTGCTAAACGTAACCAATGTCTTAAGAATCCTTGATACACACACACACACAAAGAATCCACGGAGCAGACGTTGCATTTAATTACAAGTTGATGGGATGCAATACATTGATTTTCTACATTTTAAAATATGGCAACGTTTTTCCATTAGAAGAGAAAAGGAAGGAAAAAATAAGTTGGAAGGAAGCTGTCAGTCATTACTGCTCCATTGATCATTCACAATCTTCTGCATTCTGCTGCTTCCATCAGTCAATCCGCATTAATTATCCCTCCCCTCCCCCTCTCTGTGCGTCTCTCCCTCTCTCGCTTTCTTTCTCGATCCTGTCGCCAATTTGAGACAAATACAACGTTGATGAGTCCTCCAGAAGTTGCATTTCTTTCATTCGAGGCGCGATTGTGCCTGGGAGATATTCAGATGAGCTCTTCCAAACATTCAGACGGTTGTTCCCCTGGCGCTCGGGGAGCTCATTACTATTTTAGTCCCTTTCCTTGTGTTAGGGAACTTGAGGAACTTGAAACTGCCTGGAAAAAAAAGCATGGGACAACACGGCGAGGCAGAGTAGATGGGGAACTTGAAACTTCTCGCAAGATTCTTATTACTATTTTAATCATTCACGAGCGAATGGGGAGCCTCGAAACGGTGCCATTCTGAGTACTATTGTAATCGTTCAATGCCGTACAAAGGATCGCCTTGAAACCTCCCGTACTCTCTAATTGGTTTTTCAGGGACGTCGCGAGGGTGAGCTGGCCCCGGGCCAATCAAAGGCGTGTTTACATTGATTGATTGACAGCCGCTCCAGCCAATCGGAGGGTTATTGACACGGGGTGATTGACAGGAGGCAGGCAATGGCGAAACAATGTGTGCTTCATTGCAAAAAGAGAGTTTGGAAGACTGGCTAGAGTTGAAAGAGGTTTTTGTATTTTGTTTTCTGTATGGCGATCCCACAATCTGCGTTCACCTATAGCCTGGACTTTTTTTTTAAAATGGGGAAAAAATCTGCTTAGCTGTCTGAATCGTCCATAAACGTGAGTAAAGTTTTGCCTAACGTACTCCTAACTATTGCACAGGATAGTCAGCCGTGTTTGTAAGACGTGAAGTAATGGGAAGGCGCGTAAACCGTGAAAAACATTATTTTGGACGCATTCGCCCAAGTTTTGATCGGGAAGTGGGATTCACTAGAACACTAGACGTTACTGGAATAGAGGTTGTATTGTTTGATTTTTTAAAAAATGCTGCTGTCGAAGAGGCTGTTTTACTCTCTGCTGAAGTTAGACCGGACCTTTTGTAACGCCGAGTGAGAAGATCGGTGCTAGTAGCATTTTTTAAAAAGTCCCACTTTCCTTTTTTGTTGCTTAAGAAATGAAAACAAGTGAAAATAATCAAATGTAGACACGTATTGAGCTTTGGATTTATCTGAAAACCGAATAAGTTTCATTTTGTTCAAAGGTAGAGGAAGAACTGGAGTTGATTGTGCTCTCTGATCAAATGGCTGTTTTTAATTAAAATCAGGATTTAAGCCATTCCATGAAACACTGGCCAAAGCCAGGAATCGAAATCCAGGCTCCTAAAGGATTCAATTGGCAAATTTGGCATAGGCTCCTCGACACAAAAATATTTGATTCTATCTGAAGATGTTACATTAATGTCTTCTTCTTGAAGTACATTTTGGGATAACTTACACGCCTAACCGATGAGTTTTAGGCATTTGTGTGTTCGACATTTGCATGTTTCAGCATGTTTATGCATCATATATTGGGTGAGAGCAGTCATTTGTGAATGAACTTGGGATTTTAGAAGCTGCAAAAACTCGCAATGACAAAACAACAATAATCCTTAATGAGAGAAACTTGAATCGGTCGATTGTAAGTGAAAGAAATGTGGGAATTGAAATGGTTTAATTAGACAACGAGGGCTAAATGTTATATTTAAACCAGCCCTCCTTGTACATGGCTGAACTGTAGTGACTAGATCCAAAATATTCTCTCCAGAGTTAAGCCCTCACTCTATCTGTACTTCTCCATTAGTGACTATATATATTTAATTTGAACATGTTGAGTCTGAATCGGTAAAATGATGGGGTTTTTTACATTTAAAAGATCAATATTTTGTGTAATGTTTTGAAAAACAGTGTTTGGCTTCAGAATGTAATTGTCTTCAATGTAGTAGGGAGAGAGGGGCTCGTGTTTACATTTGCTGGTTATTTTTTCATAACGAGCTATTGTGGGCAGCTAATTTTTTCAGTCTGTACCAACACTTGAAACATATACTTGGGGCTCTATAGTTAAAAGAAAGGCGGGGAGATTATTCTGACTGAAAAATTCCTTATTCTCTGCTTTGATGCTGGCGAATTGGGGGGTGGGAGGTGGGGGTTAGTATAATTTCCCTTAACAATCGTTTTAAAAGCAACATTTAGGATTTGAGACTCTCGGCATTATCTGTGGGTAACATTGTGCATTGAAACGCGAGGCGGAATTTGAACTCAAAAGATAAAATAGTTGTTTACAAAAAGACGGAGGCTCTCGGCAGATGTTGAGAACCCTGTGGACCGAGCGCTAGCATTTTCTTAAATTGCAATTTTTATTTAAAAAGGGAACACTTATGCGCTGAATAATACGCTGATCTTCAAAGGAAAGGGAATGTTTTGAGTTTAATGTGAACCGTAAATGGTATTTTTGCCTCAGCTTCTTAAACTAATAACAGTTAGATTTTTTTGTGAATTTGAGTTCATGTAGACGAATGGCTGTATAAGATGAAGAACTAACATTAATTTTTAATTGCACTAAATATAATGGAACTAATGTTTCTCTTCTCTCTTGCACAGAAGCCGTTCAGAATGCCTCCAAGCAAGCCTGATAATACGTTTGTAAATCTTGGACTGTCTAGCAGCCTGAATTAAAAAGGAGGGATTTGTTCAGGAAAAAAAAGTTTAAAGGATTCGCACTGACCGATTATGGATGGGAGAGATTTCGGCCACCACCGAACTGTTCACGTCCCGGCTCCTCTGCTCACCGGGCTGGGCATGGAGGCGCACAGGGTCGGCGCGCCAGCCGGCAGAATCGCTCCCTCGGCCGGCCATATGAGCTCGGCGCTCGGGTCTCATCTTCCCCCGGGCAAGTACCTCTCCTCCCCGGTTTCGGTGCACGGGCACTCGGGTAAGTTGACTCATGCCTTCCTCTTGCAATTCTCGGTATGATTTCTAGTAGATACAAAATGTGTTTCACGTGGGTCTACTTTATAGTTGATGGAAACGTGTTTTTTAAAAAAAACCAATGATTTTTCAAAACCACGAGAGTTTGCCCAGTAAAACATAGTCCTTTAATTGGGGAAAAAAACTGAACTGTGAAAGAGATTGTAAGGATTCTAAAAGTTTGCTTAGAAGTTCTGCAAACTTACTTTTTTTCCATACAATGAACTAATTTAGTATGTAAATGTGTAAACATTTAATGCAAATAGTCCTTAACAATAGTACTTAGGGTCAAATGCCCATTATCCCGATCTCATCGGCTGTATTCAGATGTTTCTGTGTAGTTCCCCCTTTTGTAAAATGCTAAACGCATTCGAAGTAGTTTTCCTTCCAAAGTGAATCGGTGTTCCTGTTTTTTGTGTGTAGAATCAGTACAGAGTAGGCAATTGAGAAGCGTCGAGCTGTGTTGAATATAATAGAGTAAATGCCCGTTTTCTTAGACGTTTTTGCGGTTTAGCATTAACCGAGAAACCTTGGTTTACTTCTCGTAGTATTGAGATTGGAGAAAAGTGGTAAGCTTTAAGTTAAAATGAGCGGTGCCCGTCGAATCCGTTCGAGTTTAGTATATATCTGCAGCACCCAAACCTCTAAATCAGCATTTTGGGAAGCAGAGTGTGCGAGCTGCTGAAGAGGAGCGATTGGGGCTGAGGTTATTTCTTCTCTAGAACGGCAGCTTTCCTTAGGAATTTTACTTTTCTGTAGGCGAGAAACGTGTTTCCTTGTACCTGTACCTAAGCTGGTGTTGGTTCGAGGTTGGTTAGGAAGTGGCATTTGAATGTTTTATTCTGGTTTGGAGACTAGTTCGCTCAATGCGTGCGAGTTCGTCGGTTTAAAAAAACTCCTATTATCGAAAAATGCAGAACGATTCAAAGCAGAGAGAGAGAGAGAAACATGGTTGAGACTATTGCCAGGTTTAAGACAGAGCTTGTGCAGATGATCTGAAAGAGGAGGTTACGGCAAGATTCAAGTAAAGTAAACAAGCAATTTAAATGGAAGGGAAGTTAAAATCGAGCTAAGTTCCAAACAACTATTCGAGCAAATATTCCGTAGCTTTGTCTAAAGACTTTCTAACGCTTTTCTAATTCTTCCCTAAAACGGCGCCCCTTTTATATGTAAATACGCAGGCATTGAGCACAAATGTACGCAGACAGTAATCTTTAATGCACTTAGCGCTTCGATAGATGGATATTCTTTCTGATATAGAGTTTGGGCGAGGTTTGTAGAAATGGGATTCTATGTATTATACGTTCTAAGCTGCCTATTCCCAAACGTTTTATTTATTCTCGAATGTCTCTGCCAGAGAGCTGGTAGTAATAAACTGTGCACATCTCAAAAAACACACAAGACACAACAGGCACAAATCTTGACATTATAAAGCGAGATAAAAGGTGGTTGGTGGAGGAGGTGGGGGGTTTAAGGGTGCACGCCAGCTGGTTAAATGAATTGTAAATGTTTCTTGAGGAAGCTGCGCCTCGCTGACTATTTTTTCCCTCAAGCATGCAAATTGTCTGACATTCACGCTTGTTAGGGTTGATTAGAATTGCGCAGATTGCAAATTCACCTTTGTATGAAAAAGAACTGGTGGAGCAGGGCGTAGAAGGCGCTAAAGATGACGCTTGTGAAACCACATACATAGAATTGTATGTGTCTATATATGTTGCTATGTATATATGGTGTATATACCTTTATAAAATGGCAAAATGATTTGTAGGCAATTCGGGATTCCCTGAAGTCCAAGGAGCAGTGACATATCCACCTTGAATATGAATTATTGCTAATATTTCTAAGCGCAGTCCTTAATTCATTTCAGCACATTAAGGTTTAGGCCGTTAACTTTACATTTTGACCTTTGCTGCTCTGTGACTGTTTGTAAACTGGAACTCTTTTGTAGAAATCGTCTATTTTATTGTCAAACGCAGATGAAGGTTTTTTTTTAAAGTTTCAATTCCCCCCCTATATTACCCTCCCCCCTGATTGCCAGAGATTACACGTCGTTATGAGCAATTGCGTTCCCCCTCCACCTTCTGTAAAATGTATAAAGTTTATCTGCCCTATCGGCAGAGCTGAAACCTTTTTGATTCCCTAGTTTCTCCTCTTCTCAGCATTTCCCTGCATTACAACAGCGTCTACACCTCAAAAAGTATTTAATTGGCTGTAAAGCGCTTTGGGACATCCCGAGGTCGAGAACGGCGCTATATAAATGCAAGTCCTTTCGTTTACCAAGTTAGCAAATCGCCTGCCGGCTTCTTGATTGAGGCGGCTGCTTAAAAGGAATCGCTTTTAATATATTTTCGTTGGGACAGCTGAGTGATGAGGTTGACTGGTGTATGCGTGATAATGGAGGAATGGGGCTTTAATTCAAACCCTCTGTGTTCACAGGCAGAGCTGGAACCTTTTTGATTCTCAGTCTCCCTCCTTGTTTACTAAGTATTAAAAGCGGTTGCTCAGCAAATCCTCCTGTAATACTGCTGTTGGTAGTTGAAGTGTTAATAATCTTTCATGTACACTGTAAATTGTTCCGATTGTAAGAGTGTGCCTGTCTTGCAGAGTTACAGGATAGGGCGCTTTCTGCTGTTCTTTTATTCATACAGCACAGTTGAGTGAGATTGGCTTTAAGTTTTAAGTTTAATAATTACTGTGAATAGCAGTTATCGCTGTCCGTATGTCCCACCGCATTACCTTAATGGCGTTTTAAATATTAAATTATGGACAGTGGTTTTAAGCCACTATTAAAGACTTCGGCAGACTTGCAATCTGAAGGCGGCTGTATATTAAAATTAAGAATACTTGGTCGTATTTCTTTTAAGCAGCACTAGCTATCGAGGACAGACTTGTATTTGCTCCTACCCACAGCAGCTTGGGCGATTCTCTTAAAATACATGCAGGGATTATAAGTGAAAGAATTGAATACTTAAAATAAGGCATATTAATGTGACCATGGGAAGAACTGTATGACGTGAAATAAAAAGAGTAAATACCCCGTTTGAGAGGCGACATGAAATGAAAGGGCAGAAAGTTTAAGGTATATAACTCTCGCAGGCTACTTAGACTGCGTTTGGCTATCTGTAGATGGGTTGACAGGGTAGGACGGTTGGGTCATTGATTTGGAAGCACTGTTACAAACATTCTATTTTTATAGTGGCGTTTTAAAAAGACTAAAACTTAAGAAAGGACAGCTCAGCGGCTGAAGGACCTTACACGACTGGAAACCATGTGATACTCCATATTCCCGGAACCCAGCCATAAGAGTGTCCCTGGAAAGTACAGTATTAACTGGTACGACACTTTCTTGAAGTATTGTCTTCGCCACATCCACTAACAATCCACACAGGCTTTTATCTGAATCAACATAACGCGCAAGTCTTATTAGGTTAAGAGAAAGCTTAGTAAAGGCAGTGCGTTTTAAACCCCGGTGTCCAAGGGTACCGTATTCTCTCCCGTGTTTTGTTTCGCCGTAATGAATTCTAGCCATTAAAAAAATTAAACACCGTTTCATCTTTTTAATTCCGTGCCCTCTTAACCAGCTCAAATTCTCACCAGTTCTGGACTTGAAAGTTCAACCTGAAAAAAGCAATACTGCGATCTTAAGGCCCCTGAAATCCGAAGACTGGTTCGTTGTCTTGTAGATTTTATTATAATTAAGGAGACGGACCATACAGGGACTTCCACCGTCGTTTTCGGGTATACCGTTTGGCCAACGAACGTACTCGAGCGAGGTAAAGTTAGCAAAGTTGCTCGTTAAACTATGCCAACATGGGACTGACTGCCAAGGACATGGGCGGTCTCTTTTCCCTTCCCGGCCAGACCGAGGATTCTTTTAGATCAGTACAGTTTTGGAGACTTTAATAAAGTCGGGATTTGCATCGGTAGAAAACAGAGAGGCGCAGAATGACTAAACTGGTAAAGGCCACGAAACCACTAGAAAAATCAGATAACAGGCCAGGATTTTCAAAATGTTGTCGCTTCGCCACGTACTTCGGCCAAGAAATGACATTACGAACAATGACACCTTTTAGATTGGCCTTATTTACTGTTTTTCGGTGTTGCCCTTGCTTGTTTGAACGCAGCGTTTGCGCCTGTTTTGTCTGTGATTTATCGGGACTCTGGACAGCGTGGTCCGGTCTTTGATCGCAGGCTTCAACTGAGCACTGACTGATCCAGTGCCCAAAAGAAAAAGTTTAATACGCCGAGGACTAGGTATGATAAATGAGGCAGATGGTTCTAAATTACAGCCTACCGCTTCCAAAAATGGAAGTTATTTGGCGCAGGTTTAACCCAGTCAAGCTGGGTGCATATTAATGGTAGTGGTGGTATTTATGCATCATTCCCTATTCCGACCTTTGCTATAATCAGAGTTCATAACGGTGGGGAGCAGGCTCTTGTTCTTGCGGCGTCTGAACTCTAAACATCAAAGCTTCCGCCTAACAGGCATTAATATTTCGAGAGCTGGGGACTGTTTGGAGCCCAAATACAGTGTTGAACCTCCGAGGATTATAGAACCTGATGCATTTAAAGGGAAGCTAGCTCATTTCACGAGGGAGAAAGGAATAGAAGGAAATACTGGTTAAACGAAGAGGAGTGGGAGGAGGCTCGTGTGGAGCATAGACACGGGATAGACCCGTTGGGCCGAATGACCTGTTTCTGTGTTGTAAATTCTATGTAACACGGGGAATGTGCCGTAAGAGCTGTTCGGCGCCGAAGGAGTTAACATTTGAAGGCGAGTGCAAATGACCAGCAGAGTTGAAAGGACTGGGAAGAGATATCGATTTCCAACCAGTCACGAACAGAATTCGAGCAGCCCGTCACAGAGCGGAGGGGAATCTTCAGCAAAGATTTTTTTTTTAAAAACCGTTTTAAAGCGCAGATCCAAAAGAGATCTGAAACCCTAGACAGCAAACGCGAGCCTCGCCGCTCCCTCAGAGTTAAATCCCAGTGTCCCGTACCGCAATATCCGTTTCGCAACCGTCTTAACGTCTACTTTCCACGTCAGCCTTCACACACACAAAAAGTTCAAGATCGTTTTAAAAAAAAAAGTTCATGTTTACACTTCTTTTATTTCCCTTCTTTCCACTGAAGGTTTAGTCTAGACTTTTACTCACCGGCTTATACACATTCAATAAGTAGATGTAATCATACTTTGAATGGACCTTGGCTTATTGATTCCTCTCCACCACCACAGGCTCATTCTGTCTCTCACTGAAGGGTGAAGGGCGAGGAATGCTGGGCTGCGCTGTGTGACCCATTCTCGAGGCATTCCCTTGCCTTTGACAGTATATAATTTACTTTAAAAAATAATCTGTAAAAGCCTTTCTTGTAATTAGTCGGGGTGGGGGCGGTAGCTCATTTAAACAATCTCCGGTTCGACTATAGCCTCAAAAGGGAAAGCATTACATGGCCGTTCAAAATGTCCAGTTTTAATTTCGCTACAAGTTCAGCAAGTTTCTGGTACAGGTTAACGGCGTTTTTACACGCTTGCAGCACATTAAAGTTGTGGTATAATTTCTAACTGGAGCTTTTTTAAAAAAAATGCCAATTCCCGATTGCTTTCGATGGCTGTTTACAGCAATCGGGAATTGGCATATTTACCGGAGTGTCAGTTCCGCGTCATTGTCACCCTGTATCTTCACATCGACCAATAGTGCACTGGGCTAATTTATACGGTGGAGTAAGCAAATAGGTCAGTTTTAACCGCAGTGTCATAGTGCAAATTATATTTATAGATCCACGTTAGGGAGTCTTTTTAATTAAAAAGGTTGTAATTTTTTTTCGTTTGGTTCTTTTTTAAAAATTTGAGAAGCCAAGGTGAAGTGTCCAGACCCCCAGTGCAAAACACCGCCAGGTTTATAAATAGGATAATAAAAGACAAGGTAAATCAGGAAATTCCCTGATTGGGTGCCGCCAAGCCTGCAGTTTGTAGGAGGACAGGACGCTAAGAAGTTAAACGTATTTTTGAGATCCTTGTGGGTACTTGAGAGAAGGAAAATCTCAGACTTAATTCGGATGTTTAGATGCCAAATCGCTTTTATCCAGAGGCCCACTTAAAGCATTTGCATTCTCGTTTAAAGTCAAATTCCCTCTTTCCAAACCGACGGTTCCTGTGCGCATTTTACTAATGAAAGTTGTTATGATTTGGAATGAAAGGGCGGTGGAAGCAGATTCAGTGCCAGCTTTCAAAATGGAATTGGATAAATACTTGGAGGGGGAAAATTTGCAGGCCAAAGGGAAAGATCGGGGAATGGGACTAATTGGACAGCTCTTTCAAAGAGCCAGCACAGGCACGATGGGGCGAATGGCCTCCTGTGCTGTATGATTCTATGAAAGCAGGACATTCCTCTGTTGGAACATCGCGTTTTACATTTTAGTGAAACTGGACAGGGGTCGGGCGATACAGTTGCTGGAAAACAGCAGAGTGAAAATGTATTTAGCTTTTGTGTATTGTTTTTGTTGTTGTAGATTTCCAAAAGCAGTCTTTGGCAAACCCCCCCCCCCCAAAAAAAATAAAATAAAGGAGAATGTTTAGCTTCAACTTCCCAAAAATTATTGAGGCAATTATTACTGGTAATGTCTCAAGCAGAGCGCTGTGGTCTGGAGCGATTAGCAAGAACTTGGTTGTGTAGTACAGTACAGTACAGCACTTAATAGCAGCTGCACTGTGGTGAGTGGGTGGGGAGTTAGCGTCAGATGTTTTTTGCCCATTAGTTCGGAAGCATTAGCAAAATTGCTGTTGTTTTGGAAGACTCTCTTTCAAGTAAACCCGCCGAACTGCTTATTGTCGGCGCAACGTTCCGAGATAAATAATTGACTAGCAATGATAAGAGTAAAAGCGTACTTTGTCCCCCCTTCCCCCCTTTTTGTATATCGGCATAATGTTCCGAAGTAACAATTGAATGCTCCCGGGTTTTGTTACAGAAAACACCACGAAAACCAATGTCTTTATGCGCCTACAAGCAGCGGCCAAGCCGTAAGTTCCAAGGGCGCTTTGTCTTGAAGCTTACAGGAATCCCCTTTCCATAGATTCTGTAGTTCATGGCATATACTAGATTCAGAAGCATTCATCCATTGCTCTTTGTACCGGGGTTACATCCACGTAGACAACGAGGCCACCAGCGCAATGGAAGAAACAAGGAATTCAAACCAGGCGAATTTACTCCTGTTGTCTGGCATCTTGTGTAATCCCCTACTCCCTTCGCCCCACCATTGGCGGCCGTGCCTTCAGCTGCTTAGGCCCTAAACTCTGGAATTTCCTCCCTAAACCTCTCCGCCTCTCTACATCTCCACCTCCTTTAAGATGCTTGGTAAAACCTAGCTCTTTGGTCGCCTATCCTAATATCTCCTTATGTGGCTCGGTGTATAACTTTGTCTGATAATCGCTGGTGTGAAGAGCATTGGGACGGTTTACTACATTAAAGGAGTTATATAAATGCAAGTTGTTGTTGTCCTGTAGATTTCCTGAGTTCTATCCGTGTATGGATAAGCAAGTTTTGTGCTGTATTACCCGCTATGACAAACTGCCAGTGGGAGAGAAATTGAATGTCAAGTCTTGTTAAGTATTCATCCACGTTTACAGCGGAGTTTCTGTGAAACACATTATCGTGCATTATCGTGTAGCACCCTCATAGCTGCAGAGTGTTAATGGAAAAAATTGGAAGACCTCTGTAAATAACTAAGAGCGGTGGTATGTAGGGTCAATGAGTAAGGAAGAAAGGTTTAGTACAATTCGTTCCAGTTTCTGTCTAGCAGAGAGGTTACCTCGAATGATGTATGTGTTGTGTACAATGTATAGATAGCACTATGAGGGAGCTCTCGTATCGGAGCGGAAGTGTTTTCAATGGGGTTCTATATAGAAAGGAGTGAGTGGGTGGGTGTTGTTGGCTAGGGTTAGCCGTGAATTGAAGATTTCTGCACTATTTTGGACACCACTGAATGCCACTATTCAGAAACGTTGTTTATCTACTCTGACCTGTAGTAAGGACCACCTGCTTTTTTAAAAATATAAAAAAAAACAATGACTCCTCTGTCCCGCGTCGAGACTCTTCACAAAAGCGACTTCTTAGTGCTTTTTTTTCCATTTCTGGTCAACCGATGACTGTGGCCTGGCTTAAATATGAAGCCGCTAGGAACTCCAGGCATTTCCTTTGCGTTTGGGTTTGGCGGTAAACGGGGGGTGGGGAGGGGGCTCGAAGCCGTGTTATTTACCAGAGTATGGAGCTTGTCAACATTTGCGTGCTTGGGGTTCTGTCACTTTAATTAAAGCTGAGGCCGGGACTGGCTTCTTTCGAATAAAGGGAGGTTCTGAATGACCAAAAACTCTGAAGGGAAACGGGGGTGGGGGGAGAGGTGGATTCAGCGTTTTTGAACATGCTTACCCAAACTTGGCAATCTTTGCTGTACTTCATCAGATATTAATAATCCTTTCATTGACTTAAAAGGTAATGTATTGCTTTAGTGCAACGCGGAGCGCTGGTTTGCACTGCTATGCTGTGTGTAATTTAACACTGCCCGCCTATATTGCGCACAGTAAAGTGCATTAAAGATGTGTTTGTCAGTGTTTCAGTGGTTATGGTGCCGTTTACACTGGGTACCCACAACATTAATTAAAGCAATACACATAATTATCTAAAATGTCAAACAGTGATAGTCTTTGCAGACTTGATGCTGAAAATTGCTTTACCAAGTCTCCTGCTTTATACCTTGATCTTAAAAATCCCTTCTGCAGTTGCTTTTGCTTTTAATCTCGGACCATATCATTCGCTTCCACCCGTTTTAAGACGTTTCTGTCTTTATCACGGCTTAAGACCCACACCATACTTTTAACTAGCATTTTAACGGATACATTGAAGTCTGTGCGTTTACAAGAACAGTTATTAAAACGGTTTCAGGTACTTGCATTTGATCTGCCGTTACCGACAGTCTTGTTGCGGTGTATCGCCCTATAGAGGGAGCGGGTTATGTGGTAGCATTTCTGGGCACACTAGCATTTTTTAACGACTAGAGTCCATGGCAGTAAAATGGGGATGTTGTAATTTTAATCCAGGGAAACGACATCTCTTGAGCATTGTGTACAAGCTGTATAATCGCCTGCACCTGCACATCCACTTCCACCCACTACAGTGGACGGAGAGACCGAATCCCACTTTTGTTTAATCCTTGTAAATGTCTGTAAATAAAAGGATTTCGCCACTCGCTGCACCGCACAACCCGTTCTAAAGTGCGATAGTTTCTTTTAAGAAAATACCTGAGTGCGGTGGCAATTCGGGAAATTCAACAAGTCCATTTCCAAGAGCTGATTGTACTAAATTGTTTGGTAGGTGTTTATTTTTTAACCGAGTGTGTGTGTGTGTGTGTGGGAGGGGGTTAAAGTAATGGAAGTTGCCAGATTGCAGCTGTAAAATGTTTATTGTTTTTAGCTAACTGTGGGAAAGGAGAGGCGAGAATACAAACTGCTGATGTGCGGTTGTACTGCATATATTGCTATATATAATTTTAAATGTACTTGTTAAAGGCCAGGGCGAAGCGAGACTCATTCTGCTACAATAGTACTGCAATCCAGCATGTAAATGTCGGAAATTTCAATCCTGGTCGAACAGCAAAAAGCTGCCCGTCTCCCAGACTTAACTCAGGTTAATTGAGTTTTCATTGAATGTTTTTTGATGTTGATCAATTTGCTCCATTCCCCCCACTCCCCCACTTCCGATTCACCAGCTCTTTGGGATAAGTCAACGTTTCTGGGGGATAAGGAAGCAAAAAAAATCTCCCCAAATACCCACCCACCCACCTCAATGGGCAGATCCCGCACTCCACTATCCAGAGGGCACTTTGTACCTCCTGCCCTACCTGACTGCTCAAACAGTCCTGAAAGACCGATGGAAGATGTATCTTTTTGTTATGGTCATGCCAACAAAAAAAAAACAATGTTCTAAACACGTATTAGCAGTGTAGTGTTAATGGCAAATAGGCTAGAGAATAACCCAGTGTTGTAGCACTGATGGGAGATGGAATCATTTCTTTTGACAGACCTCTGTAGATTTTATGAACTCCAGTTGAATATTTAAGAGCATTTTGCCAACTCTAGAATTTTATAATTTTGTGTACATACAATAATAATTGCGAGAGGGAGTAAAATAGGTCTTTAAAGTCTCTCTCGAAGTCTCCATGGTGCATACACTTCCATAGGGGCCCACTCTGGGCTTTTGTGTTATCAGTTCAAATGACTGAGTCTGGCTGACTGCTGGCGGCTCTTCCCTTGGCCCAGGCTTGCTTTTAAAGAGACACAAGGCAGATTCCAGCCTGACAGCCCCGTCACTTCATTACAGTCCACAGCCCCCTGCGCTCAAATCCCTCGTTGCAATTTCTTTAAGCCTTTCCATTCCTCCCCCCCCCCCCACTCCCTCTACTCCTTTGACCAGAGTTACAGAAGAAGGGAAAAAAATGAATAATGCATAAATCTGTTTGAAATGCGTTCCAATCCATAACTTGGAAAGGCAGAAGTGCTGAGGGGTCTTCTTTTTTGGACTTTTTATTTGCTGGGAGTCAGCAGATTGCAATATCTCTTTGGTGAATTGCTTTGGAGAGGGGAGAGGGACAATCTGACTGGGCACTTTGAATGTGGTGGGCCATTTAAGTGGATGAGTGTTTCTTTTTTTTGGAGGGGGAGTGATGGGGTCTGTGCTGCCAGGTCCAACAGTGTAGGTTGTTACACCTTTTAATCGTCAACCCAGATTAAGCAGGAATTGACACACTATCTGTCCACCCCAGCCCATTTTGCTTGGTGCAATATTGGTCCAAGAGGTGCCTGGGTACTCTTAAAATGCAACCTCATATTGGGCTGGAGTTATACTGCATCTGGTGTGAACTCAAAGCCATGTGAGGTGGCCTCCCGCAGGGACGCTCATACTTCTTGTGTTTAGGTGCTGGGTGGGGATCAGATTGGGACCAGAATCCCAGACTTATGCTGCCACTTTCATGTCAATGCACACCCAAAACCACCTGATGATATAACTGCATTTTAGACAAACCTTCTTGGAAACGCTAAAATATAACCAGATTGATTGGCATTGTTTGAAATTTAAGTACAACTGAAATTTTAAAAGTTCATTTTTGGGATGTGGGCGTCGCTGGCAAGGCCGACATTTATTGCCCATCCCTAGTTGCCCTTGAAAAGGTGGTGGTGAGCCGTCTTCTTGAACCGCTGCAGTCCATGTAGTGAAGGGACTCCTACAGTGCTCTTAGGTAGACAGTTCCAGGAATTTGACTCGGCAACACTGAAGGAATGGGCGATATATGTCCAAGTTGGGATGGTGAGTGACTTGGAGGGGATCTTGGAGGCACTTGCTGCCCTTGTCCTTCTAGGTGGTGGAGGTCATCGGTTTGGGACGTGCTGCCAAAGCTTAGTGGAAATTTAAAATTATAATTGTTGAAGAAGAGGATTGTCAGTAGTAAATTTTGCAATTGTAGTAAGACTTTAACTTGAAGTGTGGGCACCAGCTTTGAGAGGCCCAAAACACTTATTTCTTAACCCAAATTGGAGGTGGTCTTGGGAATGGGGTAATGGCCATCTAGGGAAATGTCCCTGGAAAAGCTTTTAGTCTTGGGGAATCCTTTTGGAAGGTGGTAATTTGAAAGTGAAGACTGATGTGTTTTATTAGCAGTTAGTGGGGTGTGTCTGTCAGCAACAAAGTGTCTGTGACATCTCTCTAACACCCTATGACTCTAACACCCCATGACACAAAAGCAATCAGAAGCTTCCAAAAAAAACCCTCTTCAGTCTTAGGTGACAATGAAATTGGTTTCTATGATTTTTCTTTCTAACTTTGTCTGCAAGGAGCCTGATTAGTTTCTACCAGATATTTTGTATCTACATCTGATTGATACAAAACAGCAAATGGTTATAAATCTTTAAAACAAGATCAATGTGGCAATGGTCTAGGAAACATAGTAATGTTACAGGAAATATGGAGACTGCTTTTTATGAAATTTTCTGCTTTTCAGACCCAGGTATATTAAGAAGTGCTTTTCATATTGATAATTATATGTAAATGATTAGGAGTAAATCTATTGACATATTTAGAAGGGTTTTGGGTTCCATTGGATCAAATCTGATTATTTTCCTTTCTTACCACAGATGTCAATCGATGCAAAACTAGTACTGCAAAAGAGTCCAGTGCACCATAGCCTTGCTTAAGTGTAACAGTAACTTCCCCCTCCCCCTTTTAAAATTGTAATTTATAACCTTTGATAGCTAAATATTCTTGCCCTCACCAAGAAATATAAAAAGGTTCTTTGAAAATGTCCTGATTGTATCGCTGAGAGATGCTTCACAAGGTTTTCTGTGCTGTAAAAGTGGGTGAAGGAGAAAACCTGATAACAGCCTGTGCAATACAGATTCTGTGGAACAGAAGGCATTAACTCCTCCAGTGCTGAATTCCCTAGGGATAATAGGGAATTCAGCGCCCGAGTAGTTCATCTTACTTTTCAACTTATTGGCTGCCTTTGCATAAAACATTCCTTATTTATACCTGCACTGTTTGTGCCGCAATAAAACTGTTTATTTTTACATTGAAACATATATCCATACATGAAATATTTTCTTCCAGATCATTAAAACCTCACAAGGTGACATTTTTGTCATTAGCACCATGCAGCTTTATGTTTGTGGATGTGATAATCCCATTTCCCATAGGATTAATATTCAACATGTGTGCAAATCTGGACTGATGACTCACATATGTGAAATGACACATCGATGGTACACAGCAATATGTAGTATCCCAGAAATAGCTTAAAAGGCGCATATCGCTTTAGTGGAGGCTATGCACATCGTCAAATAGTGACCATATGTCCTAGATATTCTTTCACAAGCAAAAAACCATCATAAATTGTACACTCATGTGGGGACCATCCACCAAATTGTTTGCATTTAAAGTCGAGCGAGCGAAAGACTATTTCTCCAAGTAGGGAACAGAGACTTGGTCGCAAGGAATGTAAAATGACTTTAAATGCTTTTTTATTTGTTTGCGGTTGAGGACTGCTTGGACATGTTTTGACAGGAGAGCGTTTGAGAGAACTGGTGAGTATTAATTGCTTTGGTCCGTGATGGGGCCCTGTTTATGTGTTAACTTTTTTTCAGTACAACCTGCTTGTGCGTTAAACTGGAAATTCTGTCCTTTATTAGCCCTGACAGGGACTCGGCTCCTTTACAGTGTTTGTCTTATGTTATAGCTTTAAAAGGCAATCTTTCTTGGCAAAGGTTTAATCGCCTCATCTTGAGTTTTCTATAACCCTTGGGAGATTGCATAATGTACAACAGCACTAGATACATAATGTTTTTAATGGCTGCGCTAACTCCACTGAATGGTCCCTTACATTTCGCAGAACCTGAATCTGTTTCTCATCACCAAACATATACAAGATTGTACAAGTCAGCCTTAATGCTAAACATTATAAAGCAACTGGAGGATAGAAGAGCATGTGTGTGTGTGTGTGTGTGTGTGTGTTTGTCTGTGTCTGTGTGTGTGTGTGTGTGGGCGGGCGCGCGCCATTTACTTAAAAAGAACCTCAAATGCTAGGCTATATTCAAAGGAAAGAAGACTATTCCTTAATGTTTGGTTTGATTTTAATCTTTCGAGGACTGGTATCTTGCTTCACCTATAATAACATTTTTTGATATTTTTCAGTATACTCCAATGTACAAAAAAAAACTGTATAGTGGAATTGTACTTTGCTCAAATTCTGCTTTGTAAGATCTATTATTTGAAATCTGTGATATACCATGACTTTGATCAATTCAAAATAGAGCACGGAATTCAAATGCATAAAACAGATTAAAAATCCTACGTTCTCCACTTGCAGTCTCTTGCACAACAATACCAGAGGCTTTGAACAGAATGGGAAACCTGATATTTTGTGACTTATAATAGCCATTTACTGACATAAATTTGAGCTTTTGGTAGGCCAAGCAGTAATGGGCCACGTAGAATATTGGCAGGAGGGGACCAACATTATGATAGAAATAGATACTTAACTAATCACTTTGTCCTTGAGTTGGTATGGGCACGGTACTATATTGCCTGTGTACTTTATCCAGTGGTTTAGTTGTCATACAGAGGCCAGCTAGCTCCATTGCAATAATACAGCAAACAGTGAAATATATTTTTAGCCTTTCAGTTTATTAACTGAGCAATTGACGCACATGCTAATGGAAAAAAATACACATACACATACGCACACACAAACGTAATCCCAAATTCTGAGCATGCTGGGGCTCGCTGGTACTTGTATTTGTTTGTTTATGTGCCAATATGTTCAGTATAGCCCAATTTCTTGATTTAATCAGTAACGGATTGAGTATTCGATTACAAAAATAATTGTCTGCCACAGCCCTAATAAAGATTTATGAGGTACCCCAAAAGAATAAAGGTGATGGTGGCCTAACAAGAGGTAACGATGATTTATTGCACAGTTCAGCTGTGTCTAATAAATCTGTATCTGTTATTCTAATGAAAGCTGTGACCTTTATCCCCTTGGTGAAGGATTCTTTAACTTTTTAACATGGCATCAATTACCAAATTATGTTTCAACTGGAATTTGGACAATGCAAAACGGTGAATGTTTTAAGAACTGCAGCAAAGTTAAACCTTACAAGATGGCTGCCTTTCACCTGCCCCCACCCTCCCACTGCTGTTTATTTAGAAAAGGCTGGAAATGAAATGTCCTGTGGTCCTATGGAGATTGGTACAATAATTTTTTTAAAAAGCAGATGTTTTAGGCATATTTTTCAAAGCCCCCCAAAGACTTTCTGCTCAATGCATAAGAAGATTTAATAATAGTGGTGGGTCTTCTAAATCTTGAGTATACTGAACTTCTGATGCTAGTGCATAATTTCTTTCTACTTTTAGTGTATTTGAGCAATTAACAAATTTACGTCAAAATATGTGAGTCAGGAAGAATATGATTTTTGATGTTACGAACTGCTTCAGCTCATCAGCTGAAACCTTTATCCCTGCTTTGTTACCTCCAGGCTTGACTATTCCAATGCTCTCCTGGTTGGCCTCCCAACTTCCACCCTCTGCCGCCCGTATCCTAACTCACACCAAGTCCTGCTCACCCATCACCCCTATGCAAGCTGACCTACATTGGCCCCATTTGCCCTCCCGTACCTTGACCAAATGACCATTACTCACGTGGAAACCTTTACATTGAATGCTGACAGGCTAGCTCAGAGTGCCGCAGCTGAGCCCGTTCCTGCCCTCGCCCTATGCCCGCCTACCCACACTGCCAGCTGGACAGTGCTCGGTGGCTGGTGTTCTCCTCCCTAGCCTAATTGGCACTGAGGCCAATTGTACCCCCTGAAACCCTGCACCAACTCAGCTGAGATCAGCTAAATCAGCAGAGAGCAGGGATTGATCCAAGAACTCTGTACAATTCAACTATGGGGTGGGCCCAGGAAAAAAATATTGTTTAAACTATTATCGATGTCCCTTTTGTTTTATTTAGTGAGGGTGCATGGATATTTTTCGAGGTTTTTGTAATCTGCATATATTATTTATGCCTCATGATACCAAATATAGAAATATGGGTTGAGAGCTTTACACGCAATTGCAACTCATTACTCATAATTTGTAGAGTTGTGTCATTTTAATGTATTATGTAAAAGTACTTAGAAACTTTTCAACCCATTGTGTAACAAAAGATATTTTCTTCTCTCCCTTCTCCCCCCATATGAGGCCTCCAAAACTAATTTAAATCAGATTTAACTAGTATTGTAAAGTGGAATGAGAGGAAAGCACAAAACCTTAATTGAAAATATTATGGTACAAAGGGGAAGCTGGATAAGTACATGAGGGAGAAAGGAATAGAAGGATATGCAGAATGGGTGAGATGAAGTAGAGTGGTAAGAGGCTCGTGTGGAGCATAAACTTTGGCATAGGCCAGTTGGGCTAAATGGCCTGTTTCTGTGCTGTAAATTCTATGTAGATTAAGTAAGTCTTGTTGCAGAAATAGGGCTGCAGTTTTCGAAGGGTTAATCAGTTAAAAATCTGCTTTTTGATCTCTAATTCACAGAAAAACTGACATTGATAAAACCGCCACAAAAGGATGCAGCTACTTGGCTGCTCAAGAACCTTATTTTTTTAACATTACCAGCTCCTGAGAGAATTTCAGCATAGTGTTCAAATTTATCAATTCAAAAATCCAGCTTCTTGCAGTTGTGCTTTTAACCCTTTATCCCCGGAATTTTTTTTCAAGGAACTCTACGAAGGCAAAAGGTTAAATACTGACCGATTATGCGGCTTGAATACAATTCTTTCAAGTGAATGAAATGCGCAGGCCGAACTTTTCTGTTGAAAGTTGAAAATATCAAAGCAGCATTAATAACAAAATGTCGGAGAATTCTAAGGGGAGAGAGAGAATGAGTCCTTAGTCAAATCAAAGATGACTTGCAGCCTAAAGCTGCTGCTGCTGATTTCTCATTATGTGTCGAAAGGAGGAGAAAAAGACCGGATATTCCACAAAAAAATAAAAGAAGAAAGATCTGCGCCTTTCACGATCTCAGGACGTCCCAAAGCGCTTCACAGTCAATTAAATACTTTTGAAGTATGGTCACTGTTGTAATGTAGAAAACGCGGCAGCCAATTTACACACAGCAAGATCCCACAAACAGCAATGTGATAATGACCAGATAATCTTTCTTAATGATGTTGGTTGAGGGGTAAATTGGCCAGGACACCGGGGAGAACTCCTCTGATCTTCTTCGAAATAGTGCCATGGGATCTCTTACGTCCACTTGAGAGGGCAGACGGGGCCTCGGTTTAACTTCTCAGCCGAAAGACGGACACCTCCAACAATGCAGCACTCCCTCGGTACTGCACTGGGAGTGTCAGCCTAGATTATGTGCTCAGGTCCGTGGAGTGGGACTTGAACCCATGACCTCCTGACTCAGAGGCGAGAGGGCTAGAAATTATGAAGAAAAATAAAAAGCAAAAATGACAATGTAGACGTGATGTATGCATGTGATTGCTCACAGTTTGCTTGTTTATGCATTTTTCCCTTTACTCTTTTAAAAAAATCTTTCCAATTGCTCCTGATTGTCCCTTCATGATGATTTATGTCAGGGAAAAACTGCTGGGCAGGAACAATTGCGACCAAAGTCTTATTTTATTCTCCTCCCTCTCCCTCTCCCCCTCCTCCTGTGAATGGCGTATAACCCCATTTGCCAGCTTGGAGAAACAATGGCACCAAATTAATTTCGTGAATCTAGCATGCAATCTGATAAGAAACAGACTGGTGAAGCCTCTGAACTATATGGTATCCAATTTTGTTCTTAGTATGTTGCTGGGCTTTAATTTTGTCTTGGTGTTATTCACCATAGTCTCTAAAGTACTGGTTTGTCTAGACCAGCGGAACGAACCGCTATCTTTAAATTGAGAGAAGGTTTGGCACCAGGGCACCAAAGGGATGCAGGTTCACAAACTGAAGGACTTAGTCATCCGTGGCTGGTGGATCAATCTGCCAAGAATCCTGGGTCTTCAGACTAAAGAGTCAGCTACCATGCTCTGGGCAGCTTCCCCCAGACAGGCTCTCACTGGAGAATGTGAGCAGTGCAGAGTGGAAACCGCCTCATGTCAGGATGTCAGTTTTAAAACGTTTCCCTTCAACAGTACGATGCGTTAAGATCGCAGTAATCTCGCAGTCGCCAGGCGAATAAGGAGTAACTGCTTGTAGCATGGCGTTTTGTTATTCGCTAATGCTGCAGAACAGAAAAACGGAAGCTTCAACCGTTACCTGCAGTTTACACTTCAGTAATAGATCGTTCAGCTGTTTCAAATCTCATTACCCAGATACATAACACGCATAAACAAGGCACTGATAGACCAACGTAATTCTAAAATATAAAGTTGAACTTTTAAGTATGAATTAGTTCAACTAGTTTGTAACTAAAGAGAAAGAAAGAAAGAACTTGCATTTATATAGCTCCTTTCAGGATGTCCCAAAGCACTTTGCAGCCAATGAAGTACAGATATTGTTGCAATGTAGGAAAGGCAGCAGCCAATTTGCGCACAGCAAGGTCCCACAAACAGCAATGAGATAATGACCAGATAATTGGTTTTAGTGATGTTGATTGAGGGCATCTTGACAGTGCAGGCTCCCTCAGTACCACACTGGGAGCCAAGATTCTGTGCTCAAGTCCTTGAGTGGGTCTTGAACCCACAACCTGCTGACTTGGAAGCAAGAATACTGCCACTGAGCCAGGGCTGACACCTAGGTTTAAAATATAATAGACTCTTTTTTAATTTTAATATCAATTCCCATTTCTCTCACTAATTTTCTTTGCCAGTTTTCCACTCCATCATGGAGGCATTGCGTGGCTATAGTACCACAGGAGCCATTCTCTCCCGGTACCTAGATTGAGTGGGCATTTTTTATCTGTGAAATGCTGCGGTAACGGCAGGCTATTCGACCACCGCAGCATCCTAACCACATCCCAACCCCGTCCTCACCTGACGCTCACAACTGCAATACTTCCAGCAGCGATAGCAGGAAACCTTGAAGATTTCCCTTCCTTCCCCCTCCCCCTACCCCTCCCAAAGGTTCTTAGGCTAATTGTAGCACATCTGCCACAACCTGGCTGAGACCAGCTGGTTCAGCATAGACTGCGGATCAAACCGTGCTCATCTGCTTTGCTGAATAAACTTGCTGAGTCTTCACAAAGCCATACTGTATCAATTCTTACAATCATTCCAGGTCTTAAATTCCGCATGCTCTTTCATCTTTTTAAAACGAGGCCCATTTTTTTGAAGTAATGCAGGCCGCAGATAAAGGAGACATCTAAAACAGATCTCTATCTTCAGAAATATCATGTATTTGCAGAGATATAGCCTGAAAAAGGAACCAGAAGTTTTCATGTTATTTTTAGGGTGTATCCTGGATGAAGTTTTCCCCAAAATTCCACCGTAAAATATCTCACAAAACTCCCACTGCAGCATCACAGCAAAGGAGATCAAAAATTGACTATTGTAAAGTTTGAATCTTGAGATCTCTTGTATCAACAACAACAACAACTTGCATTTATATAGCGCCTTTAACATAGTAAAATGTTCCAAGGTGCTTCACAGGAGGGTTATCAAACAAAATTTGACACCGAGGCACATAAGTAGACTTTAGGGCATCTTGGTCAAAGAGGTAGATTTTAAGAAGCATCTTAAAGGAGGTAAAAGAGGTAGAGAGGCAGAGAGGTTTAGGGAGGGAATTCCAGAATTTGGAGTCTAGGCAGCTAAAGGCACGGCCGCCAGTGGTGGAGCGATGAAAATCGGGGATGCCCACTCACCTCATGCAACTGTAGTTTGATCTAGTCTGACAAGATGTGAAATGGATGAGGGTGAAGGTACACTGTAAACACAATGGATAGCTGTTTTAGGTCACCTTGTGGGGATCTACTACTGGACTTTGGTTATATTAAGGGAAAGAAAGAGCTTACATTTATATAACACCTTTCACATCCTCAGAACGTCCCAAAGTGGCTTACACCCAATGAATTACTTTTGAAGTGAAAGTCACTGCTGTTATGTATACAAATATGACAGCCAATTTGTGTACATCATATGAGATAAAAGACCAGTTAATCTGCTTTGCTGCTGTTAGTTGAGGTGTCAGTACTGACCAGGACACAGGGAGAGCTCCCTGCTCTTCTTTGAATAGTATTATGGGATCTTTTACATCCATCGGAACAGGCAGACAGGGCCTCAACTTAATGTCTCATTCATAGAATGGCACCTCTGATAATGCAGCGTCCTCAGTATTATGTTGTGTAGACTGATTATACTGGACACCTGGAGCTGAAACACCTCTGAAATGAGCTAAATTAAGTTTTCCAATGTGCAGCACCACCACTGTCGACGTATGCTGTCGATGGTAATGGTAGAGCTGCAATTTTCTATTCCATATTGTTCCTTGATCTGATGCATACCATTGTGGTGACATCATTTCCCACCCACAGCAAACATGTTCATTGCCACATGGACAGTATAGCTGATGCATAATTGAAGAAATCTGTCTCTGGGACTGTCTCAGGTTCTGGCACCAGGACCAGCAAGTTATAAGCAAACTAATTTCTAGCAGAGAGTGAACTTGTCGATTTACAATAATACTGGCCATATGGAACAGATTGTGGCACATCCATATCACGTTCATTCTTTTACATTTCAACTGTATTTAAGAACATAAGAACATAAGAAATAGGAGCAGGAGTAGGCCACATGGCCCCTCGAGCCTGCTCCGTCATTCAATAAGATCGTGGCTGATTTTTTACCTCAACTCCACTTTCCTGCCCGATCCCCATATCCCTTGATTCCCCTAGAGTCCAAAAATCTATCGATCTCAGCTTTGAACATATTTAACGACTCAGCATCCACAGCCCTCTGGGGTAGAAAATTCCAAAGATTCACAACCCCTTGAGTGAAGAAATTCCTCCATATCTCAGTCGTAAATGGCCGACCCCTTATCCTGAGTCTATGCTCCATAGTTCTAGACCCCCAAGCCAGGGGAAACAACCTCTCAGCATCTACCCTGTCAAGCCCCCTCGGACTCTTATATGTTTCAATGAGATCACCTCTTATATTTCTAAACTCCAGAGAGTATAGGTCTATTTCTACTCAATCTCTCCTCATAGGACAACCGTCTCATCCCAGGAATCAATCTAGTGACCCTTGGTTGCACCGCCTCATATTTATTTTATGAAGTTTTTCTTCATAAAACAAAGTGCCGTGGAGCCCATGGAGATGAATGTTTGATCACAGTGCGTTCACAATCGATGTGGCTGCCTGGCACAGTACTGTTGAAGAACAGGCATACTCATTAACAATATCCAGCGCAATCCGTCTCTGGGACGACACATCTCTGATTAAGCAATTCCTCCCAACGCTGCTCCAACTAATGGTCGTTCCAGTCATGAGCCAGTGTGAAAAGAACTGAGGAAAATAACAATGCATGGATATAAATAACTGGCAGTTACAAAGGTAAAAAAATAAAACAAGAAAGTGCTGCAAACACTCAGCAGGTCAGGCAGCATCTGTGGAGAGAGAAACAAAGTTAATGTTTCAGGTCGATGACCTTTCATCAGAACTGGGGGACATTAGAGATGAACAACTCTTAAGCAAATACAGAGCCACAGAAAAGGGGGGCAGATAATAAATGATCTTAATTGCTCCTATTGTCTCTTGTGCAGCAGGTGCTGGTAATGGACGATGGCTGCACAGAGTCTTTTACACCTCCTCTGGACCCATCTTTTGTCCCATTATCACCTCCTTTTGCCTTGCACCAACCTCCCTTTTGTCCTTTTCCTGCCCTCCTATTTTTATTTCAGATTTCCAGCATCCGCAGTATTTTGCTTTTGTAAAAATAAAACAAGTTGTCCTTAATGGCAGTGATTTAATTTGTAATAACCCAAGACTGGTGCAATGTCAAATAGTTTGAATTTCCCCCCCCCGTTGAATTTTCCACCCTCTGTTCCTGGAGGCAGTGACTTGCGCTGGGGTACGTGTCCATAGGCGCTAACAGCCCTCCGGTACCTCACCCAAAGGGCCATTCTTAATACATGAACCTGCACAGTGAATGTCAGCATTTCGCACATGCACCTTCCAGCCCAAGTCCCTGCATAGTAATCAGGAGCGGGAGCCCTGACTGGCCTAGCCAAAGCAAACCTTGTGTAGGGCCCCTTCTGCCATTCTACCTGTGATTAAACCTTCTTGACCCATAAAGCTCAGGGGCACCTGGGTAGCACAGTTCCACACTCAGCCATCCCCACGCATGTACATTCAGAATTCAGTTTCTTCCTTGCCAATTTTCTCCCCTGCCCTCTTCTTGCTGAGGTACAGTTTCGTGGCTGCTGGGCATCTTCTGGTACTCCACCCATTGTTCATGCGTTGGCTGGCTATTCATCCACACAGGGGAAGGCATCACAGCCAAGCCCAGCCGAGACTTCTCTTGATGTACACACACACAAACACACACGTAGACTCACACACACACACACACACACACACACCCCCCAGCAGGGATTCCTTGATAACAAAACCAGGAGCTGAAAACTTGTCCAATCTGTCCAAAGTGTTAGCCGAGGCCCAGTGGTAGCACTCTCGCCTCTAGGCGCTATATAAATGCAAGTTCTTTCTTTTTCTCTCCATAACCTAGGGTCCCAAGGCTAATTGTACTGCACTAATGTCACTCTGACTCATCAGTGCAGACCAAGGATTAATTCTGGGACCTTCCCGGGCTATAGGGTTCTGCTATTCACTATCTAAACTGGCTCAAACACTGGGGGGAAGCTACTGTCTGACATTTTAAAATGTGCAATGCACTGGTATTGGGGGGGTTGGTGTTGCTGGGAGAAAACTGACTGAACAGATGCGGTAGAATATTTTGTGACACTAAAGGCTGTGCGCTGCAGAACAATTCAGTCCTGAAAGGGTCACCCTTTTGCTGGTAATGACACATGCTTACTGCATGCTCTCTCTGCCAAACGCTTTTGTTTTTGTAAATAAATGTTACTTGTCTGATGTTGCCTGATGCTGGCCTCATTCCCTAGGCTCTTAACAGAATCGAGTAGATTGTTTATAAAATGCTACTTGTGGCTTGGTGGCTGTGACTCCCATGACACTAAAAATGGACCCAACTGGTAGCTTTGTGCAGAGGGACCCTGGTGATCTCATTGCGATTTCGGAATATTTCACCCAAGACCATTT
Organism: Heptranchias perlo; assembly: GCF_035084215.1. Taxonomy (NCBI): domain Eukaryota; kingdom Metazoa; phylum Chordata; class Chondrichthyes; order Hexanchiformes; family Hexanchidae; genus Heptranchias; species Heptranchias perlo. Next base: position 6,684,838 of record NC_090346.1, read on the forward strand.
TGGAGAATTCCCTGCATCGAACTCAAGGGTCTCCGATTTCTCATGGTATAAGTCTCAAATTGAGTGCAAATCTATCTTTAAAATCCAATCAAGGAAAGACATTTCTTGTAAAGTGGTATCTCTGAGGAAGGTGTGAGGAATAAATTCCTCTCCTTGCAAAGGGGAGAATGTCCATCCCCTGAAGAGATTAAGTAAAATGGCACCAGGACACAATTATTAACTCTTTAAAGGCTGGGACCAGTGGGAGGGTTTGATATCTGGAAGCATGCACGTCAGGCTGAATCTTGCTTGCTGACTTTCTTGCAAGTTACTTAGGCAAGGCAAATTGAAGTCACTCTGGATGCAATTGCTGATGCATTTAAGGGGAAGCTGGGTAAGTACATGAGGGAGAAGGGAATAGAAGGATATGTTGATAGGATGAAATAATGTAGGATGGGAGGAGGCTCGTGTGGAGCATAAACACTGGCATAGACCATTTGGGCCGAATGGCCTGTTTCTGTGCTGTAAATTTTATTTAATTTGGTGGTGTGGATTTCCTTATGTTTGACAACGTTGCTTCAACCATTCTTGTAAGCAGCTTTTTCACTGGCTCTGTTTTAACAACTTGCATTCATGTAGTGCCTTTAAGTTGGAAAAAACGTCCCGAGGTGCTTCACAGAGATACGAGGAATTAACAGCTGCTGAGCCAAGGAAGGAGAGATTAAGAGGGCTGACCAAAAGCTTGGTCAAAGAATTGAGTTTTAAGGAAGGCCTTTAAGGAGAAATGTAGAGAGGTGGAGGGGTTTATGGAGGGAATCCCAGGGTATGGGGCCCAGACGGCTGAAGACACGGCCGCTAGTGGTGAGATGAAGGGAGGGGCTGAAGCGCAAGAGATCAGAACCAGGCGAATGGAGAGTTTGGGGGAGAGAGGTGGTAGGGCTAGAAGAGGATACATAGGGAGAGGTGAGGCCATGTAGGGATTTAAATACAAGGATAAGAGATTCAAATTTGAGACACTGGGGGACAGGGAGCCAGTGTAGGTCAGCACAGATAGGGGTGATGGGGGAGTCGGACTTGGTGTGGCATAGAAAGTGAATTTTGTGTGAGTTGAAGTCTATGGAGGGTGGAGGATGGGAGGCCGACTAGGAGAGCAATAGAACAGTGGAGTCTGGAGGTAAAGGTATGGATGAGGGTTTCAGTGGTGGATGGGCAAAGGGGCAGTGGTACGAAGGTGGAAGTAGGCAATCTTTGGGGTTGATATGGGGTCGGAAGCTCAGCTCGGGGTTTACCAGGACCCCAAGGTTTAAGGTGGGATTCTGGGAAATCGAGCCAGCTCCCAACAGTTAACATCACTAAATCCGACTGGCGACAGACTCACAGTTTTCCCTGGCTCTACAAGTTTTCTGCCAGGTAAAGGGAGGTGAATATAGCCGTGTAACAGTGCAAGCCGGCTCACAGACACCAGTCTATGGAGTCTGACCGAAAACAATGCAGGTGAAAAAGGTGTTTTAATAAAAGTTCATGAAAGGCTACCCAAAAAAAAGGCATCTGGTCAACTGGCACGATCCTGCAGACAGGTTTGAAATTCTGAGTATGTAAACAAGTTTCATTATATCAAGAGCAGTGACTAAGTGTGGTGGCATTCTTGCAACTTCAAAAAGGAGTTAATTAAGACAATGACAAGTAGACGGGAGTGTGTGGTACAATTATGTAATACCTTCATCACCCATTACATCACCAAGGTCACAGCCTGAGCGGTCTATGTAATCCTCAGTACTGGTGATGGTGGCCAAAGGCTGGACCATAGTTTTGCAGTGGTTGCCTACTCCTTTTCTGTCTATTTGCTACACGTGGCCATATTTAGTATCTTTTCCACTCTTCACTGCTCAGATGCCTCTTATGGCAACTGAGTTCAATTTTACATCAAAAGTAAAATGTATGAAATCCTCTAGTGACAAGAAGACTGGGCTCGTTTCTAGCCAAGGAACAAAATGATAAGGATATTCATTATATATCATTTTCTCCTAGCGGAAAACTGCCCCAGTCTCCTTGTCATTGCAGGACATCACATATTATATTAAATATTTATATAATATGCATGCCAGTTCACCTGGGGTTCCAATACTGCAAAAAGGAAATAAATTCACCAGTTAACTGCGACTTAATGTCTTGAGATTGTGATTCATCAGAACCCAGCACAATATTTTCATCCTTGATTTTTGTTTATATACATGTGTATGTACACGCACATACATGTGCACGCACATGTTAAATGTATTACTGAACGGCTTCACACCCATCAAACAGTAAGGGTAAGTGCATAGCATTTACCTGAAGTGACTAGTACTATTTGTACTTATAATTACACAGTATCATGAGCAGGTGCTTGACGTGTACGTGCAAAAAGCGTGAGCTGTTTCCATGGAATGTTCCAGAACACAGCAGCTGGAAAGAATGAGCTCGCAGATTTCTGCGGACTTTAGATCACTTCAACAAAAAACGCTATGAATTGAAATGTTCCTCAAGTAGCCCATAACTTCTTTTAATTTCTCTAGTTGCACGTAAAGTATGGGTTGGAGTTTGCTAATTGGACAACAAATGGCAGATCTGTTGTTTATTAAAGTCAAAAGGTTAAATGCGGATGTGCAGCATTGTACAGTAAAAGCCAAGGATGTCTCTGTAATTACAGCTCATGATGGTACAATTATAAGTGTTTATTAAAGGTGTCACTGTAACTTGCTAATCCCGATATTGCGGAACAGCTTTTAAATCTGGATCTTCTCTCACCCCAACCACCAAGAAAAAACACATATGTGAGAGAAAAAAAAGCTTATTTATGGTGTCTGAATCCATTTCCTGTTGACTGCGGAGCAGACTAGCAGTGACATGTTCAGTTTGAAAAACAGATCGGCATGGGCTTGAGCCCCAGGGCCACCTGATACTTGAACATGCCTGGTGCTGTTGCATTGAGTCTTGTCAATGTTCCTCCAATGCAGGCCCTGTGGAAACAAAGTGCCCCTCCAAGGTGATGCGGGATGAGGAGAGGCCTGTCCCTACTGCAAATGTAACGTCTGGAGTCTGATTTACAGCAGTTGTGGAGAATTCTGTGCCCTGCTAAGAGGTGGCATGGAAGTTAAGTGCCCGTGGTCTTTTAACTTTGTTTTGCCAAGTCTTCCCATAATAAAAACTAAAATAGCTGGAACGAATAAGGGTCTCAAATGAAATTCATTCTAGTAGCATTTTTTTTCAGACTAATGATGCCCAGCAGGAATTTGTAAATCATTATATCAAAACTTTGAAAACAAAATTACATATTAAAACAGACGCCAGACTTATTATGTTGTACAAGTTGGTACCCAGATGTTTTATGCATTAAAATATATTCATTTAGTTCCACTGTGCATGAATTCAGCATGAGCATTAATACAGTAACAATAATGGATGAGATGTACTCTTAATGAGCCCTGTGATGCCAAGATTAGCTGATGGATATTTGGAGCGGTTGAGAATGAATTTGAATTTTCTTTGTGTCCTTGAGAGAGGTTTTTGTGGTGAAGCTGATTTTTCTTTTGGTTGAATCTTTTGGGACTTGTACAGTTTCTAAAATTGGTAAATGTTTAAAGAAACTTGAGACGTCCACATAAATCGAAATAATGGGGAGGGGGCAAGAAAAGAGACTCAACAAATGACGTGAGGCCGGGCTGGGGGAGGGGGGGGAATGTGAGATCCGTAAAGTTCTGATGCAAGATTTTTTTCCAGAATATGTTTTCATTCCAGACGTATAGTCCTCATTGTTTCCTGTGAGGCACTAGGGACGACACTGAGCCAAATCATCTGTCTTTAAAATCAGTTCCATTTTTTATCCTTCATATGCAGTATAAATATGTTGCTGCTATACCCTTTGACATAGATTTGAAGATGTTAGATCAGCTGAGATATCTTTTTTATTTCTCTCCTTTATAACTCTTGCTTTCGCCTTTTCTGCAGTGGTCACACAGCTAAGGATCAGAAGTGGCATTCTGTGTGTCACTTCTAAGTCAGGAGCTTTAACATCTTGCTAACAGTAACAAACGGGAGCTGATCTGAGGCAAAAAGGACGATTCTGCTCTCATTTGTGATAACAAATGCTCAAAGATATTTAGCCTATTTGGAATAAAGCACAATGAAAGTTATATTGTTGGCGAGCTTTGCCATTTCTGAACAGACGTGGAGCTCTCACCATTATAGCCACTGTCAGGGTCGAACTGTGGAGCTCATGGCAGAAAATTATATATCTTCCGTTTTTCCTTTAAACAGCTTAAGTGCTTTTACATTAAAGTAGCCTTCTGTTGTGGTTAAAATCCAAAAAAGATAATATATATATAAAAAAAAACTGGCCAGGTGCACACAGCATGATGATTTTAAAAGATTTGTTTTATTAAATATTGGCAGAAGAAAATAGTAAAATCATTTGCAGGGAGGATAGGGCTCTCTCTGGGTGACAGTGACTCCATTTTTTTTAACGCTCCCCATTGGTGAAACTCTGCAAACAGGAACATCTCATCATTAACAACAACAACTTGCATTTAGTAAAAACCTCCCAAGGCGCTTCACAGGAGCGATTATCAAACAAAATTTGATACTGAGCCACATAAGGAGATATTAAGACAGGCAGCCAAAAGCTTGGTCAAAGAGGTAGGTTTATAGGAGCGCCTTAAAGGAGGAGAAGGGAATCAATGAAAGGCATTGCCTCTGAATGATTTAAAACCTGAATTCCATCTGTAGGTTTGTCAGGAGTCAGGTGTGACTGGGACCCCATCCTGTCCCCCCATGTACACACATGCACATTTTAAAAAAAAAACCCTGTAGGTTCATATGCTTTTCCCAAACTGCAATAAATGGGATTCCAGCGTTAGTAAATACCAACCGACTGGCTTCCCATTTCCAGCATACAACGGACAAGAGTTTTTAAGGCAAGTCGAGGCGATTACAATATTTGCAGCTCTAAAGCTGATTAATCGTGGTGTGAAGCAGAATGAATAAGGGCAGGGAAAGGAGGTGAAGTATGAAGAGGATTCTGCAGGAATTACTGCTCCACCAATTAAACTAGACAGATTTCAACCAGATTTATGTCTGTGTTTTTTAAAAAAAGAATTGACCAGGAGCAAAATGGCTGGTATACAAAAAACAGACTCTGCTAATGAGTGCGATTTAATGGCTGTTTTCTGTTTGGCTTTGGCACAGACCCTCGCCTCTTGCTGTAATATGCATTATCAAGAACTAGTACAGATTTAGTTGGTGGCTGTGTTGTTGAAATAGGTTTTAATAATAGCAACCATTTCAGTGCAGATTCAGTGTGTTGCAGAGTGGGATCTTAAAAGTGTAAGTTCAGTCCGACAGCTTGTTGAACGACAATTTGTTTCTTATTACACTATATTGGAACCATAGACTCACTAAAGTACACCTAAAGTAGGTGCCAGTTTAATCAATAACAGTGCATTGCTTTTGGTTATCAATGTAGTTTTCTTCCCCCCCCCTCTTCCAATTTTCTACTCTCCAATTCTCCCTTGGTTAGAGTCCCCAGCCCAGGGGCATTAATGTCTGTCGTAGCACACTCTGGCTGAGATTACCTAACTCTGCCCCGATCAGCGATTTATCCTGAGACCAGCCTTGCCTGCACCCAAGCGGCCAGTCTTAATCTGTGAGCTGAGAAATTCAGTTCTGTCAGGCTGTTTGGTCTGTGGCATCACAGCTGAGCCCGATTCTTCAGCTGTGTCTCACTGATAGTGCTCTCAACTCTGAATCAGAAGGTTATAGGTTTAAGTTCCACTCCAGATACTTGAGCACAAAAGTCTAGGCTGACTCCAGTGCAGTATTGAGGGAGTGCTGCACTGTCGGATGCACCATCTTTTGGATGAGGCGTTAAACTGATACTCCGTCTGCCCTCTCAGGTGGATGTAAAGGATCCCATGGCATTATTGGAAGAAGAGCAGGGTATCCTGGCCAATATTTATCCCTCAACCAACATCACTAAAATCGATTATCTGGTCATTGCTGTTTGTGGGACCTTGCTGTGTGCAAATTGGCTGCTGCGTTTCCTACATTACAACAGTGACTACACTTCAAAAGTACTTAATTGGCTGTAAAGCGCTTTGGGATGTGAAAGGCGCTATATAAATGCAAGTTCTTTCTTTCTTCACCCACCTAAACAATGGGCATGAACATCAGAAAGTCTGTTTTTTACGGAGTTGTTTAAATTGATGCGCAATAAATTAGGCGACTTGTATGAATGAAGTTGTAGTACATTTCCAATACCCCTGACTTTCATAAGAAGAAAATGAGAGAGAATCACTGTGCAGTCTTGCCTTTGGGATTGTTCGAGAAGAAAGCCCAACCCAGGCTGGCATGCTAAAAGGTAACCAGCCTCTCTTTCAAGTATCACGTACATCCATAACTCTTATTTACGATGCGCATTAAAATACGGCAGAATTTACTAACAAGTAAACAAGTCCGTACTCGCTCCTCCATTACATTCTGTTCCTAATTGCAACGTTGGGTTTGAATGCTGGCATTACCTTCAAAATAAAGCTATACTTTTGGCAAAAGCTTACCTTGGGTTAGTTCTCTGGATGGGGGAAGGCATTGGGAAGCAAATCGCAAACGTATTTGATTCCTTTTAAGTTTCGAAGCAAAGATGCTGGCAGCAGTGAGTAATCGTGATGAAAATGACCGCAGATGTATTTCAAACTGCAGCCTCTCTAGTTTTCCCCTTAACTAACTGTCCCCATAAACAACCACATGTCCTTGCTTTCAAGGTTGTTTTCAAGCTGTAATTTAGTCCAGGCAACACTTGCCTAGGTGCAAGACATTCAGTGTCAGCACATTGCAGGATACTCTGCGAATGAAGGGGAATGTGAAACCTAGACGGATTTTTTATAACTAGTAAACAGCATAATTCAGACATCTTAGTGTGTGTGTGTGTGTGTGTGTGTGTGTGTGTGTTTAGTTTAGATACAGTCTAATTTTAATTCAAAGTCACTTCATTTGGCTCATCCATTCATTTGTTTTTTTCAAGCACAAAAATGACAAATGCTGGTTTGTGTGAAATGCATGGCCAGATAACTCATATTATTTTGGCCAAACATGACTTTGAATTTACAGGAGTAGACTGTATTAATCAAAAACTTTCAGCATTAGGATAGAGTTGGTTTGAGAAAGTGAATCACAGCCCAGTAAGCAATTGTCCGTCTTGTGATGGTGCCATATAACCTAAAGTACGCACAAACTCCATCTTAAAGGTTTTTTACCTTATCTAAGTGCCACTGATGGCTAGTCGCACACGGAGCCCTTGCATTATTGACAGCACTTGCTAATGGAAATGACCTGATTTTTTTACGCGAGTCTCGTGACTTGTCAAGCCATAACCTCCTGCTGCTAGCCGCACATTAAAACCGCTCTCTGTTCCTGAGCGTCCTCCAGTGGGCCTACGAGAGAGGAGACTCCAATTGAAATATTAGAAAGAGGAGAGTGATGTAAGGAGGTGGTTTTGGCATTGCTGTCCCAGAATCTGAGCTACATCAAGTTGCAGGCATGAAGAAATACAATTACATTGAATTTACAGCACAGAAACAGGCCATTCGGCCCAACAGGTCCATGCCGGTGTTTATGCTCCACACGAGCCTCCTCCCACCCTTCTTCATCTAACCCTATCAGCATATCCTTCTATTCCTTTCTCTCTCATGTACTTATCTAGCTTCCCCTTAAAGGCATCTATGCTATTCACCTCAACCACTCCATGTGTAGCGCATTCCACATTCTGACCAGTCTCTGGGTAAAGAGGTTTCTCCTGAATTCCCGATTGGATTTATTGGTGACTAGCTTATATTTATGGCCCCTAGTTTTGGACTCCCCCACAAGTGGAAACATCGTCTCCAAGTCTATTATTGGGGCTTTCGTTAGAACAGAGAACCAGAAATTAAATCGGACCAGCCACTTAAATGCTATGTTTACTAGAGCAATCCAGAGACTGGGTATTCTGTGGCGAGTGGCTCACCTCCTGACTCCACAAAAGCCTCTCTCCCACCTACAAGACACAAGTCAGGAATGTAATGGAATACTCTCCACTTTCCTGGATGGGTGCAGCTCCAACAACACTCAAGTTTGATTGGCACCCCATCCACTGGCTGAAACATCCGCTCCCTCCACCATGGCGCACCGTGGCTGCAGTGTGTACTATCTACAGGATGCATTGCAGCAACTCACCAAGGTTTCTTTGGCAGCATCTCCCAAACCCATGATCTCCACCACCTAGAAGGATAAGGGCAGCAGGCGCATGGGAACACCACCACCTGCACGTTCCCCCCCAGGTCACACACCGTCCTGACTTGGAAATATATCACCCGTTCCTTCATTGTCGCTGGGTCAAAATCCTGGAACTCCCTACCTAACAGCATTGTGGGAGAACCTTCACCACACGGACTACAGTAGATCAAGAAGAAGGCCCACCACCTCCTTCTCAAGGGCAACTAAGGATGGGCAATAAATGCGGCTTTGCCAGCGATGCCCACATCCCAAGAATGAAGTAAAAAAATTACAGGGTGATTTACTATAGGACAGGGTAATTAGAAAAAGACTGTTTCCAGTGGTTGAGGGGTGTGGAACAAGGGGTATAGATATAAGATTAAATATGAGTTTTAGAACAGAGAGCAGGAGAAACTTTTTAACGCAGAGAGTTGTGAGCCTGTAGAATACACTATCAGAGTTAGTGATTGAAGAAGAGACCATGTTAACATTTAAGAATAGGTTAGGTAGATGATTGAAGGAATGGGAGAATATAGGGATATGGGGGAGAGGGCGGGCACATGGGATTAGGACTGCTGCTTGTACAGAGGATAAACACCAACACAGAACAGTTGGGCCAAACAGCCAGGTTCTGTGATGCACTATCCGTGTAATGTTGTGTAATATATGTAAGGTCTAAAGGCCATCACCAGGGGTCTTGAATAAAGGTCTGGCTGTCAGTGGCCTCACTCGCATGTTTCCCTGTCTCCATGACTAAAGCTTTTTAGTACAGGTTTCCAGCCACGTACCTATAAGACATGTTTAGTTGATTTAAAGTTTCCTAAGTGTACCACTGGGCAAGGAAAGATCTGGATGTAAGAAAAAGGATATTAACATTCGAGGGTGGAAATAAAACGATTCTCAGTTGTGTGCAGTTTACATGTTCTGTGGCTCTCTAACGTTTCAGCCATCAGTACGAGAAATTTAGAGATCACTGCTTTTAATTTTGCTTTTTTGTTCACTGTCTGTTGATTCATATCGTGGACCCCACCAACTTGTTATGCTTGTTTGTAATGGGATTTTCTTTGCAATTAAAAGGGTTTTTTTTCCCAAAGCTCCCTGATTGCTCAGGGGGTAAATACACTCTGCATTATGGGACGGAGCCGTACGGCCCAGGAAGTTCCCAGGTTTCCTGTGGTGAGCTGGGGCAGCAGTAGGGATGCTACATTTAGCATCAGTATTCTCTGGGGGAAGGAAAGAGGGAAAAAATCAGCCAGCATTCCTACTCCTGATCAGAGTCCAGTGACCCATGCTGGAAACTGCATATATGTGGGCCTGATTGAGCGGTTCTGTATAATTGTGTTAAAATTGTATAAATGTTTACTGGATAGTGTCCTATATTTGACATATAAAGTTATCTAATTGCGATGATTTTCTTACTTTTGATTGCAAAGTGCTTTGGGACGTCCTGAAGTTGTGAAAGGCACTATATAAATGCAAGCTTTTCTTGCAAATCTTTCTTTAGAATGCTTTATCAAAAGAACAGACTGAATGTCAATGGATTATCTATGAATCCAGCGTGTTGCTGACTAAATCTGCAGCACATCACATGATACACACTCAGTAACCAGTGATAGTCTTTTGGAATTGTCCATTGTTGGGGATGAGGGGAGGGGTGGAGAAATTAAACTCAGCAGTGAACACCTGTGGTGACATGACGTTGCATCATAGGAACATAAGAAATAGGAGCAGGAGTAGGCCAATCGGCCCCTCGAGCCTGCTCCGCCATTCAATAAGATCATGGCTGTTCTGATCTTAACCTCAAATTTAAATTCATGTCCAATTTCCTGCCCGCTCCCCGTAACCCCTAATTCCCTTTACTTCTAGGAAACTGTCTATTTCTGTTTTAAATTTATTTAATGATGTAGCTTCCACAGCTTCCTGGGGCAGCAAATTCCACAGACCTACTACCCTCTGAGTGAAGAAGTTTCTCCTCATCTCAGTTTTGAAAGAGCAGCCCCTTATTCTAAGATTATGCCCCCTCGTTCTAGTTTCACCCATCCTTGGGAACATCCTTACCGCATCCACCCGATCAAGCCCCTTCACAATCTTATATGTTTCAGTAAGATCGCCTCTCATTCTTCTGAACTCCAATGAGTAGAGTCCCAATCTACTCAACCTCTCCTCATATGTCCGCCTCCTCATCCCCGGCATCATGACCTCATACATGGACATATTTATTATCTTCATATCCCAAATAACACATACATACTCTGCACTTCCTCTTTGCCAGTTCATAGGAGACTGGCGTTATGATTTAAAAGTAAACTCAGGAGAGTGGTCCTCTTGGGCTGCCCCCAAAGGCCAATCGTACGACGTACAAGGCTCTGCCATGTACCCTCTGCACTGGCCCACCAGGATATTAGGGGCGGGCATCCTCATAGACTTGCCAATTGATGCAGGGTTTCTTCTTGTTTTCATGTTAAAGAGCCCCCTTTTCTGTGCTACAGCTTATCTTCGTATAAGACCGAATTGTTTCAGTTTTAATGTCTAAGAGCAAAACGCTGATGGGCGTTAATATCGTAATCAGACAAAATATATCGTCCATATTTTATCAAGGCTCATTCTCATATTTTACAACGCTGTCTCTATTGAAGTGGGTCTGTGGTTTTGCTACACAGTTATAGAAAAGAGCTTGAATGTTTGCTTCCATCAAACCTTGTTATTTCGAAACTGCTGAAACCTACACAAATGCTGTAAGGGAACTAAGTGCAGCATAGATGCATTTATGGGGAAGCTAAACAAACATATGAGGGAGAAAGGAATAGAAGGTTATGCTGATACGGTCAGATGAAGAGTGGTGGAAGAAAGCTCGTTTGGAGCATAAAAACTTGGCACGGTCCAGTTGGACCGAATGGCCTGTTTCTGTGTTGTACGTTCCATGTAATTCTATACAAGAGAGACAGAGAAGCCTTTGAGGGCTTGCCTTAGAGGTTAGATTTACTACATATTTGACTTTGCATTGACCAAGCATCCCTTGGGCATCACCCCTTAGTTAACATTAAAACCGATATTTGGACAGCAGTGAGTGGAGCTCCGTACACGATTGCCTGCGTGCATGTACAGGCCTCTCTTTCCCCGAGAGGTCAGCGATATGGAGCCAGCACTTTGGTCCCCTAGGATGGTCTGAGGAAAGGAAGTCTCATGGGGTGCAGTTATACTGCAGGTGCACGGTCTGCAATCAGTACATGTGTATAACGACACCCCTTGTGGCTCCCTTTTCTCATTCCCTCCTAGGTCCTTAAAAACCTTTTCTATTGATTTGAAAAATTTCTCTCCACCACCCCCCTCCCGCCCAGCAGGAAAAATGACCTAGAATTGACAGCAATAAAATAAAGTACACTGTGGATTTATTACATTTCCACTGATTTTTCACAATCAAAACTGCTGCAGCAATAGCAGTACTTCACATTATCTTCTTTTGAGACAAGTAAATTTAAACCTATACCATGAAGTTGCTCTGATTAAATAAACACAGCCAAGCCTCAGGCTATAAGAAAACTAGCAGGAACATCAAAAACTTCACTAACGTTACCACTGTAGGAATTTCCCTTTCTTAACAAAAAAACAATTCTTAAAATCCAAATCGACTGCTTCTTTTTGGCTTGATTTGTACAGAGAGCGTTCAGCTCCCAAGCAAAGGAGATTCAAAACTCCAGAGTCAGAGACTGGTAAACAATTTTGCTGCTGTTCTCCCTGGTTGTACAGTTGGGTTGATCCCGAGGCCTCATCTAGTCCATATTTGGCCATGTTGAGTCAAGTTAAAGGCAAACAAAAAAAAAACGAGGTGGTCAGCCAGCCCCCTTGCCTTTAAATGGAAAGGGGGCTATCAGACACCAGGCAACTCCATATGATCCTTAAAGAGATGTGATTTTGTCAGTCATGTATTCTACATAAGAACAGGAGAAGGCCATTCAGCCCCTCGAGCCTATTGCGCCATTCAATTAGATCATGGCTGGTTTGTATCTTAACTCCATGCATTGTCCTTATTGTGCTTTATAATTCCTGTCAGGGAATGGCTAAATTTTCCAAACAGAATCTGGAAAAAGGAACAGAAAGAGAGAAATGCCAAGTTGGAACTCATGATTTTACAATTATGGTCACATGCCTCACTTTTTAAAACAACAAGACAAAACACAGGAGTGAAATTGAGCATTTTGTGTAACCACAAAGGATTTTTTTTCGAGAAACTATTCAAACTTGAGAGAGCTTCCACTCTTTAGGGTCTTTCTCTCTTCCCTTACAAAAGGGATGGGCAATAAATGCTGGCCTCGCCAGCGATGCCCACATCCCATGAACGAATAAAAAAAATACAAGTCGCCCAGTCAGCAAATGAACCACTCAATATGGAACTGATACTACGGATCAGGAAAGGCTTGGCCAGGCCTGTGCTGAGTTAACACTGCAGTGGGGTTTGTAACTGACCTCCTGAAACAGGGAGAAGTAAAATCGGCCGCAGTTACTGCTCCTGATAAATGCCCAAACCTGAGGCTGTGGGGTGAAGACAGGGTTGGGCTTGGCTTGGCGTGCCTGTGACGCCCTACATGGTCAATTAGCCCTCTGAGACTCGCTGTCCCAGTTGACACTTGAAGAAGGGCAACTTGGGAAAGATACCAGAGGGTTGCTGGTACCTCTGGAAGCTTCCCACAGCTATGAGCTACCATCTTAAAGGTAGTTAGAGGAGGGCTTTATATATATATATATATATATAAAAAATGGGTACAGTAGCATGGGGATTATGTTACTGGACTAGTAATCCAGCGACCTGGATTAATAATCCAGCGACCTGGATTAATAATCCAGAGTCATGAGTTCAAATCTCCACCACGGCAGCTGGGGAATTTAAATTCAATTAATCAAAATAATCTGGAATTTAAAAAAACTAGTATCAGTAATGGTGGCCACAAAACTACAGGATTGTCATAAAAACCCATCTGGTTCACTAATGTCCTTTAGGGAGGAAACCTGCTGTCCTTACCCGGTCCGGCCTATATGTGACTCCAGACCCACAGCAATGTGGTTGATTCTTAATCGCCCTCTGAAATGGCCTAGCAAGCCACTCAATCAAGAAGGCAGCTCACCACCACCTTCTCAAAGGCAATTAGGGATGGGCAATAAATGCTGGCCTTGCCAGCGATGCCCACATCCCATGAACAAATAAAATATATATATTATGTACATAGATTTAAAATTGTAAGCTGTAGCATATTACTTATTGCTTTAGTGTTCTAATCTTGTCAAGTTCTGACTCTGGATTCAGTCTATTTATCCCAGTTCAGCATTAGTTGACCATCCAAAATCAAATCAAATCCCACACCTTTTTTCATTGCCATGTCGCATTCTTGAAGCTCTCTCTCTTGATTATCCAACGATAAGTATTAGTAATTGCTGTATTTTGTGACATTTAATATTGTAAATGTCCGTCTGATATTTGCTTTAGCAGATGTTCTCGCTCGCTGTGTTGCAAATCATTAGGTACAGTCACTTAATTATAGTCCTGGAATAGAAAACACAGCTCTCTCTCCCCCTCCCTTTCCCCCTTGGTCTGGGTCATCTGCGCTATTTAAACACAGCCTGTCAGCGCTATAAACATGCAAACAACATATAAATACTGCAGCAGCAATCTTGTGCTTACAGAGCGTTGTTATTTTTTTTATATATACAAACTCCATCATTGGCTGCTTTAGTTTTCACTCTCAAACTTTATTGTTTCCAGCAGGTCAGATTAATCTCTTGTGAGTTTGAAATTGAATGTTCGGCTGTTCTGCCGGGCGCGTTACAAAATTATATTTGATTACATGCTGTCCTTCAGCTGCCTGCCTGTGGAATACTAATGCACAGGAGTGTTGGTGAATTCCAATGATGTCACCTTCACACTGCAGCTTGCCTGTCACTTAAAACCGTTTGGAATTGTCCAGCAGAGTGGAATCATCCAGCAGAGGCAGGTGGCCAATTTCGACCTTAAGACAACAAGCTGTCAAATAAAAAGGATGGCCGTGAGTATGGGTTCCCATCAAGCCTGTTGGATATAATGGCCACTCCGAACACCCCCCTCCTTTGCCTCTAGGTAATTTGGTTTAATAGCCAATTGACCACTAGCACCTCCACCAATGTCTCCAGGCACTTTTCGCAAAACACAAGCCTATCTGTTATCGCGTAACATCTGCAGGCATGAAGTCCAGGCAACTTACTGTGCAATGCTGCCAATCAGGTTCTCCCAAAGGCGCAGTTAGTGGGTGTGTTGGGGTGGGGGAATGGGAAGGAAGGTTCTCCTCACTTATAGTCCTATTCTCCACGTTTGTTTTGGCCATTGTGGTTTGAAATGGGAACGATGACCGAGTTACCAAGTCTGAGTATTTCTGAAGAACCTCTTGAGATTAGCTACTTTTTAAAACTTTAAATAGAGCAACATTACTACCACAGTGAAATTACAGCTGGACAGGATAAGTCTTTCATCCCAAATTGTCTTTGAAAGCTGATAACCTGTTCACATTAAACCAAAGCAGTGGTGAAAAGATGCAGAATCAAAATGAATTATCCAAGGGGTGAGGTGGTATCCTTGCACCACTTTCAATACACGCCCCTTTTATGTGTAGCGACATTAGTAGACATTACTGGCTTGTAAGCCATAAACATTTGTTTATAAGCAAATTGGCTAATAGAATAAGCATTTGAAGATCACAAAACTTTCCATACATGGCAATACAGCAAAGACTGCAGCAGATCATTGCTCTGCCATTGTCTTGGATAATGCTGAGCTAATGTTGTTACCCTCGGGCCTCTAACCTTTCCTGATGAGATGATCACAAGATAGGTTCAGACGAAGAAGGCCCTTCGGCCCATTTGATCTCATCTTTCCAGAACACCAACCCTACCATCCTCCAATTACAGTAGCTAGCTGTTTCATAAACGCATCCAGTGTCCTGACCTCAGCCCGCCTGACTGTGCCTCCGTTAAGCGTGCAGTTATCTGGAAGGCTAATTTTTCTGTGTTTCATCTCTGTGAAAGCCTCTTCTATTGAATTATGTCATGTGTGTCATTTTAAACTAGGCACATAGTTTTAGTAGTCTGTGCACACTGCCTGCACTCACAGACCAGCCCACCTTTGAAAATGCGAATTGTTCTTCTAAATGGCTCTGTTCAATGCCACCTATTCACAAGCCACTAGAGTCTATACAGTGAGTGTGTGGAGTGAAGCCTACAGAGGTAGAACCACACGGATGCAGTCGGCTACACTCCAGTAGTGTAAACGCTAAAATGCAATGCTCAAGTTCATCTCATTTGCACATAAGATAGCAGCACTTCAGCAAAAATACAACCAGCCTTGGAAATCAGCCCTGTACTGTTCTCTGAGTTTACTCCTGTTTAGTTCATGCAAATAGATTAACAGGTATCTGCGTCCTTGTGCTTTGTAATGCTTGTCATTGCAGACCATAATTTCAGTTGGGGAGAAGAAAAAAAAATGACCCCAGAACAAATATGGTTTTCATTAACCGAGAGGAACCCCTTTTGCTGTCAAAGGGGTTTAGCTCCAGTGATGAATAAGGGAGAAATTATTGATTTTATAACAGAATCTCAGAGCGACTCCCAAGATTTCAGGCCTCTGGTCCTGAATTGTGAAAAATAAGTCTTTTTAAAAAAAAGCAAACAACGCGTGATGAGCATTTGTGTGGAAATAATGTGGCATTGCATTTTCCACTTTGGTTCCTGTGTTTCCGGCCTGCGTTCGAAGGAGTCCGGCCCTCCCAACTCAGCAGTCTTGCACAAAGCTAGACCAACGAGAAACATCTGGACTTCTTTTTTGGAAAGAAAAAAAAAACATCTTTCTCAAGCCTCGAGGCCAACGGCTTCCTGCGATTGTCATGTGGCTCGATTGAAAAACGAGGCCGTTAAAAAAAAAACATCCAAACAACAGTGTGTCTGCTTCTACTTAGCCCCAACTTAACTGTAGCTGCTGCATTTGTTATGAACTACACAGCTGTTCTGATTCAAAACCCAGCTGTATAATGGTGGGGACAAGCAAAAAAAAAAAATCTTAATTTTGCCATTTACCTTCATCTTGAAGACACTGCTCTATTATGTAAAGGTGTCAGCAGTGGCTCAGTGGGTAGCACTCTTACCTCTGAGTCATGAAGGTTGTGGGTTTGAGTCCCACACCAGAAACATAAGCACAAAATCTAGGTTGACATTCTGGGGATCTGGTTCGGGGAGGCCCCTAGCCTGCATAAAGAACTGGGAGGAGCAGATCGCCAGGGCCAAACAGAAGCTTGGTATGTGGGTGGGGTGATTCCTCTCCATGACCGGCAGGAACCTGGTGATAAGTTTCGCGGTGTTGCTCTACATGGCCAGGGTCTGGCCCATTCCCCACAACTCCGCCATCACAGTCACCCGAGCTATCTTCCACTTTGTCTGGAGGTCCAAGGTAGAATGTGTCCGCAGAGAGATGTGTTGACATCTGTCCCGGTTCATCCCAAACATTTCAGGACGCTGTACTCTACGGCCTGTTCCCCAGTATGTGCATCAAGACAGATATCACCTGTGACTGGAAGACCATCAGCTCGGTGAAGGAGGCCTTTTGGTCAGCCTGAAATCTGCTGGTCTTCCAGCTGAAGGAGCTGTCCACGACTGAGTGTTGCCGACTGACGCCCTCAAAGGTCCAGGAGTACGTGCATGAGGGACGCACTGAAGTGAGGTGCGACCTACACAAAGGCTGAATGGGGAAAGGCCACTGTATAAAGCCACCCTGCCCTGTATTGTACAGAATGTATTAGAAAATATGTTTTTAAAATTGTAACAATGAGATCACAGTGTGTATGATCTGTACTGTATTGCTTTGACCTGCTGTGCTGCATTTTGCGCCCTTTATTTGAACTGTGTGTAAACCATGCGTATCTTCAAATTTTATGGAATAAAATATATTTTGAAATTAAAAAAAACTAAATCTAGGCTGACATTCCAGTGCAGTACTGAAGGAGGTGCCGTCTTTCAGACGAGACATTAAACCGAGGCCCCGTCTGCCCTCTCAGGTGGACATAAAAAATCCCAAGGCATTATTTCGAAGAAGAGCAGAGGAGTTCTCCCCAGTGTCCTGGCCAATATTATTCAGCCAACATCACTAAAGCAGATTACCTGGTTATTATCTCATTGCTGTTTGTGGGATCTTGCTGTGTGGAAATTGGGGGCTGCGATTCCCTACGTTACAACAGTGACTACACTTCAAAAGTGCTTCATTGGCTGTAAAGCACTTTGGGACCTCCTGAGGCCGTGAAAGGCGCTATATAAATGCAAGTCTTTCTTTCTTTTCCTGGCTGTCACTGGGTTGGGACATTTCATCAGCAGCACTGAGACCAGGCGTGCCCACCAGCTCCATAGTGGTCAGTAGTGGAACTCACTCCACGGGTCCAGACTGGGATGGTGGCCTGGAGTCCCGGAGGGAGAGTGGAATTGTTTTAAAAATATTAAAAGGGAGCCATTGGGGCACATCTTGAGTTCCCTTCGGGGGAGGGGGAGGGGTAGGTGGGCACCCAGAACCAGCAAGTTGTGCTGGACTTTCTGCCATCGTGGGGCTGGTGGGCACCCTAGATGCGCCCCTACTGCTCACCATTCGCACATTAATCAAGGGAGCTACCCTTGACCCAGCAAACCTTGGCAGGGTTAGTGGCGGAGGTCACGGACAGGTGCATCCTGGCACTTACCGGTGCCCCCTGCCCCACCCCATGGATTTCCGCCTCCAGCTAATTGAAACGATTTGGGTAAATGTGCCTTACTTCATTCTGAATTTTGTAGAGTAGGTTCCTGTCGGTGTAGGTACTGCCAGGGTCCATACCTGAATTTGTGGCACTGAGTGTTAACACCAGCTCTGCTATGGCGCCGTTTCTTGTCAGGGTGCATTTCAAATCGATCTTAAATTTATCAGTGCCACTCTTTATTTATTAAACAGGCTTTGGTTCACTGTGTATTGATTTAACGGGTCATTCTACTAATTGCTCTTTGTAGGATCTTACTGTCCACAAAATGGGTTCCCCATTTAAGAACATAAGAAATAGGAGCAGGAGTAGGCCATACGGCCCTTCGAGCCTGCTCCGCCATTCAATCAGATCATGGCTGATCTTCTACCTCAACTCCACTTTCCCGCCTGATCCTCATATCCCTCGATTCCCCTAGAGTCCAAAAATCTATCGATCTCAGTCTTGAATATACTGAACAACTCAGCATCCACAGCCCTCTGGGGTAGAGAGTTCCAAAGATTCACAATCCTGTGAGTGAAGAATTCCTCCTCATCTCAGTCTTAAATGGCCGACCCCTTATCCTGAGACTATGCCCCCTAGTTCTAGACTCTCCAGCCAAGGGAAACAGCCTCACAGCATCTACCCTGTTGAGCCCTCTCAGAATCTTATATGTTTCAATGAGATCACCTCTCATTCTTCTAAACTCTAGAGAGTATAAGCCCACATATTAACACTTCAAAGTATCTTGTTGTATGTGAAATGCTTTGGGATGTTCCTGAGGGACACGATAAAGTGCTTTATAAAAATGCAAGTCTTCCTTGTCTCCCTTTTCATTGGCATTGATTTTTACGAAGTCGCCAACAAGGTATATTTTCATATGCAAATGATCTCATCCATCTCTATATATATGTATGTAACATATATAGTGTGTTAGTATGTATGAAATATATATATATATATATGTACACAACTACTAAATTCCCACCCGTAAGGTCAGCAGTCAAAAAAGTCTATATGTATGTGTGTATTTTGTGTGTGTGTATATATATATATATATATATATGGCCAGCCTCAGCAAGGTGACAGGGCGCAATGTGAAGTATAGGGAAAGCTGTCAGGTGCCCCTTGTGACTGAAAGAACAAATGCTGTGGCTCATTGGCCTATCAGATTAGTGGAATTCCGTTGGTTACAGTAACAATTGCAGTGCCTTGGATTTTACAGGTGAACCTGTTTTTCTTCACGACTGTGCTAAAATGAACAAAAGCATTTCTGCTTCTTTCACGCTCTTTGTAATATGGCTCTTGGGAGCTGAGCAGTGTTCATTGTTTGTAACCAGGTGTAAGGAATGTCTCCCAATACAACATAAAATGGAACATTAAAAAGTATTCGGAGGCTGAGCTCCCAACACTGATAGTGTTGTAACCAATAGCCTTTTAAAGACAGTGGAGTCAGTGTATTTTTAAAAAAAAAGTAACAGTAGTTGATACAGCACTTTAGTCAATAGCTTTATAATATGACTAATATGGCCTGAAACTGGATTGTGAGGAAAAATTGGTCAAAGAGCAGGGTAAAGAGTGACATGCTCTGAATATCTGCTCTTTGATGATATAATTGTAAACAATTTTACAACACCAAGTTATAGTCCAGCAATTTTATTTTAAATTCACAAGCTTTCGGAGGCTTCCCCCTTCGCCAGGTAAGGGGGAAGCCTCCGAAAGCTTGTGAATTTAAAATAAAATTGCTGGACTATAACTTGGTGTTGTAAAATTGTTTACAATTGTCAACCCCAGTCCATCACCGGCATCTCCACATTGATGATATAACTTCATTGTACCTGGAAGGGCCATATAATAACACTACTGGTCTTAGCAACAAGTCATTGGTAGTGCAGTTTTGATTTGAAAATAAATATTTTAACCAGATTTGTACAAAGGGTTTGAGCCGCCAATGCTTTGGGACGTCCTAAGGGTTGTGAAAGGCACTATACAAATGCAAATAAAATTCTTTCTTTCTATGCTGGCACTACATGTACTGGTATTAAACCTATAACCAAACCGGTCTCTGGTACAAGTCTACAAGCTTTTATCAGTTTCTTTTTACAATACCTCCCGATACCATTGCCGTGCTGGATTTGGCACGGAGTGGAAAGAAAAAAGGGGCCATCTGTTTCTCAGTGTTCCTCATTTTAAAGTAATTAAAGCAATTTCAATCTGGTCTCTTTTAAAGCATAGTTTGTGATACTAATTCAAACCATGAGCAATTGATAACGTGAAAGAATTAGGTTTGAGAAAATGTACAAGGGTTGGGATGCTTTTAGATTTTGATGTTTTGATATTAAGCAAGATTATATAAACCATATTAATATGACATTAGCATTAACTATCTAACATCTGTATTGGGACTTGCCTGTATCACAGCTGTAGTGTGTTGTATACTGAGGAAAATAAGCGAATTACGATACAAAGCGACTACTAAATGTATGTCCCTAATTTTTAATATAGAACCAACACACTAGGACCTTTCTATATAGGCAAAAATATATATTTTTAAAGTGGAGTGTTGAGAATGCAGGGTTTTGCAGAAGATTAGTACCAATACAAGCACTAGACTCAACATTAACCGTCAGATATGAAATAGCTTTGAATTTTGATATGTTGAAAATTCCTCTACAATATGCAAGAAACCTCACCCTCGTTTGCACTGGGTGAATCTCCTCTCTCTTGCCTTTTACTGACCAAAGTTGGCCACTGAAGTCTCTTCCTCTATTGCAGACCCTCATAAAGCCAGGACAATTACATGATTTTCCCTTACCCCCTTCTACTGACCAAGGTTAGCTGCATGAGAACGTCTCCTTCCACCAACCAGTAGTCGATTGTTTGGTCCCCATTATAACAAACGGTTGAGCAATAAAGCGTCTTCATTCCTTTTTAGCTGTTTTTCCATTAAGGGAGACCTGTGCCATTGAATTTTCTCACGTCTCTGTGATTGCCCTTCATTTACCGTATCAATGTGAGTTGTTGTTGCTCGTTCTGGATCCTCGTGGAGGACCCGGTATAAAAGACCCTGGCCAAAGCAAATCAGGCAGGTTTATTTTGGCATTGCCACCGGATATACGATTGGCACTAACACGGCACTAAACCCAACCTAAAAACAGCTTCCATTAGTCTGGATTTAAGATCCTCTGGATTAATGGTAATAAACCATAACACCATTTAAGTGTCAGCCTTGGCTCAGCAAGACTTAGAAGGTTCAGTGGGTTCAAGTCCTACTCCAGAGACTTGAGCACATAATCCAGGCCGACATTCCAATGCAGCACTGAGGGAGTGCTGCACTGTCGGAGGTGCTGTCTTTTGGTTGAGACGGTAAACTGAGGCCCCATCTGCTCTCTCAGGTGGACCAAAAGATCCCATGGCAGCACTATTTCAAAGAAGAGCAGGGGGATTCTCCCTGGTCTCCTAGCCAATCTCTATGCTTCACCAATGTCACTAAAACAGATTATCTGGTCATCGCTCATTGCTGTTTGTGGGATCTTGCTGTGTCCAAATTGGCTGCCATGTTTCCTACATTATAACAGTGACTACACTTCAAAAGTACTTCATTGGGGAAGATTGGCTGGACCTTATTTAGAATTACAATATTAGAACTAATACATATATATACACACACACATGTATATATATAAATATGTATATGTATGTATATATACATTTGTTGAACTCATCTTCTGTATTTAATTATGCTCAAGCTTGTTGCTTAGCAGGGCAGAGGAAGTTGCAGAAAGGCACATTACTCAGCTTCTGCAGGGGAAGTTGTGCAAAAATTAGCAATTAGGAAATACTTCTCTGCTTCCTCCCTCCCCCAACACCCATGTGTTTCCTCAGGCTAAGAATATATTAGGGTAACTGTGCAAACACTGTCTAACTGCTGTTCTTCATAAAAACCTGTTTGTTGATTAGTTAAAAGAAGTAAACACTTAGTTATTACATACAAAATACATGGCTTTTCAGGATAGAGTGGTAGTGTCTACTGTATCCATGTGTGTGTGAATCTTATGCTCAAATACTTTCTCGTTTGTTCAGTCTGTATTAATGTTGCAAAATGGAAATGTTCCTCTTTGGATCAAGATAGTTTCCAAAGTTGTGGCTTAATTGGTAAATGGAGATTAAATTGCTAAGAAACCTGTAGACCCTGGGCTTTATAAATAGAGGCATAGATGTACTAAAGCAAGGAAGTTATGCTAAACCGTTAAATCACTGGATAGACCTCAGCTGGAGTATTGTGTCCAATTCTGGGCACCACACTTTAGAAAAGACGTCAAGGTCTTGGAGAGGGTGCAGAAGAGATTTACTAGAATGGTACCAGGGATGAGGGACTTCAGTTATGTGGAGAGACTGGAGAAGCTGGGATTGTTCTCCTTAGAGCAGGGAAGTTTAAGGGGAGATTTAATAGACGTGTTCAAAATTATGCAGGGTTTTGATGGAGTAAATAAGGAGAAACTGTTTCCACTGGCAGGAGGGTCAGTAACCAGAGGATACAGATTGGCAAAAGAACCAGAGGGGAGATGAGGAGAAATTGTTTTATGCAGCGAGTTGTAATGATCTGGAATGCACTGCCTGAAAGGGTGGTGGCAGCAGATTCAATAATAAATTTCAAAAGGGAATTGGATAAATACTTGAAAAGGAAATATTTGCAGGGCTATAGGGAAAGAGCAGGGGAGTGGGACTAATTGGATCGCTGCTTCAAAGAGCCGGCACAGGCACAATGGGCCAAATGGCCTCCTTCTATGCTGTAAGAGTCTATGATTCTATGACCCCAGGTTCAATTCCTGGTTTATTCCGAGTTGACTGGTCTCAGCTGGCGTGCTACAGTTGGCATCAGTGCCTTGGGCTACAGAGGGAAATAAAACCAGCCGCAGTTCCAGCTATCCGACAACCCCTGCTGAAGAGCGCATGTGTGTGGACGTCTGGTGCGGACAGACTTGATTGTGATGTCTTTCCCCCTCATTGCCAACACTTATCATCAGGGCTCACGTGAAGAATGGCTACATGTACAAGGTATTAGCGGGGTAGTCAGTGATCATGGAACTGTACCACCAAGTGAGATAGCGCCTTCAAGGAGAAGAGGGGAGAAAAATAGGGGGCAGGGAGGAGAGGGAGATAGCACTAGGAAGTTGCTGCAGATTGTACTTATGAAAATGACAGACTGGAAAACACCAGCTGGTCCATCAAGCCTGACCCACTCTGATGATACCTGAAGCTTCGTGACTGGACACTTCCTACCTCCCCCGCCCCCCTTCAGCCATGTAATCTCCTGGGAGAGATGAAAAACAGAAAAAGAAATCCAGAGCCAAAAAGGGGGGAGAAAAATCTGTGAAAATTCCTCTCTGACCCTTCCGCCCTCAAGGCGATCAAAACCAGTCCAGGAGACCACATGAACCATGTTTATGTTAACTGTTCATCTACTTTTATAAGATGTGATTTCTGCCCCAGTCAAGAACCGGGCCAGCTCCCTTTTGAAGGCGTATAAAAACACGGAGGTTGTTAATGTAAATTGAGGCCTGGATGTTTTTAGCCAGCTGTTGACCTGCCCTTTTCTTATTTTACAACCCTGCCCAACTTTCTGTTGATAAAAACTCCATCATTTCAAAATGTTAACCAAACTTAACAAGTTCCGCCCTCATCAAGGACTAAATTCCTTTCAAATATTGTCATACTCGGAACTGTCTCCGGAATATCTGTACGATATCTGCGAGCGGCTGACTTTCAGAGTTTTGCCAAAGGTTTCTCTCCTCAGAAAAATGGTTGTGCAAATCCTTTTTTATTAAAAAGAAGTTGCTATTTATGCTCTTGAGCAGTTGCCAACATACCAGAAGCAGCTAGTGAATTAAAGGTGATTTTATACCATTTGAGAGCGAGGGTTGGGAAAGTCTCTGGGCTTACGACAAGCCTATTTTAAGTGGAAAATTAAATGTATAAAACCTTTGGCGTTAAGCTGGGCGTGGAACAAGCACCGCATTGACTGGGTGGCTCTATTATTTCTGGTTGTTCTATCTCTGACTAATATCGCTGCTTTCCACCTGCAACACTCTGCGCTGCTCTTTAATCCTGGGCTAAGCCTGGGATGAGTCAGCTGTCGAACAAGGTATCATTACTTCAAATGAATTAAAAAGCAAGACTGTTTGGCCTCCTAAAAGTGTGCGTTGGAATGCAGTGCTAGAGCTCTGAGTAATGGCTTCCTCCTGGGAGTTGAAGAGCAGACGGGGCCTAGATGTGTCATGTCTGGTGCTTTGGGATTAGGTGTAATGGAGTGAGGACTAACTTTTACTTTATACTGTGGTGCCTTGGGTTGAGATTTTCAGGAGCACAGTTTTTAAAAAAAATATTCAGTCTTGGGATGTCGGCATTGTTGGTATTTATTGCCCATCTGTACTTGGATTTGTGACTTGCTAGGCCATTTCAGAGGGCAGGTAAGAGCCAATTGGTGTGGGACTGGAGTCACATTTAGGCTAGACTGGGTAAGGACGGCAGATTTCCGTCCCTAAAGGACATTAGTGAAGCAGTTGGGTTTTTACAACAATTGTCACTTTTACTGATCTATTTCCAGATTTTTAAAATCTGAATTCAAATTTTCAAACTGCCTGGTGGGATTTGAACTTGCATTGACTCTGGATTACTAGTCCAGTAACAGAACCACTACACCCCTTCTGGAATGCATGTGCCGTGTTGGAGGGAGGATGAGTGCTCCTAAATTATGGTCTGGCCTTGCTGATTTGTGACGTCTGCTTTTGAATTTACCAGTTGTGCCCTCTGATGGGCAGTTTTCAGTTTGCATTGAGTGAGAGTCAACTGTCCCATTAATTTTTTTCAATTGGTAGAACCTAACTACATTTAAGGGGTCTTTTCTTTAGAAATGAGAAGACTGAGGGGTGACCTGATAGAGGCCTTTAAGATTATGAAAGGGTTTGATAGGGTAGATATAGAGAAGATGTTTCCACTTGTGGGGAAGACCAGAACTAGGGACCATAAATATAAGATAGTCACGAATAAATCCAGTAGGGAATTCAGGAGAAACTTCTTTACTCAGAGAGTGGCTTACCCGAAGGAATAGCTGAGGCTAGCATAGCATAGATGCATTTAAGGGGAAGCTAGACAAACACATGAGGGAGAAAGGAATTGAAGGATATGTTGATGGGGTGAGATGAAGAAAGGTGGGAGAAGGCTCATGTGGAGCATAAACACCGGCATGGACCTGTTGGGCCGAATGGCCTGTCTCTGTGCTGTACATGCTATGTAATTCTAAGTAATTTGAATACATAAATGTGCAGCATTCTGCTTCCCCATTCCACACCAATGTGAGGTTGCAGTGTAACCATGCCTCACTGCTTACATCACTGCTGAACTGCTTCAGCATTGCAGTGGTAAATGCAATGTAAAGACAGTATATTAAATAGAGGAAGACCCAGTATAAAAGACCCCGGCCGTAGCAAATGGAGGGCACTAGGACCAAGAGAAGGCAGGAACTTTAAGATGGAGGGCATAGGAGAAAAGACAAAAAAGCAGTTATGACTATTATCTTGGCATAAGTGTGTGAAATACAATGATTCCTTGATACTGAGCATCATGTTAACATTTTTTCAACCTCGAAGGAACTGCTAAGATTGGAGTGAGGCAGAAAATGTTACGGATGGAATTCACATTTTTTACGAGGAACTATGGCAAAGATACATGGGATTATGTCACTTAGTGTTAAGACATGGCTTTTTAATAGAATTCAGCAGTTGGGGGAAAAACATGAGGTTTATATTTGGCACCTCTCCCTAAAGTATAGTGTCAGGTTTTTTTGCCTGTAGTCAGTGCTTTTCTTTAAATACAAACCACTTTTTTTTGCATTCCTTAAAAGCAGTTAGAACAGATTGTTCGTGAGTTCCTACCAGCTGCCTAGTTAGCATAAAATGAATCTTGAATATCTCTTGTATTTTGTACCTAGCAAGGCTCTTTTATAAACAAGTACAGTCATTATTGGGCCTAATATTTAACTCCGATAACCAGATCTAATTAAGCAATGCCAGACAACAATGGTTATTACTTAGCCAACTGAGAAATATCTTGGTTTCAGCACTCCACACAAATGGTGTGAATTTTTTTTTGAAAGAAAGGTTCTCGTGTTGATGGCTGGCTATTAAAATGGAAGAAAGAAAGAACTTGCATTTATATAGCGCCTTTCATGACCTCAGGACGTCCCAAAGCATTTGACAGCCAATTAAGTACTTTTTTTGAAGTGTAGTCGCTGTTGTAATGTAGAGAAACACAGCAGCCAATTTGGACACAGCAAGATCCCACAAACAGCAATGTGATAATGACCAGATTATCTATTTTTTTAAGTGATGTTGGTTGAGAGTTAAATATTGGCCAGAGCACCAGGGAGAATCCCCTGTTCTAATCGTGATGTGCAAATTTTATATTAGCCTATGTGAATATATCCCCCGCTCAAATTGAATCCGGTAACTGGGATACAAGTTCTGTTCCTTTTTTTCTTTCTCTCTCGCTCTGCTATCCCCCGCCCCCCAAGCTGCTAACTCACGCTGGGGTAGAATTCTACAGGCTCCCTCTGGCGCCTCAAAAGCGTGGTCTTTCCTCAAGCGTGAGCCTAGACAGTAAGTGCAGGCAGTCTGTTCGACCGCAGAGGGCATCACAGCCAAGCCTAATCCCACCCTCAATCGTGCAGGAATCACTGGATAGGGTCCTGGAGTGAGAACCTCAGACGGGTTTTTCCCACCTCCGCAGACAAGGCCCCATATCACCGGCTGGGATCCCCTAATGCAGTGCAGACAGAGCTTGGAATCTCCCTGTTTGCTACAGTTCAGTTTCAACACTTACGATGTAGAATTTACTAAGCCACTGGGAAAGCAGAGATGACTGTTCTGAGAATTGCTAGTGTAAAACAAGTACAATTGTCAGGTTGGGGATTGCAGCATTCATGTGTTGTAGAAGGGATTTTATTTACCACTGGTAAAAGGGAAGGGAGAGGGTATAGGAATCTCCCCATATTCGCAACCTAATGCTCTTTATGCTAAATCCGTGAAGAACACAAGAGTGGTAGCAGCAGAGTTAAAATACTTTAACAAAAGCACCAGCTTGCCATTCAATCCAACAGGATGTGACTAACACAGTGTAAAATTGACTAACTACTGAGTGCATCCAAACTCGAACCTTGCCTTCTATGGGATGTCATGATGTGGAGATGCCGGTGATGGACTGGGGTTGACAATTGTAAACAATTTTACAACACCAAGTTATAGTCCAGCAATTTTATTTTAAATTCACAAGCTTTCGGAGGTTTCCTCCTTCGTCAGGTGAATTTTTCACATCGTTCACCTGACGAAGGGGGAAGCCTCCGAAAGCTTGTGAATTTAAAATAAAATTGCTGGACTATAACTTGGTGTTGTAAAATTGTTTACAATTCTATGGGATGGTGCAGGATCCTTTGCAATTCGAGCTGGCTTTGATTCTTTTTTTTGGCGATTACCTGTACCTGAGTTCATAACAGAAGGGCTGCAGATGGCTAAATGTTCCGTTCAAGAACCATGATGCACGCACAGCATGACCCTGCCTAGGAGTCTTGTGGTGAATTCACCCACGTTTGCTTCCCATTAAAGCAGAGGCTGGGTGTGAAAGCAGCAATGTTTAAGGAAGTAGCCAGTCTATGAGTAAAACACTTTGTACTGTGGGTTTTAACATTGCCTTTTTGTACCTGAGCTCCTGCTGTGAAATCGTGACCTTTGACTCCCACAGTGCATTTTGTGCACAGTGGATTTTTTGGGCCTAACATTTGCATGATAGCCTGCTTTCCTGACCTTGCGGGAGTACTCTCATCCCAGCCTTTGACATTCCCCCTCAGTTGCAATTTTGTGGGTGATATTTGTAGCCCAGGTTAAATTGTTTGTCATAGCAGATGGTGTTCAGTCAGAGAGAACTTGCATTTATATAGCACCTCAGGGCATCCCAAAGCCCTTTACAGCCAATGAAGTACTTTAAGTATAGTCACTGTTGTAATGTAGGAAACACAGCAGTCAATTTGCACACAGCAAGGTCCCACAAACAGCAATGTGATAATGAGCAGATCATCTGTTTTAGTGATGTTGGTTGAGGGATAAATATTAGCCAGGACACCTCCCCTACTCTTATTCGAAATAGTGCCGTGAGATCTTTTACGTCCATCTGACTGGGTAGCAAGATCTTGGTTTAATGTCTCACCCAAAGGATGGCACCTCTGACAGTGCAGCACTCCCTCAGTACTGCAAGTGTCAGCCTAGATTACGTGCTTAAATCCCTGAACTGGGGCTTGAACCCACATTCTTCTAACTCAGAGGCGAGAGTGCTCCCACTGAGCCACGGTTTGTAGATGCATGTAACCAGATGGGCCGTTGTACATTTTGTTTTTCAACTGATCGGAGAGGGTTTGACAGCAGTGAAGTAACTCGATATACCCTGCATGTTAAGAGCGATGTAATATAACTGGACGAGTCCATATTCTAATTCAAGTGGCATTAATGGACTCAAAGAGGTATCCTTTGTCATACGAGTGGCTTTGCCAGGTTACTGCTCTGCCCTCTGTTTACCTCCTCAAATCTTCCTGTTTTTATGCCGTCCATAAATGCACAGCGTCTTTTCCTATTCGGGCAAGGCCACTGGTTTGTAGTTTTCACCTGAAAATGGTCGGAATTGCAGATCCCAATCCCTGAAGCACCATGGAATCGAGGAATCTGACGTGATAAGCGTGGAATTTGTGACTTATTCAGTCACTGTAAGCCAGTGCCTCTGATTACTGCACAATCAGAACTAGTGGGAAGGGAAGCCATTTACCTCATCTACACAAGGAAGGGGGAGAGGGAGAAAATTTACATTTTAATAAACGTGACTTGTTGCTGCTTGTAAGCCACTTAAGTTTTTCTTGTTTTCAATTTCCATATAGAAAATAGATTGCAGTCTCGTTTGATATTTAAATACATATTTTCAAAAACAAATACAGTACCTAATGTTCTAGGATTCTCAAAACTTGCACTGGGGGTTGGAATAACTGGGACAGAGCCTAATCTCCCCAATGTTTGTAACGTTGTCGTTGCCCCCGAACGAATACTTGCATTGAACACTATCAAATTACAGTCTAACGCACACTGTGAAGTGCACTGTAGGTGTAGGATATAAGGACAGGGATTGGAACTGGCATTGTTTTTAAGTCCAGCCTCGTTACAATCCAGTAGCTCAGAAGGTGGTTTTGAAAAGGCATTGGGAGGCGGGAGGTTTTTCGCTACGATAATGTACAGTAAGAGTAAATTATACACTGCTTGCTTTTGCTGCGTTTTTAATTCAGAATTGAATTGAGTGTAAGTAGGGCTTTTTGTGTTGTAGAGTGGTAATACTGTGGACAATAATCTAGCAGATCCTGACTGTACTGTCTCTCCCCCCTTCCCCTCCCTCTCCCCAAATCAGGTGATGCCTACTCCGGTGGCTCAACTCCTTTTCTTGGGGGTTTCGTTGCCAGTGGCCTAGGGACCTCGACTGCACCTCATGGATCCCCTGCTCCTTTGCCCTCTGACCCTTCTTTCCGTGGACCCAACCCCACAAATATCCAGATGGCACAGCTCTGGGTCGCACACCCTCATGAAGGTAAAAAAAAAAAAATTCTCAACCGTAATCGCTTCTTGGGTTTACAGTCAATGTTAAGTCTGCTGTCAGAATGAACAACCAAGCTTAGGAATCAGCAGTTACAACCTGTTGCAAAGTTTTTGGTGAAATGATCTATAAAACAGACCGCGGTAATATCCTGGCGACTTGGATGTAAATTCTCCCGCTCAAAACATCTGGAACCTGTCATCGCATGGCAGGTCGTGGCCAGTTGTGACTTTGTTTGCTAACCAACACAAAATGATTGACTGTTACCCCATCGCCTTGCAAACAAAGAGTGACCGCATTGGCTTAGCAATCGTGCCGCCCTATCAGTTGGCAGGGAGCAGCATGTTTGTTTGCTGCGTCCACTATTTGTAACTAATTGTATAACAAATCTTGATGTTTCCACTCTTCTAAACTGCAACTTTGTTCCAGGTTGTTAATGGTCTCAGATCAAAATCCTCATTCTTTTTTTAATGGGTGTTATGTGGAGAGACTAGAGGCACTGGGATTGTTCTCCTTAAAGCAGAGAAGGTTAAGGGGAGATTTAATAGAGGCATTCAAAATTTCGAGGGGTTTTGACGGAGTAAATAAGGAGAACCTGTTTCCACTGGCAGGAGGGTCAGTAACCAGAGGACACGGATTTAAGATAATTGGGGGGAGCTGAGAAGAATTTTAATTTTATGCCGTGGGTTGTTATGATCTGGAATGCACTGCCTGAAAGGGCGGTGGCAGCAGATTCAATAGTGACTTCCAAAAGGGAATTGGATAAATACTTGAAAAGGAAAGAAAATTACAGGGCAAAAGAGCGGGGGAGTGGGACTAATTGGATTGTTCTTACATAGAGCCGGCACAGGCATGATGGGCCGAATGGCCTCCTTCTGTGCTGTAAGATTCTATGGAGAAGGGAAAACGACAGGAGATGGGAATGCAGGTTCACATCCGTGAAACCGACTGGGATTAGCATTTGGGGCTTCAGATGGGCGAAGTTGGGGGGGGGGGTGGGTGGGTGCGTGTCAAGAGATTAAAATCCTGATCACTGCTGCGAGCAACACCCGGGAGAAAAATAAAATCATAGGGGCATAAAAAAAAACGGTGTGCTTTTTCCCCCCATTTTCGTCGAACACTTTTGTTTATTAGTTAGAAAAATATTGAAGATGGCGGTAAAAAAAAAAGGCTCTTTGCCCGGGGTGGGTTGGTCAGAGTTGGGAGGTCATGTGATGAAACCACCAGGAGTACCCCCGCCAGCGGCTGCCTGTGACTTTCACTGCGATCTCTCGAAATGGCAAAGCCCCGCCTGAACTCCACGCGCATGTTTCCTCTGTTGGTGTGGATTATGCCCTATAACACTGGCGGGGTGAATTCTGCAGTAGTGGATGTTCCCCCTCCACACCTCCCCCCTGGCAAAATCGTGGCATTCCGCCATATAAATATGCCATTGCACCTGTGAAACTGACCTGAAATTGACACGGAGACTGCCGATCTGAGCTGCGATTTGTATTGCATTAAGTAACCTCTGCGTGCTTCATTAAAGTTTTGCTGTTCTAAAATGTACAAGTTCGTTTACAATTTCCGTGCACCCTCCAGATGATATGTCTGCACATTTTAAAAAATATATGTACCCAGGGAATTCTGAAGCTGGAGAAAAGGATGCTAGACATGATCTTCTATGTAAAACCCAGTCACAGTAATTGGCACAATACATTGCTTCAACTTGATTGCTCTCTTGTACTGTGTATTACCAGATATTTCAGGTTTGTAACTACCTCCTTGACCAAGCTGTTAGTTACCAGTCTCAATCAATATCTCCTTCTTTGCAAGTCTCTAATTTTAAGGTTATGCCCCCTTGCTCTGGACTTCCCCCCACCAGAGGAAATAGTTTCTCTCTTATCTTCCCTATTAACTTCTTTAATCAGAATATGAATCCAGTCCCTTTTTATAATACTATAATTCCATAGCAGGGGAGTGGAATTAATTGGTAGCTCTTTCAAAGAGCTGGCACAGGCACGACGGGCCGAAGGGCAGCCTCCTCTGCAGTATGATTCAATGAAAACATTGATTACTGAAACCATCCTGCTTTTTTTCCTAGCTGCATTTAGTGGGAGTGGAATACAGTTGGAGCAAAGAGCTGTAATGAGCCACTGAAGGGTTAATGAAACAGCTGGACTAGCTGAACAGGTCTTGTTTTCACAGTGCTGATGCCATGTGCTCAAGCCAAGCCCAGCCTTTCCCTGCTTTGTTGAGTTTACATTGCCATTCAAAATAAAAACCTAGGTGCGGCCTGGCAAATAGCGAATCAGTGTGAATCTAGGCCATCTACGATACGGGCTAAAATTAAATTAACCCTTTCACCTCCGCACTGCTGAAGGCAGGATTCCACTTGGACTACAGTGTTCTCATTTCCACAACAGTTATTTTGTATTTAAGTAGTGAGAGGGAATTGTGGCTATTGATGTTTTTTGTCGATAGGTGTTGTTAGTGTTACCGCTGTACACATCGATTTATGGCATGTTACTGTTAATAGCTTATTTTTAAAATTATGGTTTATACCACTCATTTCAGATTTAGTCGGTGGCTGTTTAATTCTAAGCATGGGTAATTAGAGCTCCATTGATTGTAAAACTCTGATTCCGACTTCTTAAGAGAAAGGACCAGGATTGCTGAACCTGACTGGGACCATTAAAGGACTTGTGTTGGGCGTCAGCTCAGGGTTTCTGCGGCTGCACTCAATTACTCCCATCGATCCATTAGCATTTTTCAGAAATCGAAACTCTTTTGCTTGTTCCCAGCGAGCCACTGTGAACCCAGTTGCAGTCGTGTGTGGAGTTGCACTTGACTATCTGGGGCCTGTTTTACAGGACACCAGGGACAGGATAGAGCCAACTGAACAAACCTAGAAATATAGCTGGGGTCTTTTATTATCTTGGCAGTTAACCTATGTATTGGCTGAAAACTCAGCTAAATACACCAAGAGGGGGTTCACTCAGTGTGATACTAATATATTACTGTGAACACATTAAAACTGGCATTCGCATATTATAATGAAAACCGTCTGAGGAGCATTGTGGTACTCTGGCACCAGAAACAATTTTTTTTTTACGACCTAATGCAAAAATATGCTGTGATATTGTAAGGATACCAGCTCCTTTTACCTTTCCGATACTCTTTTCCTGAAGGAACTGACTCATGCTGGAGATCGGTTTCATCAGCAGCTTCCATTGCCCAATAGCTCGTCCGAGTTGCCAGCAGTGAGAGTCGTCGTGTGCAGTCATGGGGATCAGCACAGTCATGCCAGATTCTGTCCTCACCCGACATTCACGAGCGCCCTTTCTAGCATGAGTCACTGGATAGTGATTAGGGAATGACATCCTCTGTGATGCACTCGCCCTCCTCATCCTTCTCGACCTCTCTGCAGCCTTTGACATGGTCAACCACACCATCCTCCTCCAACGCCTCTCCTCTGTTTTCTAGCTGGGTGGGACATGCCTCGCTTGGTTCCACCCTTACTTATCCAATCGTAGCCAGAGAATCTCCTGCAATGGCTTCTCTTCCCGCCCCAGCACCGTTACCTCAAGAGTCAGGTAAGGATCTATCCTTGGCCCCCTCCTCTTCTTCATTGACATGCTGCCCTTCGCCAACATCATCTGATGACATGGTGTCAGATTCCACATGTACGCTGATGACACCCAGCTCTACCTCTCCACCACCTCCCTCCATTGTCTCTGTGTTGTCAGCCTGCTTATCCACCATCCAGTCTTGGATGAGTCACAGTTTCCTCCAGTCAAATATTGGAAATACTGAAACCATTGTCTTTGATCCCCACCGCAGACCTCATGCCCTTGTCTCCACTTCCAACCCCCCTACCCCGGCCACTGTCTCAGCTTGAAGCCAATTGGTAGCAATCTCGATGTCCTATTAGACCCGGAGCAGAGCTTCTAACCCCATTTCTTCTTCACCACAAAGATCACCTACCTCCGCCTCCATAACATCACCCAACTCCGTCCCTTCCTCAACCCATCTGCTGCCGAAACCCTTATCCATGCCGTTGCCACCTCCAGACTCGACTACTCCAATACTCTCCTGGCCAGCCTCCCATCCATAAACTTCACTTTATCCTATAATCTGCTGCCCGTATCCTAATTCACATGAAGTCTCATTCATCTATCACCCCTGTACTCACTACATTGGCTCCTGGCCCCCCTCCACTTCCAATTTAAAATTCTCTTGCTCGTGTTCAAATCCCTTGCCTCTCCCTTTCTCTGTAACCTCCTCCAGCCCTACAACCTTCTGAGAACTCTGTGTTCCTCCACCTCTGGCCTCTTGTGCATCCTCCACTCCCTTTGCCCCACCATTGTAGCTGTGCCTTCAATCTTCTAGGCCCTACACTGGAACTTCCTCCCTAATCTTCTCCGCCTCTCCACCTCTCTTTCCTCATTTAAGACCCTACTCAAAACTCACTTCTTTGACCAAGCTTTTAGCCACCCCTCATAATATCTCCTTCTTTGGCTCGGCATCAATTTTTGACTGATTACGCTTCTGTGAAATGCCTTGGGACATTGTCCTCCGGTAAGGCTGCTCTATCAATGCAAGCTGTTGTTGTAGAGGTGCAATTACAGCTGTTTTCCGCTCCCTAGCCTGGAGGTACTGAGGTTGATTGTTGTGCCCCTCCTGCTGCCCTGAACTGAGATCAGCTAACTCAGAACAAACTGAGGGTCGAACCTGGAACCCTCCTGGTCAGTTTGGTTCAGTTCCGCACCAGGTCGGCGGGGTGGCAGGATCTCTAAGGGTTCCAACAATGCAAATCTATAGCCAAAATGCTGCGGAGTAGTATGAACAGGGAAAAGTTTTGAAAGGTAAAATTTTCAGTACATAACATAGGTTAATACATTGGAGTAATCACATATTAATGCCAATCCAGGGTGGAGTCGTGAAAACTTGAAGTAATGGGTGGTCATACAGAAAACAGGGAAAGTAACAGCAATGCTGGAAAAAATGCCCTGATTGTTTTGGGTTTCCCGTTTAGCAAAGGCTTGATTTGTTGCCTCCTAATTTTTCTTTTTGTCTATGGACTGTAAAGCTTGGGTAGCCATGAAAAGTCAGCGAAGGAATTTAGTGTGGAGGAGCAGAGACAGTCCAAAATGGAGAATATAGCCTAACTTGAACAAATATTTCCGAAGGGTTTTTTTTTTCCACAGTTGATATTGTTTGTTGGGAATGCTGGTGTTAACGACCCATGACGTGCCGAGGCCAAGGGGTCACGGAAAACTAGCTCGTCCTTTTGAGAGGATGACTGGTGACATTCTTTTGCATCCATTGTAACTTGACTCCTCCGCTGATCCAGTGTGCGTTGTGCCCTCAATTACTGCACTGACACACAACAACATAAAGGCAGCCTTTTATATAAATCTTGTGTCGCCTACCTTTAAATATCCCACTGAGCTGCTAATGGAATATGGAGGTGGGGGCAGTCTCCCAAGGTGCACCGTCTCGAGTCCAGTATGGAGTGGACTATCAGCACTTTTACATTGTAAACAGGATAATGGACCATCAGTGCTCAAACAGAGCCCATGAGCTCTGTGTCCCATTCTTCCCTGTTTAATTTTCTTCCTGCCGCCATTCAAGATCAAGTTCGGAGGTCCAGGGGGTATGGACTTGCTGCAGTTGGGTTCATTTTATATTAAAAAGTGCCATGGATGGTGAGAGTAGGGGACATCTGCCATTCGCTGCATCAAGGTACAACCACATTATATCAACAACGCAAGGCTCTAAACAGTTCCACCCCCTGTGACACTGCACCAATAACAAGGCTTTTTACATTCTGACAGCCCTTGGTTACTGTCTCATAAACATGAATCTGCAAAGGGCCAAAATGTTACATTACAACATAGGAACAGGAGTAGGCCATTCAGCCCCTCGAGCCTGTTCCGCCATTCGATCAGATCATGGCTGATCTGTATCTTAACTCCATCTACCTGCCTTGGTTCCGTAACCCTTAATACCCTTGCCTAACAAAAACCTATCAATCTCAGTTTTGAAATTTTCAATTGACCCCCAGCCTCAACAGCTTTTTGGGGAAAGAGTTCCAGATTTCCACTCCCCTTTGTGTGAAGAAGTGCTTCCTGACATCACCCCTGAACGGCCTAGCTCTAATTTTAAGATTATGCCCCCTTGTTCTGGACTCCCCCTCCAGTGGAAATAGTTTCTCTATATCTACCCCACCAAATCCTTTAAATTTGTTCCTCAAATGTGACTGAATTTTACATACGTGTCGACATTGTGAGAAGATAATTACGAAGGATTTCCCTGAAATTTAGTGATGAAAGCAATGATAAAACGTACAAGCTACAATGTTTGAGGCGAGACAGTTTGTAAAATATTTCAATTCTGCCGCTAGCGGAGATTTTTTAAATGTTTACTGTGGTATTGTCAGGTTAATTAGGATGTTAATTACTGGCAACGGCCCTTCCATCTTACTCTTTGCAATGTTCCTTCTTAAGCTAATGTCATTCAGAAACGTGGACTCGAATTTGGCAAGCAGCTGAGGAATATATTCAGTGTTTTGACCTTTTGAACATTGTGGTTTTAATTAGAGGAGGAATCCGAAAAAAAAGTTGGCTTTAGAGTTGCGATTCACTTGGAATATCGGCCTCTAAAGGGTGACCCCTATTGCCGAGACTGTGGCACTTCTGTTTCCAACCAGTTTGAACCAATAAAATGGCATCAAGTTGCCCCAGTGGCACAAAGTGACCGTCAGTTACTGACAAGTACCCCATTCTATGAGGAAGGCATGACTAAAACAAGTGACAAACTAAAAATGCATAATTAAAATATGATTCTGTTTCGGATAACAGCTAAGCATTCTCCTTAAAGGCCGATGGGGAATGAATTCAGATTTGAGTTGCTGTGACAGCTGTTCTTTGTGTCCCCCCCCAATCCTCCCTGGCATACAGATCGAGACTGCCTGAATTAAATTTCACTTTTAAAAGAGGTCACAGAGACACCCAGAAAGAGAATAAGGGGACCGTCACCTCCTCTCCCTGAGCTTCCCAAGATTTACTCTTCCTATTAAAGTTTAAATTGAACTTTTCTGGGCTGGGGAGGGGTTTGTTTCATGGATGGATCACTGTACACAGGATTGACATAAATGCCCTTCATGCTAAAGTAAACACTGGGAGTAGGAAATTGGGTTTTAATCCTGAGTTTAAGATTGCCCCTTTGGGACCAAAATGATTGTTCTTCAGCTCAGTGAAGGAGATGACCAGAGGACAAATCTGAGAGGAGCCAAATTTATATTCAATGTGATCTTTGGCCCTTGGAAAATCAGGCGGCTTGTGACATATTTTGCATTAACCCTTACAAGGAGTAAGATTTGTTTATGACCTTTGACCCTTTCCCCCCAACAGCAGCCAAGATACTTGACTGAATTTCCATTGTAAATAATAGCCCATAAGAGTGATGCAGGGTTTAAATAAAATTAAAGCTCCCGTTTCCTATCAAACCTATTGTGAAAAAGTAAAACCAGTTTTTATTTAAAAAATGTTGCAGATGTTTCCTACTTTTATCAATTGTTGCCATTCATATGTAGTCACCAGCTAACATCTGGGCTGGAGTTTTAACAATCTTTATTACAATATTTTTAATAGAAATGCCATTAATGTCAATATAAAAGCTAAAATACTTTCTAAAAAATGCATTTACCTTTTTCAAATGCAAACCATGCTAATACCTAATAGACATCGAAAAATTAACACATGTATTTCAGATTTCGACCTGAATACTGTGCTGAGTTCTCAGATCTCACCCTGGGTATCCATTGTGGTGTGACACTTGCCCTCAACACCCCTGGGTGTGGTGCGGAAAATCAACCAGGGTTCCTGCTCCCGATCGCTGTTCAGCCATTCCTGCTGGAAAGTGCGAGACGTGATAGAAGGGTCATGTGTGGCTCCCATGGTTTAATAACATGCCGACACTCAATGTGCAAGCTCGCAGACACCCGGGGAGGTACCATAGGACCATAGCCCAGCACAAGCCAGTGAGGAGGAGAAGATTAAAAAGTACGCACCAGTAGAATCTATCTCGTCCTATAATATTTTTCCAAAAGAGAACTCTTATTCATCGTCACTAGTGAACGTTGAATCCAATTAGCCAAACTTAATGTAATTCCTTTTCTTTATATTTTTCTCTAAATAAATCAGGTTAAAAATGTCACTGTTTCTCCTGTGGTCTCTAGTGTGTGATTGTATCTTGTTCAAACAGTGGCCTGGACAATTGTGTGAAACTAAAAATAACCAATTAGTCTGGTCAGCTAATCAGCAGTTCTTTTTTTAAAAGGAGCAATTCATTATAGAATGAAATAATGGGAGGAAGTTATTTCTTTTATTAGAGTTCAGCACTGTGGAATTTTTGAAAAAACAATTAACATTTTGACCAGAAACAATGGGCTTTTACCATAAATTCTACTCTGCATATTTCTGTTTCCCCTAACCGTTTTTATGAGTATTTCATATTCCCCCTCCCTCTCCCCCTCTCCCATTCCCCTCTTTCCATTTTCCATTCAGTCTCCCTGCATTGTGCATTGTTCCCTAGCTCAGACAGGAGACCTCAAGTGCTGCTTTTAAAGCCAGACACTGGAACGGGTGCAGGTGCAGCCTGGGGTGACTCACTCTCCCTTCTGGTGTTGTGCCCCAGACTAGAATGATAGCAGGGATGAGGGACTTCAGTTAGGTGGAGAGACTAGAGAAGCTGAGACCTTTCTCCTTAGAGCAGAGAAGGGGAGATTTAATAGAGGTGTTCAAAATTGTGAGGGATTTTGATGGAGTAAATAAGGAGAAACTGTTTCCACTGGCAGGAGGGTCGGTAACCAGAGGACACAGATTTAAGATAATTGGCAAAAGAGCCAGGGAGGAGCTGAGAAGAATTTTTTTTTAATGCAGTGAGTTGTTATGATCTGGAATGCACTACCTGAAAGGGTGGTGGAAGTAGATTCAGTAGTGACTTTCAAAAGGCAATTGGATATATACTTGAAAAGGAAGCATTTGCAAGACTATGGGGAGTGAGACTAATTGGATAAAGCCGGCATAGGCATGATGGGCCGAATGGTCTCTTTCTGTGCTGTATGTTTCTGTGTGAGACTGCATCCTATCAAACAAGCTGTGAGAAAATCCTGCAATACACTATTGCAGGATAATTTGATCTATCAGCAAAAAAGAAATTTGCCGGGACAGATGACACATTGGTCAACGCCTGTGCTTACCAAGAAGTCTACCAGATGATCAGGTCTCATTAAATTAGTGTTTAATCGGCAGAGCCCTAAAATCATTGGTAAAACTGCAAACCTCATAGATGCCTTCCTGAGCTACTGATTTGTGCAGCAGTGAATAGCGCACATCTGTAACTTCTGGCACACCGCGATTTACAACCTGCACTTGGGGAATCAAGCTAATGTCGTGAGAGAAATGGATTTTCTTTTCTGGGAAGTTTTATGTGACCACTGACTGCTACATATCCTCTTTTTAATAAAAATAGTGATACATATGCTAATTCGTAAGGCAAAATTTTGTTTATTAATAGAAGAGCAAGTAAGGCCGACTTATATTTCTTTTAAAAAAAGAAGTTTATTCCGACTACTAAGGGTGGAGGCAAGGCATACCCTGCCTTCAAGCAGATTTTACGTAATAGATGACCGTTCTATGTACAGAGAGCTGTGCATTGCCTGGAGCTAGAGTGCTGGAACCCAGACTAGCAGAACATGTCAGTGCAGAGCACTTTGGGGAAAAGGGGAAGGTTCAGACACTCGATGGTTTAGTCATCCATATTCTTCTCAATGACACTAGGCCGCACAATCCTGAAGCGACCTCAAGTCAAATAAACTTCCTAGATGATTTCATATTTGTTTTTTTTGTTGTAAAAGTCCTGGGCTCATATGGGAATCTCAGTTTATGGAATTTGTTTTACACTCCAGTTTAGGTGATGGAAAGTGTGGTGTGTGGAGAAAAATCGTTTGGCAGCCATAGTCCCTGGTTTTGTGTGTGGTATTGAAAAGAGCAGGTTTATGAGGGTATCGCACTACAGGATTGACAGCTAACTGGTGCACAATGTATATAATCCTGTCATGTTGCCTGTAAACGAAACCAGCCTTTTCTGAGTGAGATGCCTGATTATACACCTGCCCTCCTTTTATTTCTCTGGGGATAAATTGCCAACTTAGTTGTTGCCTGGACAATGAGCCTGGTTTGATGCTTGTGGTGTTGTGTCATGATATTCTACACGCAAGGGGCAGTGCGCCCAGCTGCAGCTTTATTTTTACCAAATATCAAATTAAACTGCCTGAAGCCCATTCATAGAATCATAGAGCACTGAAGGAGGCCATTCGGCCCACTGTGCCTGTGCTCTTTGAAAGAACTATCCAATTAGTGCCACTCCCCCTGCTCTTTCCCCATAACCCTGCAGATTTTTCCTTTTCAAGTATTTATCCAATTCCCTTTTGAAAGTTACTATTGAATCTGCTTCCACCGCCATTTCAGGCAGTGCATTCCACATCATTACAGCTCGCTGCGTAAAAAAATTTCTTCACATCTCTCCTATGGTTCTTTTGCCAATTATCTTAAATCTATGTCCTCTCGTTACCCACCCTCCCTATTTACTCTATCAAAACCCCTCATAATTTTGAACACCTCCATTAAATTTGCCTTTAACCTTTTCTGCTCTAAAGAAGAACAATCCCATTTTCTCTGGACTCTCCGCATAACTGAAGTCCCTCATGGTACCATTCTAGTAAATCTCCTCCGCACCCTCTCCAAGGCCTTGACATCCTTCCTAAAGTGTGGTGCCCAGAATTGGATACAATACTCCGGCTGGGGCCTAACCAGTGATTTATAAAATTCACTCGGTGCTTCTGAAAGCCTCCTAGCGGCTTCTGGTTGTCTGAACGGGATCCCACGAGGGCTCCTGCAGTTTCTTGATCCAAGCTGGTTGGATTCTGCCATCTACCTTGTTTGATATTTGGAATCCTTCGAACGAGCACTGGGATGCTTTTATTTAGTGTGGAAATATCAGTAAGGCTGGCTGGCTTTTAACCTGTCATTCAGAGATTTTATCTTTGAAGAGCAAACGAAGATGATGCACCAGCAGAAACTCAACTCACTCCAGCTCTTCTTTGCGAGCATGTTGTGTATCTCCGTGAACTGATGAGATAGATCTTGTAAACCCCTACAAGTAATTCCACTGAGAACAAAGGAAGGGTCTCTGTTGGGTCTTCCTTGCACATCGCTTTAGAAATGGTTGATGTTAAACATTTGCTCTGACCCTTGCTAATACTTACTTAAGCCCAGTAACCTGACCTTTGAACTTTTAGCATTCTTGTAAACCCCCCCACCCCATTCCATCATCTGGGCCCCACTGCAGAAAGCTGAGTCTATTGGCAGGTTTGACAAAGTGCCTAATTTGTATTAGTGAAGAGCTTCATGTTAATGTGATTGCCATGTGCATGAGAAGGGAACAATTTGTGAATTATCTGCTTCATCAATTCAAGTCCCCTCCCCCACCCCCACCCGCCCCCCCCAAAAAAACTCTCCAATTACCACCGTAAAATTTTGGAGGCAACTGCTCCACTTATACAATGGTGAATAACCTGAAGGGTTATAGCTTGAGGAAAATGCATCTGTCGATAGATTACTCAATTTTGCATTTCTCCCTCGGAAAGTTTTACCCAAGGGAAGCCACTTTCCATCACTTCCTGTTTTTTAAAAAAATAAGTGACCCAGAAACATGGAATATTTTTGATATTGTTTCGTTTTGTATTTAATCCATGGCAGTCTTATCTGAGATTTTTGTTTTGCTGCAAACTCAACTTTTGGTGATGAAAGCATTCCACTAATCGAAACTCTCCCAAACAGTCCACTTGAGCACTAAATCTCAGCTGACACTCCGGCGCAGTACTGAGGGAGTGCTGCACTGTCGGAGGTGGCGTCTTTTGGACGAGACATTAAACCGAGGCCCCGCCTGCCCTCTCAGGTGGACATAAAAGATCCCATGGCACTATTTTGAAGAAGAGCAGAGGAGTTCTCTCTGGTGTCCTGGCCAATATTTATCCCTCAATCAACATCACTAAAACAGATTTTCTGGTCATCATCCTTGTTGTGGGATCTTGCTGTGTGCAAATTGGCTGCCGCGTTTCCTACATTACAACAGTGGCTACATTCAAAAGTACTTCATTGGCTGTAAAGCACTTTGGGGTGTCCTGAGGTTGTGAAAAGCATGATATAAATGCAAGTCTTTCTTTCCTTTCCTTAACTTTTAAAGGATCATAATTTCACCAAAGGAATCTAATCTGATTTTTAAAAAATCTACTCAATATTTGGCATAATGTGGAATTGTAATATGTTGGTGCCACGTAATGTATGAGTAAAATGTTGTTCTTTACTTTTGCAGGTTATTCGCACTTGCCAAACAGCCTTTATCCTCCTTATATTCCCCTCAGTCACTTGGAGCACCCAAGCAGTGGCAGTCCCATTCTAGCCCAGCTCAGCCAACATAGCCTGTTCGAATCTCAGAAAGGTCAGTGCCTATCATTTGTTGATTTATCCATCGAGTTATTCTCATACTGGGGAGCTAACCCATTGGTGTTTTGATCGGATAATATTTGGCTTTCTGGTTACGAATTGCTCTGGAATGGCAGAATAATAGACCCAGCCCTCTTGATTAATGTCATTTGTTACTATTGACATCTGGTTATATCTGTAAACTAATGTTTGATGAACATTATTAGTTAATGAGTCCAGTGCAATAATTCTAGTCTTGCAGACTGTCATGTGGAACTGACTACAGAGTTTAAGAAGCCATGGTCCGTGTAGCAAAGGAGCACCTGAACTAGATTAACAAATTATTGACTAACATCTAAAGTTCTTATTTATGATGAGAGTCCGGGAGAATGTAAGTCACTTTCATTGGAGAAAGGAGGATTGAAAGAGGGCACAGTCTAGGTTTTGATATGCTGAAAAGCATGGATAATGTTGTTGTAAGCAGCTCATTTAATTGTAGTTGTGTAAATGGAAGGTTTGAGGAAATAACTGGCAAGTCTCAAGTCCTACAGACCAGAAGATATTTTTCTTCTATAGAATAGTAGATATATGAAGCAAACCCCTATCCCACGTGGTTAACACTAAGCTAATTTAATACCTTTACAAAGGAGTTGTATGTCCATATGGTTAAGAATGGAATTGAAGAATATAAAGATACATATTTGGTACACATATTAATAATCAAATAGATCACTATGGAACATTGTTGTTCCAGTCCTTTTGCTACCTTGGGAATCTCATCTCTGGAATGTAACCAGTCAGGGTCGAATGATATGGATTGCAATGTTAGATTGATATCCTGGGGATCCTGCCCAATTACCCTGGGGAATAGGAGTCACAGAGAAATTTAACAGAGTGTTGACATCTTGGAAGCCAAACCTGTGATTAGTTACATCTCCCCAGGAGATTAAACAAGTTGGGGAATGTCTGCGTTAGCATGGGTTGTGCAAGGACTGTTTAAAGAAGCAGATCGAGTGAGGCAAATGGCCTTTTCTGATTCTGTATTTATGTTTGGTGTATAGTTTTGGGATCAATATAAGACCATAAGCTGAAAAAAAATCGAGCTCGACAATGTCTTTCCATGATCTGCTTGACGTTCTAAAACTTTTTTTTTAATGAACGATTTTGTAATGAAACTGATTCAACGTTTTGCATGACTGAGTTGTGAATTCCCTCCGCAGGTAGTTCTGTCCCGTAGGCACCTTACGATAGGTACTTTGTTCTATTAAGAATAATGATAGAGTAGGTGTTTATACAAATGTCATTATGCCCAGGGTCACGTGTATTTGCGCTGTAGGGTCTATTGTTTCTCAATGGGAGCACATGCTAAGTAAGATATTTTGCTTCAGAATGTGTCAATTTGCCTTCATAAAACACAACTTCATAGCAAATGTATCATTAACTCGTTTGGTGAGAAATACTTGGTTGAGATTTCTCGTTGCCCGCGTTTTATTTTCCAAGTTAAAAACGTGTCATGGCTAATGGCTAATATAAGTTTACAGTCACAAAAAATATTTGTTTCCATTTTGCTGCTGAATCAAAATACTAATTTTTAATAATTCTCTTCTTTAGAAGATGGTGATATTGAGGAAAAGAAAAATAAATTAGACTAACAAGACATAAAATAACACAAAATGCCAAGTAAAGACACAACAGATGGGTTGGTTAACATTTCGAGTGGCACCCTTGAGATTAACTTATCTTTCTCGTAGACTTGCTGTGGATTTCCAGCACTTTCTGTTTTCATTCAAAATTAGACTAAGTTATGTAGGTCTCATTTTGTAAATGGTATCACTCATACTCCCAAAATATTGAAGGAATGGATAATTGGAGTAAATCGGTACTTTTGAATCATTAAGACGTGAGTCTTATGGTTAGAAATTGCAAGGCACAGGCCTGCCGGCGCGAACTGGGTACAGGGAACGATCACTGCGCCAGAACAGTTAGGATTGAGGCCGGAACGAAATTGAGCCTCAGGCCTCATTTAAATTAGTCTGGCAAGCCGAGAGCGCCCCAGGCAGCTTGACGGCAAAACAGACATCAATGTTGTGCTGCTACGCGTCGGCAGTGGCCCTCGGGTCAGCCCCGGTAGGGGAGGTTCAAGCTGGTACAGGGGGATGGGATAATTGCGATGTCTGTGGAGTCAGGGGGAGCACTCCTGCTCCTCTTGGCTCCCCAGCAAGTGTTATTTTTTAAATTTACCTTTGGTGGCTGAAGAATCCTGAGGGGGGCAGGCCCGACGCCTGCCCTGCTCATCGCTGACTAATTCTGAAAACGGGTCATTTTAAGAGGCTTTAGGCCCCTAATTTACATATTCAAGGGACCTAATGCCTGTTTTGGATGTCCACCAATGGGCCCCCATGAATTTAGGCGGGACCAATGCCTGCGCAGATTGGGTGCAGGCCGTCCCACTGCTAAATTGGTATGACTTGCGCCCATTTTACGCCCAAAAAACGGGTGCAATGCGTACCAATCTCTACCCCATATGCCTTGATCAGCGTTTC
This sequence comes from Heptranchias perlo, assembly GCF_035084215.1. Classification (NCBI taxonomy): domain Eukaryota; kingdom Metazoa; phylum Chordata; class Chondrichthyes; order Hexanchiformes; family Hexanchidae; genus Heptranchias; species Heptranchias perlo. The sequence continues at coordinate 6,729,613 of NC_090346.1, forward strand.
TACAAACGGGAGTAAGAGTGATTGGGAACTCACTTGGTACATTGGAATGGATCTGTGCACTTCAATCAGGTATGAATTTTTCTGGGGTTGACTGTACTTCTCTTTCAGAAAACTCAAAATTGACATGTGATTTATTACAAACCTAACTGCTGGCACGAAAGCAAATGTGCCACATCCATCACTGACTTAGTGTTGGTCAGGGAGCTTAAGGATGAACACACGGTATCCTTCGTTAGTCATTGTTACAGTACATCCTAGGATAAATGAGTGGACTACCTGTGAGCCTTTCCAGTAAATCCCACAAGGAGGGAAATGTAAATCATAGAATCATAGAAAGGTTACAGCATGGAAGGAGGCCATTTGGCCCATTGAGTCCGAGCCGGCTCTATGCAACAGCTAGTCCTGCTCCCCCGCCCTATCCCCGTAGCCCTGCAAATCTTTTCCTTTCAAGTAGTTATCCAGTTCCCTTTTGAAGGCCATGATTGAATCTGCCTCCACCATCCCCTCGGGCAGTGCATTCCAGATCACAACCACTCGCTGTGTAAAAAAGTTTTTCCTCATGCCACCTTTGGTTCTTTTGCCAATCACCTTAAATCTATGTCCTCTGATTCTTGACCCTTCTGCCAATGGGAACAGTTTCTCTCTATCTGCTCTCTCTAGACCCTTCATGATTTTGAATACCTCTATCAAACCTCCTCGCAACTGTCTCTGTTCCAAGAACAAACCTAGCTTCTCCAGTCTATCCACGTAACTAAAGTCCCTCATCCCTGGAATCATTCTAGTAAATCTCTCTGCACCCTCTCTAAGGCCTTCATATCTTTCCTAAAGTGCGGTGCCCAGAACTGGACACAATACTCCAGTTGTGGTCGAACCAGTGTTTTATAAAGGTTCATCATGACTTCCTTACTTTTGTACTCTATGCCTCTATTTATAAAGCCCAGGATCCCGTATGCTTTTTTAACCGCTTTCTCAACCTGCCCTGCCACCTTCAATGATTTGTGCACATATACCCCCAGATCTCTCTGTTTCTGTACCTCTTTTAGAGTTGTACCCTTTAGTTTATATTGCCTCTCTTTGTTCTTCTTGCCGAAATGTATCACTTTGCATTTTTCTGCGTTAAATTTCACCTGCCCATGCCACCAGCCTGTCTATATCCTCTTGATGTCTATCACTATCCTCCTCACTGTTTACTACACTTCCAAGTTTTGTGTCATATGCAGATTTTGAAATTGTGCCCTGCACACCCAAGTCCAAGTCATTAATATATATCGAGAAAAGCAGTGGTCCCAGCACTGACCCCTGGGGAACATCACTGTACACCTCCCTCCAGTCCGAAAAACAACCGTTCACCACTACTCTCTGTTTCCTGTCCATCAGCCAATTCTGTATCCATGTTGCTACTGCCTCCTTTATTCCATGGGCCGCAATCTTGATGATAAACCTACCATGCGGCACTTTATCAAACGCCTTTTGGAATTCCATATACACCACATCAGCTGCATTGCCCTCATCTACCCTCTCTGTTACCTCATCAAAAAACTCTATTAGGTTAGTTAAACATGATTTGCCTTTAACAAATCCATGCTGGCTTTCCCTAATCAATCCACCCTCGTCCAAGTGACTGTTAATTCTGTCCTGGATTATAGTTTGTAAAAGTTTCCCCACCACTGAGGTTAAAGTGACTGGCCTATAGTTGCTGGGTTTACCCTGTTATCCAATTATTCGTGTTCCACTATATTGAAAAACAGAACTCCAATTTAACAAAAGATCCATGTTAACCTTGAGTTTATAGCTGTTTCCTGTATTTCACATGTCCTTCAGCCAGGAGCGTGGTATCACCTGGGCTGTGAACTTTATCCATGGTCATTTATCAATGGCACACCATGATAAGACGTCCACTTTTTGCAGCGAGGGAATGCATCCATCTATCGAGCAGCCTGGCTGTGTGTGAATAGAATTCTTCCCAATTAGTACAGCCCTCGTCGGATGCCAGATGAGCAAGGATTTGAATTGTCGGTTCTGGGCTTGGGTGCCTGACTCTGCCCGAGTCATTTTGAAGCAGTTTTTAATCTAGTTGCTCTTATTACAACTCAACTATATTTTTTTAAAATGAAAGCTGTGTACATTACACTTAAAAATAACATTGATAAATACTTTATGGAATGGTGCATGCACCTGAGGGTTGAAACTTTGTAACGTTGGGGTAGATACCACACTGAACCCCCCCCCCCCTGCCCAGTTTCGGATTGCTGGCTGCCTGTGTGTCCTGGCCCATTTTGAGGGCCAAGCCTCATTAGCATTCGGCCAGTGGGCTGCAGGTGGAGAAGGAGAGCCCTGGAGAAGACAGCCTGTGGGCAGCCACAATATCAGGCGATTGACCGGCCCCCCAGGCCAGAAGAAGGTAGAGGATGGGGTCCGATCTCGGGCGGGTCCAGGCCCGTTTTGTGGCGCCTGGAGGAGCGCTGTAACTAAGACGCACCTTTGGGCTCTTCTTTAGCTGGGGTGCCAGTTGAGACCGGGCGGAGTAGACCCGGCCAATCGTAGCGCTGTCCTGAAATGTCATAGGGCACCGATTAGCATATTCAAAGGGACTTACTGCCTGACTCAGGCGGATACTTTGGCCGCCCATCAGTAGGCCCGGAGGAAGATTGCGGCTGCCATGGCAACAGCAGGAACGGGGCGGTAAGTTATTCCCCACCCTTTCTGGGCCTCACTATCTCGCCCACTGTGTCAGGTGTGGCAGCAGGTCTACAAATCCCCTTACAATGATCTCCCCCGCCGGCCTAGTGGTTCAAGCGCCATTTTGGAGCAGTACTAAACCATTCGGACCCGAAGGTGCCGGTCCCACCCCGTCCATGCTGAATGAGCTGATCTCAGCCAGAGAAGCAGTCGCAGGACTACAATTGGCTTCAGCGCCCATGGTTTAGGGAGGGGGCAAAACCATCCAGGGTTTCCATTCCTGATCACTATCCAGTGACCCACACAAGTGTGCAAATGTGAACATCGGGTGAGGACCAGATCCGACTTGGCTGTGATGCCGGCCACAATCGAATAGCCGTCTGACACGCACTGTCTTGGGATCTGATATGAAGACTGACCACTTGGGCAAAGCACCAAAGCGTGGCTGCGCTCCTGGAACCGTACCCCTGCAAGAGGTGATGCTTTCAGGAGAGATGGGGAGGGAATAGGCAAAAGATTTTTTTCTTAAGTTTGCATGTTGTGAGTTATAATTTTTTTTACCACTCCTATCAATGATAAAAGGCTTCAAGCAGAGCTCACATGTTTAGCACCGGAGATGAAAAATCAGTGGCCAGTCCGGGCTGGATCGCACAGATTTACTACAAACTGGCTCAAGCAGCATAATCATAGGCCGACACTTAGAAATCACTTGTACACTAAAACAAGAGCAAAATACTGCAGATGCTGGAAATCTGAAATAAAAACAGAAGACGCTGGAAACACACAGCTCGACAACCCCCCGAGATCTCTGCGCTCCTCCAATTCTGGCCTCTTGTGCTTCCCCGATTTTAATCGCTCCACCATTGGCGGCCGTGCCTTCGGCTGCCTGGGCCCTAAGCTCTGGAATTCCCTCCCTAAACCTCTCCGCCTCTCTCTCCTCCTTTAAGACCCTCCTTAAAACCTGCCTCTTCCCATCCTAATATCACCTTATGTGGCTCGGTGTCAAACTTTGTTTGATAATCACTCCTGTGAAGCGCCTTGGGGCGTTTTACCATGTTAAAGGCGCTGTATAAATGCAAGTTGTTGTTGTTGTCAGGCAGCGTCCAAGGAACAGAGTTAACGTTTCAGGTCGATGACTTTTCATTAGCAGTCTGTGATGAAAGGTCATCGACCTGTAATGTTAGCTCTATTTTTCTCTCTCCACAGATGCTGCCTGACCTGCTGAATGTTTCCCAGCAATTTCTGTTTTTATCTCACTGGTACACCCGTTGAGCCAGTAGGAGTGAATAACTTGGACCATGACCTCTGCACACTGAGAAAGACTAAGGACTTTGTTGCTGTTTCTATTAGTTTAACATTTGTGTATTGGTTCCCTTTTATTACAGATGGATATTATTTACACAGCCATGCAGGACAATCAGCCCTTCATGGCACAACACACCCTCAAGCCGCCATCTCGAGGACGACATCTAATCACACGTCAGGTTCTATCCTGCGAGAAAAGGAAATGTGTCACCCTCACAAAAGTGCAAAAGAGTCTGAGAGGTATCTCGCGAAAGACTCTAAAGAGAAAATGTATAGGACTGAGGTAAACATAAACATGGCTAAAAAAGAGAAGGACAAGCCCAGGGAAGAATCTAGGCCTAGAAGTGTTGTGGACCTCACACAAGATATACGGACTGATAATGATAGAAGGATACATCTTCTCGACAAACCCATTAAGATCGGAGAGCATCTCTCTACAGTTCTTACCAATCACTCTCCCAACCGGGGTGTTGGTAATGGAGAACCAAAGTCTAAAAACCCTTTGCAGACCTTGTCTCTTAGTAATTGTAACAGTGGTTCCGGTTCTTCATTAAGACTGCCCGGCACCGAACAGGACAGATGCTCCAAAGACTCCATTAAACATGACGAGAACATGAGGCCTTTGCTGCATGTTCACACGGAGAAGACCCGAAAGTGTGACACAGTGGTGACTTCAGTTGGCACTTTGCATGTTTCCTGTGGCTGTCCATCACCCCACTCTTCACAAACAACCCGGATACCATCATCCAGCACATTCCCTCCTCTTCCTGTCCATTCCAGTATCTACACAATATACCCCACTGCCAGGGAGCCAGGAAAGGAACATAAAGTGATTGCACCTACCTTCGTGCCTTCGGTTGGGTTTTATGAGGACAGAAATGGGCCCATTCAGATAGCTTCTCAGGCTAGAGACAATAAAAGTGACAAAAATAAAGACAAGGATATCAACAGAACTGCTGGTGACAGAGCAGGCACTTTGCAGGCCACCTCTGAAAGGACGCTGGTGGATAACTCCCGGTTAATGCTTGCGCAGGATTTGCCTACGCATGCAGATATCAAAAGGGTAGAAAACACAAGGGAGGAAGGGTCAGTCATTCGGTCCAACTCTTTAGCAATAAAGAGGCCCATGACCTCTGAACTGTTTTTGAACAAGCCAGGCCTTAATCCTTCAGAAACTAGAGACTTACACTCAAGTAGTGCCACATCAAAAGACTTGGTGAGATCAGGATTTGAAGTCGATCACAGAACTCAAGAGAGGGAAAGGTTCCAAAGGTCTGGCTTGAAGGATTCTTGTAAAGTTTATAATGGGGTAGATGTCGCGAGGCTGCACTTGGAACAATCCCAACTGAAGCGTTCTGGCACTCCGGAGCCAAAATGGAAGCCATTTGAAATGGCAACGTATGCAACCACACAAATGGCAGCCTTGGCCGCACAGCACAGTCACGGGAGCAGAGCTGAGGAGGAACAAAAAAAGGCTTTCCTGGACCCAGCGAGTCTTCAAAGATCTGCCGTGGTGGGAAATCCCAGTGAGGTTTCAGCCATGCAAAGTTTAATAAAGTACAGCGGCAGCTTTGCTAAAGAGACAACGGGAAGGCCTGGGAGTGGCAAGAAAAGCCCATTCGGTGGACTAGGGAACATGAAGACTGACTCCAGTCAGCATAGTGTTTCAAAGATCCAGCACCTGCCACTTCAACAACTGAACAAACAGCTCAAGAGAGACCCAGAGAGGCCCGAGAGCGCAAAATCATTCGGGAGAGAAGGGTGCGGAGCACAGGGGGAGGTGGAAGTGAGGCATCCACCTGTGGGGATCGCGGTGGCAGTGGCACGCCAAAAAGACAACAGCAGCAAACCTGGCGCAGGTGTGATGGACAGAGATCGCTCGCTCTCCATGAACAGCATGAAAGGTAAGAACATGGCCGGCATAGACTTAACATGCACACGGTAGGGTGGACCGTATTTCTGGTGCTAATGCTTGAATGCCATGGCTCTTGTGAGATGCATAGGCACCCGGTGCGGAATGGTGGGGGCAGGCAAGTTGGAGGACCTCCTCGTGGGTCTGCTCCTGGGCTTGGCCAAGATGGCCACCTACAGGTCCAGGTTGGACGCGGCCCATGGGGGGGGGGTCACTCTGGCTGCCTGTCTCTCTTCCGTAGCCTTGCCCGTGCCCGGGTGGTCCTGGAGAAGGAGCACGCAGTGTCCGCTGGTACACTCGAGGCCTTCCGCGACTGGTGGATACTGCAGGGACCGGAGAGCAGGGTGGACACTAGGTATAATATTATTATTTTTAAATAAAGGAATTTATGCAGGTAAGATAAGAAGTGTTTCAAAGTCAATGTAATGGATGGAACTGAATGAACTATCCATTGATACAGTAAGATCGTTTTAAATTATGGGCCTCAACTTCTGGTTTGAGATACTGTACGCTGAGCAAACATTAAGTCCTGGAATTTCAAACACTCAGGGGGATTTTCAAATATACGGTCAGCTAGGTTAGACTAATAAGGTTCACGTGTGCAGAAAGGTTTCAGTTTCATTGTTACAAAGTGTCTTGGTGATCTAAATTGTGATGATGAAACCAGCAGAATTATTTGCCCAACTATTGCTAAAACTAGAAGTTGGTTTTCCTTTCGTAATTAACAACGCAGCCTCACCCCCAGCAGCCAGATATTTTATGTGTTTATAACTAGGAATGACATTGGCTGGCTCAATTTTGCAGAAAATATAATGTCAAATCTTGGAAGCTACGATTAAGTTGCATTCTAACCAAGTGCCTGAGGTAGAGGGGTGTATTATCTTTAAAACTGTTTGCTTACGTGAAGCTTGTGTAATAAAATCATAATGCATTGCGTGTCGGTAAATATTAAATTCAAAGAGCCTATGTCTGTAGTATTCTAAGTCTACTGCTTGTTGAGATGTACAGAAGTGTGTTTTTGATGTTTACCTTGAACTCATTAGCTGGCTGGAATGTAGCCTTCTATTTGAGCCGATCTATAGGAGTCTCCTTTTCCTTTATTTATGGGCAGGGGGTAAAGAATAAAGCAACACAGCGCCATTCAACCCAGTACGTCTGTGTGCGGGTCACATGACTCAGTCCTGTCTATCATCAACAATATGATGTGTTTTTAATGTACAAATTGATTGGTGACACAGTGGGAGAGAAGAAAGAAGAACACTTCCCTCTCTTTTGCATGTCGTTGTATAGAAATTCTTTAGGCTAGACATCATGTGGTCTGCAGTTGAAATCTTTGTCTATGAAGTAGTTTCTCTGGCTGTTGCCAAGGCTCAACAGTCCACAGTAGGCAATGGCAACACAGGGAGCTGTTTGTAAAGCATTTCAATGACTAGGATACAGGCAGCTAACATTAAATGTAATTTACTGAGCAGAACTAAAAGCTGCAAACAAGAATTGAATTCTAATAGGCCTTCCAGCCTGTTGCTAAGCGACAGGACAAGCCTTGGGAGAAAAAGTATTAATTTTTTTTTATCCTGCGCAAGGCGAGCCTGATAATAAGGTTAGCCTACTAGTGATAAGAGAAGGTAAAGCATTCTGGACTTACTGAGCTTTAAAGTAAAGGTAAAAGCACAGTTTAGATGACTAATCTGCAGTATTGTAAGAGTAAAATGCTGGTATTTAGGCCATGGTTGGTTAGACACAGCCCGAAGCCTGTCCTCTGCATGGTAGGTGTGGGGCCTGTCCATACTCTTTTCTCACTTTCCTTAAAGACAAGACTTCTATTCATGAATATCAACAGCAGCTTTCTGTACTATGTAGAATTATCTCATTCTACAACCACCTAGAGGAATAGATGGGGGGAGGGAAATTAGAATTGATTATTTTAATAAATGCTGTGACTTTGCCATAAAATCTATAATATTACGGTCATTTTATTTCTATTATAAGTAGGTGAAATCATAGAGAGGTTCCTGTTAGTTGTGTAACTTGGTTAACTCTTCCATTACCACTAACCAACATACAGTACACTAAATCAAACTTCTCCAAGATGGCCTAAACATACATTTTTGCCATTTCTACCCCAGAGCTCAGTAGCCTTTCACATTGACAGGATAAATGAGTTAGCTCCTTAATGAGATTCGCTCCTTTATGACAAAACTCAACATTCATTTTTACCCCTCAGCCCCCAAAAAATGAATTTTCTAATGCAACGTTTCAGAGGTCAGTCCCCGTGCTTTAATCAAAGACAAGTTCCCCATTAAATGTAATACAGCGAGGAATGCCTAAAACAAATGAAACGTAGATCAGTCCTCCCCACTGCTATAGTCAAGAGTCCATCAAGCCTGCCCCACACTCAAGATGGCCAGAGCACCATGAGTATACACTTCTTCCCCTTCCCCTCCTCTCCCCCACCCCAGCCATGTAATCTCCTGGGAGAGGCGAAAAAAACAGAAAGAGACCCAGGGCCAATAAGGGAAAAAAATACCCTGGAAAATTCTTCTCCGACCCCCTCAGGCGATTGAAACCAGTCCAGGAGATCACACAGACTAAGTACAGTGTTTTGAGGTCATGGGTGGTCCTACAAACACCTGAGATTTTACCTGTGTTTTCCTGCCCATCACGTTCTTCAAAATATATATAGGAAAACAAAGCTGTCCTGGTGAAAAGCTCTCCACAGGCCTACTTCAGTTAAGTCACACAGCGGCTTTAGAAACTGGCCTTTTTTTTTTAAACAGGAGAGACTCATAGGCACCTTGATGTTTTTTTAAGGCTCTCCACGGAGAGTCTGAAATGTTAACTTAGAGTTTATTTGAACTCCTGTTGAGATTAGGCACCAGAAATATTTTTCTTTCGCAGCTTGGACCCAGATCTTTATTTTTCACGGACTCTTTCCAAGTCTTTTCTGCACCTTATATTACCTCTGACCCACCTAAAAATGGTACAGCAGTGAATTGATTAACCCTAAAGTTGTTACCTATTTTAGTCCCACCAAAACGCCAACCTATCCATCAAAACGTAATTAACATTGAGAAAGGTAAAATCAAACACTTTATTAGTCTCTAATCTGTTAAAGTGTTTCTTATTGTTCAACAATTACACAAGTTCTGGCAGCTTAGGAGACTCTTAATGTAATAATAATTTTAATACAAAACAAAATTGACATTTTAACAACAACAACAACTTGCATTTATATAGCGCCTTTAATGTCCTCACAGGAACGTAATCAAACAAGCAGGAGATAAGTATGTGCTCGCTGAGCTATGTTGGCTCCCTGGCAGGCAACACCTTGATTTTAAAATCCCCATCCTTGTTTTCGAATCCTTTCGTGGCCACATCACTCCCTATCTCTCTAACCTTTTCCAACCCTACAGCCCTCCGAGATCTCTGCACTCCTCCAATTCTGGCCTTTTGTACGTACCCGATTTTAATCGCCCCACCATTGGCGGCCATGCCTTTGGCTGCCTAGGCCCTAAGCTCTGGAATTCCCTTCCTAACCCTCTCTACCTCTCTCTCCTCCTTTAAGACTCTCCTTAAAACCTACCTCTTTGACCAAGCTCTTGGACACCTGACCTAATATCTCCTTATGTGGATTGGTGTCAAATTTTCTTTGATAACGCTCCTGTGAAGCGCCATGGGACGTTTTACTATGTTAAAGGCGCTGTATAAATACAAGTTGTTGTTGTGTCAATGGTTCAAATGTAAAAGTGGGAGAGATGTCACTCTCCCAGAACTGGATAAAATACTACGTGCAGAGATAAAACCTCTTTAGCGCCTTATCATTGAGCCTGGTTATATCGCATTTATATCCATGGGGTATTTTTACAAATTCTTTTTTATTAAATGTTTTATTGAGAACCTACTTTGGTGCTATAACAATCGTATTTATGTAGCGTCTTTATGTAGTGAAAATCCCCCAAGGTCCTTTGTAAAGTAGGTGTTGACCTGAGCACAAGTATGAAGGAGAAGGTACAGTCAAAGAGGTAGGTTTTAAGGAGACATTTGAAGTGGAGGAGAGATGTGGCACGGAGGTGAGTTTTGGGAAGAGAACTACAGAGTACAGGGATGAGTGTTGGAGGCTCTTCCGCTGGTAGTGAAAGGCATGGCGTACAGTGAATCAGTCTTGGAAGAGCAGAGGGTGTGAGTAAGGGGGGTAGGACTGGAGGAGATTGAAGAGGTGGAGTGGAGAATGACCAATAGAGGGATTTGAAAACGAGGACAAAGATTGTGAAAGCCGTGCACTTGGGGATAGGGGAGCTAGTGGAAGTCGGCAAAAATAAGGGTGATGGATTAGCAGGAGTCAGCGAGGGATAGGATGCAACTGGAGAAGTTCGGAATGAGTCAGTTGCTGTCGTGATGATATTTTTCTAATGCTGTGATGTGCTTTGCTTCTGTTCAGTGGATTTACTGAGTGTCATTTGTTGGGAGCAGACATGGTGTTAATTGGATGGAGAACTAGAAGCCAATCCACAAATAGGTGGAGAGTTTGCTTCTGGCTGCTGGTTCAAAGAAAAATCTTAACAAGTGGTTTAATTTGTGACGGTTTCATAGTACTCCCCCAAAGGGTCAGTGGGTAAATGCATTATGTAACACTGAGCCATTCAGACCAGGAATGTCTCAGGTTGAATCCATGGTCTCCAATGAGTTGGCTGCTCAGAGACATGGGGCATGATTTTGACCCCGAGCCGGGAAGGGGGCAGGGGGGTCAAATCGCGGACAGGAAGCCGTCCGGGAAGTACAGGTTTCCCGGACGTCCTTACAATTTTGACATAAGGACGTCTTTTATATTTTTTTGTCGGTTTGCCGTCCGACTGACCGGCCTAATTGACGGGCTGGCCTCAGTCGGACAGGAGAGCAGCCAGGGAGAGGACATGCTCAGGTAAGTCTTCAGGTAAGTCTTTGTTTATATGGATGGAGGGGCATAGGTTGGCATGGGGACACTGGTGGGCATGGGGGTCACGGAGGGGGGGGGAAGTCAGTCATGGGAGGAGGGATCGGGGGTCATCATGGGGGTCCGCGATTGTTGGAGGAGGAATCGGGAGTCATCGCAGGGGTCCGCGATCGTTGTGGGGGGGGTCGGAGATTGGGGGGGTCTGTGATCGTTGTGAGGGGATCGGAGATCGGGAGGTTCGCGATTGTTGGGGGAGGAATCCGGGGTCATCGCAGGGGTCCGCGATCATTGTGGGGGTTGGAGATCGGGGCGGGTGGGGTCCGCGATCATTGTGAGGGGGTTGGAGATCGGGGGGTCCGCGATCGTTGGGGGGTCGCTGTAGGTAGGCTTGTTTGACCTGGGGGAAGCACTCCTGCTCCTCCGGGCCCACAACCTGTGCCAGAAAAGCACATATCTGGGCCTTCTCACCTACTTTCATGTGGCGTAGAAGAGCAGGCCCGGGAATCCCGGCCCCCTGGGGTTGAAATTGGAAACTGTGGAAAAATAGAGGCCCGCAGCCTCCTTGAAAGGTTTTAATCACCAACCGATTGGTGGCCCGCCCCTTGTCCTGCCCCAGTGAAAACCGGAAGTGGGTGGGTTGGGGTGGGTCTGAAATGGTTGCAATTTTGAATGTCCCCCCAACCCACCCATTTTTCCCTTTTAAAATTGTGCCCATGGTAGCAGTCCAGAAGCTACACTCGGCCTCAGTGCAGCCAAGGGGGGAGGGGGGGATTGGTCAGGGTTCCTTCCCCGCCCCTTATCGTTTGATTCTTGGTCGAAATGTACGCACGGATAGACACTGGCTGAGGACAGGGTCAGGTTTCCCTCCCACACAGTCCAGAAATGTCCTGTTTTGCTGCCTTGTCTAGGCTAACACATGAAGAAGAGGCAGCTGGGCAAGATAGTAGAGTGGACCCATGCACAAACTTGGGTTAGTGCATCCTACAAGGCAGGGATAGGAGGGGGAGGTTACTCAAGGTAAAATCACCTTTTGTGGCAGTTTAATGTGAGATGACTTAGACACTAAGGCCTCGATATTAACCCCCTCCCCACGACGGGCGGGACAGGGTCAGCATAAGTAGTGGCTGTAATAGAAACCCTGTGAATGTGCAGCCTTCATAATGCACATTGGATACTCTTTGCTGCAGCTGAACGTTCTTTGCAGGTCATGGCCGTTCCACCATGATGACTTACTCTATTACATGCAGGGATGGGCTACGGTTTTTTTATGATTCAAATTGAGATTAAATTGAATGATTACAGCTGAAAACCGTGGCAGTAAAGAACTCGGGGAGAAATCTTTTCTTTGTCTGGCTTCGTTAGAAAGCAAATTGATTCTGAGTGGGAATCTAAAAACAATAGAAGGAAAATGTGTTTCAAGGAGCAAATTCCAATGGGCACTGATGTTAAGAGGCTCCTGTTGTGCAGCTAAGGGGCTGAAATGCAAGAGAACTTCTTTATAAATGGACTGTAGTCTCACAGAAAGTGGGACAAATTACACCGACCTGAATACGTGTGGTCCTGTGTTTTGGAATTCTAGAAGTTCTTCGAGATTTGGGAGGGTTACGATCAGGTAAATGGCGATAGATTGTTTCCACTGGTCAGCGGGACTGTGACTCCAGGGCACAAATGTAAGATAATCATATAATGTAAGATAATAATTTAATTCAATAAGAATTAAAGGGGAGGTTAGAAAATCACTCTTTACACAGAGGGTGGTAGGAATGTGGAATTTGCTGTCGTTGTTGAAGCAGCATCCCATAAATACTTCTTAAAAAGGAATCAGATTGTTGTTTGAAAAAGAAGAATGTTAAAGGGCGTGGGGAGTCAGGAGGCGAGTGGAACAGACTAGGTGGCTCATGGGGAGAAAAACACTGGTGCAGATTTGATGAGCTGAACGCCCTGTATGTGCTGTAATGTTCTATGATTCTACATAGTGGTTTATGACATTTAAAGCAATTTATGTTTTTGGCTTTATAAACAGAGGCATAGGGGGTGATTTTAAACCCCGAGAATGGGTGGGTTGGGGGTGGGTGGGAGTTGAAAATAGTTGTTTTTTTGGGTCACAACCACAAAATTTTCAGACATTGCATTCCCAGTGGGAAGCCTGGACTTTTACGCACCGACATTAAACCCGGAAATAAAGCAGGGTTGCGGCCGCGACCCAAAAAACAACTATTTTCAACTCCCGCCCGCCCCCCAACCCACCGTTCTTGGGGTTTAAAATCACCCCCATAGAGTACAAAAGCAAGGAAGTTATGGTAAACCTTTAGAAATCACTTGTTAGGCCTCAGCTAGAGTACTGTGTCTAATTCTGGGCACCACACTTCAGGAAGGATGTCAAGGACTTGGAGAGGGTGCAGAGGAGATTTTTCAGAAAGGTACCAGGGATGAGGGACTTCAGTTTTGTGGAGAAACCAGAGAAGCTGGGATTGTTCTCCTTAGAGCAGAGAAAGTTAAGGGGAGATTTGATAGAGTTGTTCAAAATTATGAAGGGTTTTGATAGAGTAAATAAGGAGAAACTGTTTCCAGTGGCAGGAGAGTTGGTAACCAGAGGACACAGGTTTAAGATAATTGGCAAAAAATCTCGGTGGGTAATGAGGAGACATTGTTTTATGCAGCGAGTTGTTATGATCTGAAATAGACTGTCTCAAAGGGTGGTGGAAGCAGATTCAATAATAACTTTCGAAAGGGAATTGGATAAATACTTGAAAAGGAGAAATTTGCAGGACTATGGTCAAAGAGCAGGGGAGCAGGACTAATTGCCGGCAGAGACAGGATGGGCCAAATGACCTCCTTCTGTGCTGTATGACTCTATGTGTGACCGTGTTACACTACATGTTTATTTAAGAAAAACTGATTTGCCAAAAAGAGGTCAGAGATTCTGGGATTGGCATGCTTTTAATGGCGTTCTGGTACGATACTGGGACTTGTCAGTAACACTGTGTCAATTAGTTGGTTAACTGGGTGTTAATGGGATCTCTGAGTGGAATCTGCTTAGTTTCTCCGCCTTCGTGTGCACATTGAGGATTGGGAGCAGAGCACACGAGTGGGTGTTGTGAAGGCAGTGCCCCTGATGAGAGTTGCACATAAAGGCCAAGAGCTGTGCTGGTCCTGTGGTACCTGCGATTTTGACTGAACCTTTAAGACCTATTGTAATATGCCCATATATTGCAATATGTAAAACAAATGTCCCGCTGTCTTCCTCATCTTCTTCCCCTCCCCCCCCCCTCCCCCCCCATTAGTTGTCCTGATAGATTAGAAGAAGATTGGATGCTTAGAAATAAAGCTTTCCATTTGGGCAAAGGAGGTAACATTTTCTAGGATGATTGTCTACATTTCTTGATTCTTTAAAAACATCACAAAATTGCACATGAAATTTTTAAGTCATCAATCCAATTGGAAGAATTACATTTCAATCAGATTTAGCAGCACTTTTTAAAAGCTCCTTTCAAAATTAAATGGAATATATTTGAAAATGCCTGCACTATGTGACTGAGATCATGGCATTCTTTTGAGGGACGGCATTTGGTCTCTTTCTTGCTTCCAGGACATGGGCGCACGGAAGAAGAGCGAAGCGACGATAGGCATCGCCATCGCGAGGAACGCCTCATCGCCCGAGAGCAGGAGAAGCTGTTGAGGTGAGTGGGCGATAGCTTGGCAAACATTCTCAGTGCCATCTCAGCTTTTTCCCTCAAAATAGGGCTTTGCGTGTTTGGACAGCCGTATTAGCACATCATGGGCATGACTGGGTCAGGCTTGGGCTTTGGCAATATCAAGACAATGGCCCACCACCACCTTCTCAAGGACATCTAGGGATGGGCAATAATGTGCCCAGTGTGTTTACTGTCTTTTACCATGGCGATAATGAATTAAAAGTCTTGCATATAGCATGTAGTTCCTGTAAACGTGACACCTCACCATCACAATGTTCCTCATCACATTTTGTTGACAGTACCCCCATTGTTATAAAACGCCATAAACTCTGACTCAGCTTGGCTCTGTGGTATTACTCTTGCCCTTGAGTCAGAAGTTCATGGGCCCAAGCCCCTTCTCCGAGACTTGAGCACATAATCTAGGCTGACGCTTCAGTGCAGTACTGAGGGAGTTATGCATTGTTGGAGGTGCTGTCTTTTGGATGAGATGTTAAACCCAGGCCCCATTTGCCTGCTCAGGTAGCACTTTTGAACAGGAGCAAAGAATCAGGTGCCCTGGCCAAACATCACCAAAAAACAGATGACCTAGTCAGTGAATCTTATTTTACTGATTGTGGGACCTTGCTGTGTGGAAAATTCATTCTCATGTTTGCCTACATAACAGCAGTGCCTACGCTTCAAAAGTACTTCATTGCCTGAGAAGCGCTTTGGGACATCCCGAGGCCGTGAAAGGTGCTATATAAATGCAAGTTCTTGCTGTCATTCACCTTGAGCAGTGCCACGGGATATCGGCCAGTAATATTTTAAAAAAATAAGTAAGTAACTTTTAAGAGGAAAACATCATGGATTGGTTGGGTTGATGTAATGTCTTGTACGGCTTGTAGTCTGACCAGGACAACAATGACCTCAGTCTAAAGTACATGTACAACAAATTTATATCCATTTTTTTTAAAGCCAACAATCAGGCCCATTCACTGCAATGGAAGAATGTGTGAAAAGAAAAGAAGCCTCATTTATTCCGTTACCCCAAGTTCTACATCTACAAGTGTTATTATGGTCAAATGATCCAAGACAAACAGTTTTAAAAAGCTGTGCTATGTACATTGGAAGAATTTTAATTTTTTTTTTGCTGCTGGTTCCCTGAGGGGAATGTTTTTGTTTTATCTTTGTTTTCTTGTAGTCCACCCGCCTATGTGCCTGCTCCCACTGGCCTTCATCATCCGGTACAGCCACGAGACACAACAGTGTCTGGTCCTCCACCAACCACAGTCAATGAGACAGGATCAAGCTGAACGAGGTGGCAAGGGTACAGCTGCATTGCCTGAAGCTGGCACTGATCCAAGATGGCAGAGCTGTTGGAGGAGCACAAAGAGCTCCTTCATCTGATTTCTTTTTTAATGGTGTTATTTAATCCTCACTTACAGCAGCCGGGTTTTTTTTCCCTTCTGTTAGTTGAATTATTATTTTGGATTTGACCTCACCTTTTAAGTTCCGTTTAAGGCCAGTTTATGATGTGATAAGAAAATTTTCAGACAATATTTTCATAAATGTTATGTAGGTGAAATATTAAAGGGGTACAGCTCGTTTATAAATGTAGGGTGTGTGTGATAAATGGCACAGTGGTGAATCCCTCACATCTATTGTTGCACTTTGTGTTGCCCGGGAAATGGAAGTATTGTTCCACCGATTGCCCCATAATCCTAAATATTATAAAAGAAAGAAAGACTTGCATTTATATAGCACCTTTCACAACCTCAGGACGTGCCAAAGATCCTGAGGGGACTTGAAGGGGTAGATGCTGAGGGGATGTTTCCCCTTGTGGGAGAGACTAGAACTAGGGGACACAGTTTAAAAATACGGGGTCTCCCATTTAAGACGGAGATGAGGAGAATTTTTTTTGCCTCTGAGGGTCGTGAGTCTGTGGAACTCCCTTCCCCAGAGAGCGGTGGAGGCAGGGTCATTGGATATTTTTAAGGCTGAGTTAGATAGATTCCTGATTAACAA
This sequence comes from Heptranchias perlo, assembly GCF_035084215.1. Classification (NCBI taxonomy): domain Eukaryota; kingdom Metazoa; phylum Chordata; class Chondrichthyes; order Hexanchiformes; family Hexanchidae; genus Heptranchias; species Heptranchias perlo. Next base: position 6,746,138 of record NC_090346.1, read on the forward strand.
GGGAGGCAAAGGTTATAGTAGGTAGACAGGAAAGTAGGGTTGAGGTCGCAATCAGATCAACCATGATCTTATCAAATGGCAGAGCAGGCTCGAGGGGCCGAATGGTCGGGTCCTGCTCTTAATTCGTATGTTCGATTGTATGTTCATAAAGCACTTTTCAGCCAATGAAGTAGTTTTGAAGTGTAGTCACTGTTGTAATGTAGGGAAACATGGAGGCCAATTTGCGCACAGTAAGGTCCCACAAACAGCAATGTGATAATGATCAGATCATCATTTTTAGTGACGTTGCTTGAGGGATAAATATTGGCCAGGACACCGGGAGAACTCCCCGACTCTTCTTTGAAATATTGCCGTGGGATCTTTTGTGTCCACCTGAGAGGGCAGACAGAGCCTTGGTTTAATGTCTCATCTGAAAGACAGCACCTCCGACAGTGCAGCACTCCCTCAGTACTGCACTGGAGTGTCAGCCTGAATTATGTGCTCAAGTCTCTGGAGTGGGGGCTTGAACCCACAGTCTTCTGTCTCAGAGGTGGGAGTGCTACCCACTGAGCCAAGGCTGACACCTTAAAGGGAAATATCTGCACATTTGCTGCTTTTGCCTTAGTCACCCCTTGTCGCCCGGTTTCGTACCGTAGAACTGCTGGTTGGAGATAGTCGGGGAGCAGACACTTTAGGAGCTCTCCTCCTGCTGTGATGTCACGGAGTTCCACACCAGTAACATCACAAATGGGATCCATGAATTGTGGGCACCTTGTCATAGTCGGAGTGCTATATAAAATTATCTGCTCCAGCCAGCAGGAGGAGAGCATAAAATAGGGTGATTGAGTAATACTGATATGATACAGATATCTCCCTCTGTGACATTTAACAATAGAGGGCAATTCAGCGGACTTTTAACATTGAATTCACTTCACAATGCTCCATTAATCTGTTAGCACCCTACTACTGTGTGCGTTTACTGTAATTGTTTATTCGTAAATTTTAAAATGGAATCACTGATGAATGTTTATATAAAATATTAGGGGTTTTTAAGTTCAGTGGAAATCTAGTAGACACATATCTCACTAAGTGAAAAATCACTTCTATATTTTTGAAAATTTTCCATCTACATCCTTTAAAAATCCCCAATTGTAGGGAGTGCTGATTTTTGACACCAGTAAAGCCTCCTTTATAACACGAGCCGGGTACAATCTTGTCCCCAACTGTTGTCGCTGCCATTTCACAACTTGGCTCACGTGAAACAGAATCTTGCAGCAGAAGCAGGCCAGCTGTGCCAGCTTCATGCAGCCAATTCCGTCTCTCTCTCTCTCTCTCTCTGTGCGTATGTGTGGACAACGGGATAACGCACCGACACCGCGGCCACGTTCTGACGAGACTCATTCCCAATGGTGATGAGTGAGCTCGAGTGCCAGACACACACAGCCGCGGGACTTGAAAAGGTGACTGTTTTGGGGGGGGCGGAAACTGTTGCCCCGTGAGCTGAACTATTACATATATCGCGTGTCTGTGTGTTTTAAACATTTTTTGTTCTCATCTCTTGTGCCCACTTCCTCATTGTATATCTTTGCCTCCAATACTTAGCTTCTAATAGTTCCCCCCCCACACAGCATGTACAACAGTGCCTTGTACCAGCTTAGTGTGGGGTGGGGAGATGTGGCATCTGAGCATGCTCTATTCTGTCGGCCGATCGGTATTGTTCCAAACTTGACCTTGAGGCTGATGAAAGCCGATCCCTGCAGTTACAATCTAAGAAAACAAGCCTCTGTTGTGCTTGCTCGGCCTTACGCGAGTGAAAAAAAAAAGCTTTTAGCCTTCACTTATAAAAACAGAACAATGGAAGAGGGTGTGTTGGGGATTTGCCGTTGGAGAGAAAAGAATCTGTTTTTTTTCCCAATCTTTTTATGGCCTACTTTTTATTTGTCTGGAATGAAAGGTTTTTGAAACAACTGACTGGAGACTCTGGTATTGGCTGATTTCCTCTGAAGTTGTTTGTTTGTCTTTTGTTAGTGTAGCTCGGTGTGTGTGCAGGGAGAGGCAGCCTATTCACTGCTTTACACCAAGGTGCAGAGCTGTTATACTGTTAAGTGATTTATGCTTTCCTGTCTTTCTGCTTGCACAGATAAGTCGAAGATGAAAGCTTAAGATGTTCGTTCTACAAAGTGCTTTCGAATTTCACTTTCCTAGCTCCCTCACAATAGTTACATGCGTGTACATAAAAGATAACCCTGCAAAGAGCAAATCCAAGCATTTGCGTTTTAAATTCAGGAGGTTTGTGAGTTGCTGCAAATGTCAGGACATTTTGCAGATGTATCCTTTAGCATCTTCTTCACTCTCCTGCTCTTCCTCTAATTGAATAGTGTCCGATTAGCAAAACACTAGTGAACGTTCAGTTGCGGGAGTTGGCCTGCAAGCTCTTGGTGTCCTGGGATTTAGTCTTCACTGTGGCAGTTTTACTCTTGGTTTGATTTTAAATGAAGCAGTCTGTGCAGGTGAATATATGGTGGTCCAGCAAACTACACCACTCCTCAAATCAACTGCCGTCAGTTTTTTTTTTAAGTTAAAAGGGCTAACTTATTTACCCATATTTTTACCCTGTGATAAGGTAGAGGAAAATCAGACGGCCTACCTATTCATGCCAGCCTGCGTGTCCCAGTATATAGTCCTTTGCCTCTCTCCCCATCTCCTCTCAGACCATTGAGCCAACATTCTTCTCGAGATAACAGCTCTGCTATATCTCTTTATCTGGCTGTGCTTGAATGAAAGGTATTCATATTCCTGTAATATATACCAGAGGAACAAGCCAATGTTGGACTATTATCTGATGTGCCCTGCAGTCAGCTTTGCCATAGTCGTGGCAGGTTAACAGATCTTCTGAATGATATTAATGCAGTGATGTCCACAAACAGCTCCCTCTGTTTTCTTTCCCCTGGCTAAATAAAACCACCTCAGCAGCATAATTTACATATATTTTCCAAATGAAAACGCAAGGGTTATAAGCAGAATACGTCATGGTTGTTGGTGCAGATGGATTTTTATTTCCTCTGGGATTTTTGATCATAACTCATTCATAGTCTCGTCAGTTGTAAATTATTCAATCAGCCTCTCTCAGAAATTAAAGCCATAATACACCAGTGGCCATTTTACGGCCTCTGTACGCATTGTTTCGTAATAAATTTTAAATGTAGATAGACTTTCTGCAGGCGACATATAATTTAGATTATAATGTAAAAGTACAGCCTGTAAGATTTTATTTTTGCATTAATCTTTGATTGAATCTAATTGGCTCTTTTCTCGTCCAACTGCAGAGAGAGTAAGGAGCTGGCAGATTTTGCTCGGTTACACCCTCCAGGCTGCAGCACCAGTAGTCTGAACTCTAACCTGATGGTGATGGGAGGCCCGGCCCTGGCTGGATCTGGACGCTGGCCTACCGATCCCACCTCACACTTAGCCTCTCACCCCTGGATTCCTCGCACCGGGAGTCCCTCCATGTGGCTGACAGGACATCCGTACGGTCAGTACAACTCTGGAAATGGAACTGTTTTATTAACTTTGGAAGTTGACTGATTGGGGTAGATCATACATAGAATTACATTGAGTTTACAGCACAGAAACAGACCCTCCGGCCCATCTGGTCTATGCTGGAGTTTATGCTCCACATGAGCCTCCTCCCTCCCTACTTCGTCTAACCCTATCAGCATATCCTTCTATTCCTTTCTCCCTCATCTGTTTATCTAGCTTCTGCTTAAATGCATCTATGCTATTCACATCAACTACTCCATGTGGTAGCAAATTCCACCTTCTAACCACTCTCTGGGTAAAGATGTTTCTCCTGAATTCTTTATTGGATTTGTGACTATCTTATATTTATGGCTCCTAGTTTTGGACTCCCCCACAAGTGGAAACATCTTCTCTACATCTACCCTATCAAACCATTTCATAATTTTAAAGGCCTCTATCATGTCACCCCTCAGCCTTTTCTTGTCTAGAGAAAAGAGCCCCAGTCTGTTCAGTCTTTCATGACTTTGTGCGAATAGTGTAAGATGGATGATAACGAGGCGGCAGCCCGTTTTACATCGATCCCCAGAATGGAAATAGAAATGGGGAGAGATGTAAAACAGGCTGTCGACTCGCTATCGCCCACTTTACACTATCGCACAAAGTCCAGATCTACCCCAATGAGTTTGTCCAATGAGATATAACTGACAGTAGGCATGCCAGTGAGTACACTACACTTGCAAATGAAAGGAATAATAGCAAAGAAACCTCACAGGCATATATACTTACCCAAAAAACAGAACTTCATACCCTGTAGTTGTTGCCAATGAGACTTTCCTTGCTTTAATGGATCGCTAACTATAACTGGTGATGACCTTTGATCTTTTCCAGTAATTTTTTCAATGGTTAATTCATGACAGTGGTATTGCTGAAGATACCAGGCAGTATCAGATTGATGAATATGTAATATTCTCCCATGTCCCTGAGACATTTTGACACACCGGTAAATGTAAATGTAAACTTGGACTTCATGGCAATAACCTGTGTGTGACTTTTTTTTGCACTGACCCTCTAACCTACTCCCATCCTGACATTACCACAAGCCCAGGTACATCTCCACAAGGGCCAGACACCCTCCAGCATCTTGTCAAAATCTTCACTTGTAAGCCCAGATAGTGTGTGTTGGGCTGTTATTCCTGAATATGCAGCATCAAATCCAAACCCAGTCCTCTTCCCATGCTGTGTTCACACATGCACAGTTCTGAGCAGGAATCACTAGATAGTACCCAGGAGAGGGAACTCTTGACTAATTTACCTATCCCAAGTCCGGGGGCACTGAGGTTGCTAAAGCCAAATATAGCCTCCCTATTGCTCCCCAGCTGAGACCACAGACCAATGACTGAACCTGGGCTTCCTCTGTAGTTCAGTCTAAAACAGGACAATGGCCATACAAACTCAGCCTTCAGAGGAGTTCTTTTGTCATTTAAAGCTGAACTGAACTTGCTTAATTGGTCATTATGTTCACTGGTGAGAATAGGTGCAATTCAACTGCTAATGCAAGGCACATTCACCAGTCGGACCTGTATCATCTTTAAGCTTCCTTCTAACCACATTTCTGCAGAGCCTGGAGATGTATTGAACTCAGAATGAATCATTTATTTATTCTGTTTAATTGCACATTTAACAAGTGTTATTTAATTATTATTTATATTTAGTAAATATAGTTAATTAGGATTCTTTCGGATGGTCTTTACATCCAGTTTGTTCTTTTGCTTTGTGCAGGGCTGAGTCATCCATCTTTACACCAGGGAATGCCACCGGGATTTCACCCCAGCATACCTAGCTCTATGCCATCAACGTACCAGTTCGCAAGAGATCCACAGTCCGGGCAGCTGGTCGTAATCCCAACCGAACATTTACCGCACTTTGGTATGTTAAAGGGAGAAGGATTCTGGAGAAGGGGTCAGACCTACTACGCATATGTTAAACTGAAGTGTTCTATCTCTCTCTTGATGGGAAAGGTCCTGTATTCAAAAGCAATCTTAAAATGGCGGTTGATTGACAAAAGGATAGTTGGTAGTGCCATTATATCCAGTCCAGCGTGTAGTAAGTTGCTGGATGCTTAGGACGGGTATGCAGCATTGGACTTGGACATCTAGAACATAAAAGTGGCCGGCACAACACAAGCTGCTATTTTTTGGTGCTACCGCCAAGCTGAAAGCAGATGACCTTCCAACAGCTGGTGAGGAAACTCTGAGACTTGGAACAGCTGTTGGAAGGTGCTACCTGGAGGCCAGGTATAAGCTGATATATCCAGTGGCTTGGTGCCCACCATGTTCGGGTTGGAGAGAGGCAAGCGTCTGCTGCTGAAGCTCAGCACCTCTAACTGGTGCGAGCGCCATTCAGTGGAGCATGGGGTGTGTTCATGATGATGGTGGTAATGCATTCACACACTTGACACTCACCGTGCTTATGAGGAGCTCCTAGTACCTGCTGGCCACCTAGTGAGTGCTAAATATGTCAGTTATCTAATGACTATCTAGGAACTATCCATATTGGGGGGGGGGGTGGCTGGAGGGAAGGTAGGTGTGGTCTCTTTGGGATTGAGGTAGCTCTAAGATGACATGGCTGGTGATGGAAGTTCAGAACCAAGTCAACTTTCTGAGTCAGACTCGAGAATCCTACACCTGAGCCAAACACATCCATTATAACTCCAGAGAGCTGTTGCTGACGACTTGGCTCATCAATGCGACCTGGAGGGTTAGATGTATCTCTGGGGCTGGGGCTCTTCCCATTCATCTCCATATAACCCAGCAGGCCAATACTAAATGGGCAGGGTGTTCTTAGCTGGAAAAGGAGTGGGAAACTTACCAGTGATGAACTCTGGTAAGCTGCATAGTTCTAAACTCTAGTAGTACCCCTGTGCACACCTGGGGTCCCGAAACCATGGCTGTACCTATGCTGTCTGGAATTAGATAAGTGGGATGTGTCCCTATGAGGAGAGTGTGTGCATTCTACACAGAGCACAAAACCTCTGCCAACTTGCATCTAACCTCTGAGAACTGGGTGAATGGGTCGTGTCCCTGTGGATGGAGAGTGGGAATGTGCACTTTGTTTTTACACAGACAGAAACCCTACAGGTGGGTGTAGACTTCTCAGTAGCTTGAATTGGAGACTCTAAAGACAGGGTGATGGCTTTTTTTTGCGAGTGTTGAGACACCCGGCTGACCAAATGAAAAATGACAAATGTGTAACATCCTCGTGACTTTCCCCACGATCCTGAGATTTTGGCAAATTGAAAAGTGGTAAATGAAAGGGGTTTTTTTTCATACTTTATTTTGTAATCTCATAAGTTGATGATAACCACTGAGGCATTAATTTCACATTAATCACGTTTTGCTCTTTCACTGACTTTAGTTTGATCTCCCATATGGTCACTCTTTTTCTAAAAAAACACCCTAGACATCTTACTTTGTTTTAGATACAAAACAATCTTAAATGCATCTGAGCTGCAACCTGAAACTGACAAGAAAGTTTCAATCTGCAAAGTTCCCTGATCAAACAGCAATTAAACTGAGGGAACGCGGCTGTGTTTACTTAGAATATTAGGTTTTCCGACCTTAAAAGGACAGCCCAACTTAGCAGCAGAATAATACATTGTGCATTAGATGGTACAATGTTCCTGTCATAAAACAGTATATCGCCTGACTTACTGTTATAAGTACCACCAGAGACCTGCTCGTAGTCTATCATGTTTTGTGCAGAAGATGTGGCACTTTAAATGTGGCAGCAGTACAAAAAAACTGTCCCGCTTTTCTGATTTGTTCCGGGGAAATTTGAGCTTATACTGGGTGGGCCAAATTCTGACCCAATCACAACTGTTTCATCACTCACCACTTCCCCACGAATCAATCAGAAAGCACCTTATCACTTTCCACTTGCTGCACTGTCTCTCGCCACATCCCAAACTGAGGAACACCCTGAGAGATTGAACAATATATTTATATATTTCTTGCTGTTCCTTTGCTCATCTATCTGCTCTGTGTGTGTGTGTTGTGTATGTATATGTACATGTATATATGTATGTATGCATATATATGTGTATGTGAATTCATATATGTGTGTACATGCATGTATATATGTGTGTATGTATATGCACGTGTATTTATTTGTGTATGGGTATACACGTGCATATATATGCATATGGATGTGTATATGTGTGTAAATATGTGTATGTATATATATATGTAAGTGTATATAATCTATATGTGTGTGTGTATATGTATGTGTATATATAGATACAGAGAGCTTTTGAGCTGATGGATGGGAATTCATTAGTTGTAATGTAGTATATATATACATATTTAAACCCTTCCATCCCAATATATATTCTAGTTATGAGTCTGGTAGCAGATTTTTGGAGTAGATGCACATACTACTGATATATGAACTGTTTATGTATTTAACAGCTTTTCACTTTGCTGTCCTTCTTGCCTCTATGGCCTTTCTAGCATGCAGTATTATTTTGTCTCCTTTTCCTGATGGTGACCACTGTGTACATTTTTGCAGCTGAGTTAATGGAACGGGCGCCCCCTCTGTGGCCTTCGATGTACCCCCCGACAGGAAGTTCCCTGCAGCATGCCCATCAGCTGCAGTTACTGTCTCACCAGCAGCTCCTCCGGCAGCACGAGCTATACATGCTGCAACAGCAGGCGGCCCACGCCATGGAGCTTCAGCGCAGCGCACAGCTCGTCGTAAGTTCTCTCTCGCTATGTCATATCCTTCGCCGTATCCCACTTCAGACTAGGGAGGGCAGACGGGACCTCGGTTTAACATCTCATCTGAAAGGCGGCACCTCTGACAATGCAGCACTCCCTCAGCGCTGCACTGGGAGTGTGAGCCTAGATTTTGTGCTCAATTCCCTGGAGCGGGACTTGCTCCCACGACCTTCTAACTCCGAGGCGGGATGCTACCACTGAGCCACATATACATGCATGCACACATGAAATTTGTTTTAATGGATCCTCCATAATTATACCTCCAAAATCAACAGTACCAAAGGATCTTTAGGATATAGTTTACACTCGATGCTGTATTTAGTGTTGACATCCTCGAACCACACTCCTTCTCTGTGTTGTTTCAGCACCTGCATTAAGATAGCACTTTTGGAATTTGCTGTGAGCATTGGTACCAAAACAATACCAATTGGAAAATATCCCTTACTAGGGGAGGTTTGCCTGGGTCTTCCCTCTGGATGTGGCGAATGCCAGGGGATTGGGCGAGATTCTTTACAGACGTGAGCTCTGACCGGCCCAATTATCCTATTTCGCTGCACGCAGGCAACCCTGGGCACGGGCCCAGGAAAATATCCCCTATAGTATCTGACACGTAGAGTGCAGATGTTGCCCTACTCTTATAAATTAAGTTACTGGAGAATTTTGTTTAGTAATCCTTTGTCTGTTCGATAGGCCTGTTCCAAAAGGGGTAACACCCTTTTAAAAACACTTGTATAATACTTATTGCTGTTTTTTTATCAATAAAAACAGTCGGATGCAGGGGAAAAGTGTTCACAACATACCACCATTTCATTTTTACAACAGGAAAGGCTGAAAGCAAACGAGCATAGAAATGAGATGGAAGAGAAAGTGTGCAAGAGAAGCTCTGAGGGAAGCAAGCACGGGCTTATGGCCTCCTCTTCAGGAATGTTACAGAAGAGGCACCCATCGCATTCCCCAGTGCCATCCACATCCTATCACAAGATAGGTACCCCACCTCCCTTATCGCACGCCTCATCTCCCAGGTTAAAGCTGAAGTCTGACATAAGACCTGAGATGGGGGAGCCATTGCCCCCAAGACCTTATCATTCACCGTCTCCAGCATCCCATCCGGCCAGCCCTCCGCAGGGTTCACCACCTCCGGCCCCAGCTCTGCCCCAGAAAGTGGAAGTGTCCGAAGAGTCTGAGAAGAAAAGTTTGGAGAAAGATGCTTCTGCTCCTTTTCAAGCCATGTTTCCTGGTAAGGAGTTGCACTTTGTTGGTGATATTTGCAGTCATGTCCAATATCAGTGAAATACTTATAATGCTGAGTAGAGATGAGGAAATCCTGAACTGAACCAGGCCTCTCCAAACATTGGATATAGTTCAGAGCATCTAGTGCATCATGTATCATGCAGTCTCTATAAGTTGCTAAACTTCTGGCCAGGGACATATTGGCCCCATTCTATGTTTGACGTTGCTTCTGCTCGAGACTCCCTTCTCACTAATGTTGAACCTGCTTCCTTCCTGTAAGTGGTGTTCACATATTAGATGTCCAGGTCTTTGCTCCAGAATAGGTTAGCATCAGAAGATGGTGGCAAACTTGCCTGGACTGCAGCAAGCAGCTCGATGTGAGCTTAATGTCAATATTGCATTGGATTATCTCTGGGTCAGGTGACATTGTCCAATATATGCCCCAATCCCTGTTCTTCACTTCTGAGACTCAATTTGAACACATCCATTCAAAAAGGTTATTGCCTTTCTTAGTTTGCTGAATTCTTTTTGCTGCATTAGGCTTCATAATTGGTCATCATGAAAACCAGTTGTGATTGCTACTAGTTTCTGGTCCCATCTGACATTAGAAATATACTAAATTAAAGATATAGGAAAGTACTTACAAAATCAAAAATTTTTTTTAAGATCACCCAGTTCTTTGCTGTTTTTTTTATTGCATGCCATTCCATATAAAATCACTAATGTGTTGTAATCAGCTTTAGGAAGTATTGTGCATATATAAAATGAGCTTTTTGTATGGGATGTAACTTTTGTATATCTTCAAGCAGAGATGCCAACATTTATCTGAATTGGCAATTTGATTAGCTTGTAAGATAACTCTGATGTTTTTCTCTGTATTTTATAGAGGTTCCTCAAGGATACCCTTATCGGTCCCTCCCAACGTCTTTTGGCAGTCATTACCCTTACCTCCTGCAGCCTACTGCTGCATCGGACGCTGATGGTTTGGCACCAGATGTACCACTGCCAGCTGAGTCCTCTGAGCCCATGCCCTGTTCTATGACTCCGTCCTCACCTGATGTCAAGCCAATACACTTGCATCCCCCAACAATGCAAGAAGACTTGCAGGCCAGCATAGATGCAGAGCCAATTGAGAACAAAGTGCAATGTCAAGATCTGATTGACCTTGAGGACAACAAGACCCTGTGTGATCGACACCTCGAGCTGCAAAGCAAATCCATGCCATTTGTTGGAGAAACGAACAATGAACCAACAGATCTGACCACAGAACACAAAGTATCATCTATTTTGGAGAGCCAAGAAGACCACCAAAGCTGCCAGTCACCTTACCGGACGATAGCTTGCACTCCTGAGGTGGAGGCCAAGACTGAGATGCAACAAGTGCAGGCCAGCTCCCCTCTTGGTGACTATCAAAACATGATGACCCATTCTGAAGTGGATAGTTCAAAAGCAGAGGAATTGCCAGAACATAATGATCATTATTTTAAAACCGAGAAAGTGGACAATGAGAGCAACGTTGAAGATGCATTACATAGAGCGCCTTCCAATACAGTGGAGCCTATTTTGGAGCAGTTTGAGCTGAAAAGGGAATTGTTGTGTTTTCAGATCCCTGATAATCGTGCCCCGGAAATAAACCTAGATGACCCTATGGCTGGAATGAATGCTCTGGTGGCTGCTGTTGAGCTTCCCCAAGCATGTTCATTGGCAATTCAGACAACCATGTCTAGTGTTCTCACGATGCCTTCTGACTTTAATGCAGCCGACAGTTCTTCCCTTATTGGCATTGCCCTGCTGAGTGAAATCGCTGAACTCGAACTGGAACGGCGCAGATCAAGTGAGATCAATAAACGTAAGTTCTTTACTTTTCCGCTCCCTTCCCCAGGGAATTTTCTGCTCATCCAAGTATTCAGGGATGTTAGTGTTGGGTAACAGAACACGAGCAGCACTCCCAGGTCAGGCGTAGGACACTAAATGCAGAATAAGCCTCCCGCTACTCTGCCTCAACAACGTATCTTAGCCCCGACCTCAAAAGAGTCCCCCCCCACTACCACCACCGCACTGCAGTAGTGCAACATTTTCCATTTTCCACACCAGCTATCCTGTATTCTTTCTTGAGTACGATTGACAATTCAGTGCCACATTATGGACATGCCCACTGGGATCTTAGTGAGATTGCCTAAATTCACTATTCACAAGATCTTTTAGTCAACAGACAGAGGTGACTTTTATCCCATTGAATGGGCTGGAGTGGAACCCAGGTCCGAGTGGTGAAATGATAGTAGCTTTCAAAATCCCTTTTGTTTAGAATTCGAACTGAAAACACAGTAAGATTAAAAAACAGTGCAGAGTCCTGCAGCAAGAAAATGAAGGTCAACCATTATATGATCAAAAGCCACTCACGATCACAAATATTCTACACAAAAGAACCATTTCCATTCAGCAATGCAAAATGCAAGTGTGATAGAAATGTTTACATTTGACCCAGGTCGAACAAGATCTACTTTCAAGGGTGATAGTGGGTTAAAAGTCTAGTTTGATTCCAGACCAGATTGAAATCTTTCTTCCTCTGTGCTGATTAAGGATCCTAAGGGAAATGAGATCAGCCAATCTCAACTCAACTCAGTTGCTCCTGGGTTTGGTCCACAACACTGAATTATCCTTTACTCAGCATTAACCGGCAGTGTGAGAGAAACCGCAAGGTATGAAATCAAACAGTTACACTGAGGAGGGGGCCATTGGGTTGGAGGTGAAAGCACACTGTTCCCAATAAGGGAGGTTTACTTTACATCTGGCCAGTGCTGTACCAAATCCAGCACTGCTTAACTTTTACACAGAGAGGCAAAAGTTGGAAAGAGAATCAATTTCCAGCATTATTTAGCATAAAAATGTGCCAAAAGAAATATAAAAAGAAACTTTTTTCCATGCTTCCCATCCAATACCACAACAATTTGGCCATCAAGTTGATGTTGAAAAGATTTGGAACCAATTATGGATTTTTTGTGGATCTTCAAAACTAAATCTTCTGCCAAACGACCCTTTGTGGAAATTTTTGTGAAATTTTTACAGAGGAAATAAATTATTGCAGACCCATGTGGCTTAGTAACAGTTATTCACACCATCTTTTTACATTGTTTTGATAAGCTCGCTGATGCTATGTCCTTTCATTGTGTGAATTGCATCTTGAGAAATCACCGCCATCCATAACAACATTAATGGTGCAGAGAAGCAAAATACTCATACTCTGCCGTTGTCAAGAGGATTATTGCTAGACTTGTAAAATATTCTAGGGTTTAATGGCCGTGTTCAGAGTGAAGGTCCATTTCCCTTCTAAAAATCACAACCTTGGGTGAAAGAAAATGGCTAATTATTTTTGTTTCCTCACGTTTTCCTTTGTTTTTACTCCCTTTTCTAAATTTCATAAATTGGAGACTATTAGTCAGCTGAAATATCCTCATTCCAAATGAACATTTTATTTTCTATCTGAACGTCCTTTTGCGCTGATTTGATTCTTTGTATGTGATGTCAGGAGACAGGACTTTGAATAAATTGGAGTGTTGGGGGTGATTTTTCAAATAAATCAATGATAGCCGCTGTACGGTCACACGCTAATAAAATGGTGGCTGAGGCGTCATGAACCTATTTGCTTTCATCAATTGTACAGTTAACTCTTTTTAAAGCAGACAGAGAGAACGTGAAAAAACTGGACCGAATGCATGCCAATTGGGTTGGGCGATCAAACGCTCAAATGCCACTGTAGGAATGAGCGTTCAGGTGCCAACATCACTTGATGGAATTTAGCTTGAGTGGACTTCAGGTGATCCAAAAGCCAATTTCTGCGACTGATTCGCTTAGAGGGTAAAGAGGGAACTGGTCTGAGCATTGAGACATAAAAAAGTCTTCCTATTTCACCTAACAGCATTCTGCGTTGTAAACTATGTGCTATTTTAGATCCCGGCCACAAATTACTGATGGGCCTGTAATATTTCCAGTTGATAATGATCTTGAGTTCTTTAAAATTCATTTTTGGGGTGTAGGCATCACTGGTAAGGTCAGCATTTATTGCCCACCTCTAGTTGTCCTGAGTTTGATACAACTGAGTGGCTTGCTAGGCCACTTCAAGGGCAATTAAGAGTCAACTACGCTGGTGTGGGACTGGAATCACATATAGGCCAGATCCCATGGGTAAGGACAGCAGGTTTCCTTCCCTAAAGGACATTAATGAACCAGTTGGGTTTTTATGAAAATCTAACAGCTTCATAGTCACTTTGTACTGATGCCAGCTTTTAATGTAAAGGTTTTTTTTAAACTGAATCCAAATTCACAAACTGCCAAGGTGGGATTGCAACTTGTGTTCTCCCGGATTATTAGTCCAGGCCTCTGGATTACTAGTCCAGTAACAGAACCACTACGCTACCGTACTGACTGTAAAAGATTACTAAATATAAATGAGAGATAATTGTGTTCTTCTTTAAATCTGTAATGAGATTGTAATTGGGGAAGAAGAAACCTTTTAAAAAAGATCTCCATTTCTATTTTATTTTGAAGGGCTGGAAGGAGGTGGGGCCCATTTGGATTTGGAAAGTCTCCTTGTTGCCAGCACACAAGCGCTGATGATGGATTCCACACCCTCGATGAGCACTGACGCTCTTGAAGACACAAAGAGTGGAACAGTGACCGTCAGGCTCTCCCGTGAGCTAAATCCAAACAAGAGATACAGCTGGATGCAGAAGAAGGACGAGCCTGTGAGTGAATTTTAAAAAAAGACTAGAGCTGCATTCAGTCACTGTTCATTAAAAAAACATACAGCGTCAATATTATAGAAAGAAAGAAAAAAGACTTGCATTTATATAGCGCCTTTCATGACCTCAGGATGTCCCAAAGCGATTCAATTAAGTAGTTTTTTTTTTAAGTGTAGCCACTGTTGTAATGTAGGAAATGTGGCAGCCAATTTGCACAATGTGATAATAACTAGATAATCTTTGAGGTGTTGGTTGAGGGATAAATGTTTGCCAGGACACCAGGGAAAACTCCCCTGCTCTTCTTTGAAATAGTGCCTTTTATGTGCACCTAAGAAGGCAGACAGGACCTTGGTTCAACATCTCATCCGAAAGTCAGCACCTCCAACAGTGCAGCACTCCCTCAGTACTGCGCTGGAGTGTCAGCCTAGATTATATGCTCAAGTCTCTGGAGTGGGACTTGAACCCATGACCTTCTGACTCAGAGTTGAGAGTGCAACCACTGAGCCACAGCTGACACCCCTTGCTGTAGGGAAGAACACAAAGAGTTTAAATTAATTAAAATGTTTTATTTAATTCCTGCCATACAAGTTTAATAACTTGAGAGGGAGCTCACATTTTACTCCATTTTGATGTCTCTTCTTTGCTGGTAAATATAAAGAATGCTTTTTGGTTTTATATTTTTCTAAATGGCCTAGAACAGAAGAATGCGCACATGCTGAAGAACTTACTTGTCTACAGTCATAAAAGGATCAGTCTTTATAATCCTTATTTAAAGTTATTACTATTTGGTGGAGATAGGTTGAGGAGTCCAACTGCAATTGAAACCACTAACTGTTGCATTTTTAAACTACAAAGCATTGACTGTCAACGTTTATATGAATCTTTGACCTAATTACACTATAAAGTATTTGAATGGGGAGAGAGATTTAAAAATATCCTTCGAGGCCATGTTATTTTTGATCTATGGAGACAATGAGTATGAATTCCACTTCAAACAGTTAAGTCCTGCTGGCTCCTTTCAAGGCTTTCTCTAAAGCAGTTTGCTTTCAAACCTAGATGTTCTCCATTAAATCTGCCATTGAGGGGATGGATGCCATGGAGTTGGATTACCGGATGAGGCTGGCAGAACTACAGAGGAGATACAAGGAGAAACAAAGGGAACTGGCCAAGCTCCAGAAGAGGAGAGACTCTGAGTAAGTGGCTTAGCTTCAAAGACAGCTCATTCAACTTACTGCAAATCACAGCCAAGCTAATGCGGTCTTTCTGTCAAACTACTAAAATCTTCACAACTAATAGATAAATCTGGAATCCTGAGAGTCTCCTACCATCATTAATTACTGCAATTCAGTCACAATAAAGACAGCTACCGTACTGACAAGCATATAGGCCATACCCCATGCTTAAACCCTCCTTCCTGGAAAAATAATTAACTTGCGAGTTAATACTGTCAAATTCATAGTAGCCCAGTCTACCTGCACTGGGCAACGATCCAAGAAGGGCCCTATCAGGAAAGTCACCTCATGTTATGTAAATGGGGGATAGGGATCACATTGATTCACTTAATTAAGGCCAGGTCTACTAAAAGTTCTCTACTACAAACAAGTTTAGTTACTAAATCACATCTAAAATAATCCATATTGTATCTCCGTAGAGAAAAACAGGATGAGAAAAGTAGGAGTTTGTCGCGGAGAGGACCTGGAAGGCCGCGAAAGAGAAAGCATGGCTCAAGTGCTCCATCACCGCATGTTGATAGAGGGCGAAGTGACAGCAAGAGTGGGAAGTAAGTTAATGCGTGGAGAGAAATGGTTCATTATCAATTAGCTACGACTTGGCCATTGTTATCTGAATAGTCAGTGAGCACCAGACGGCCTGTGCAGGCTGGTGATGCAGCCCCCCACCCCATCCATTCCCCCACCCCCATCCCCCCCCCCACCTCTTCTATGCATCAACACCCAATACCTTCTCACAGCAGCTGGTCACTTCTAGCTATCACCTTTTGTAAAGATCTTCATCGGTTTGGTGTAGGGGGAGGGTCCAAGCCAGTTAGGGAAGGGAGTGAGAAGCAAACACTCGACTGACATATGAGTCTTAGGGAATTCAGGACCAGTCTGCACAAGGTTACACCTCCTCTCAGGTTTGTTTCGTTTATGTCTTTTATTAAATGTCATGCCAGTTCCGGAAGGTTCTTTCTTTTCCACAATTTTATGGTCTGCACTCGGTCCAGCTTTGACTCCTGTGTTGTAATTACCAGGCTCGGAAAAGGTTTCTTGCTGTCCGATGAGATGGAGATTGGCGAGGGGGCCAGAAAGAAAGCAAGGACAATGAACCAGGACGAAGAGGATGATGTGGAAAGTGTGAGCATGAAAATAAGAGGGAGAAATCGAATCTGGGATGAGCAAGATGCATCTTCCAGCTTTCCACATGAGGTGAGTCACTGGAAACGAGGCATCTTCAGTAAAGCTCTTGGTTGACCTGGTGAACAGACCTTAAATCTGATTAACCGTTGCTAAGCTATTGCCCTGTCCTGCGAAACATCTATTAGAATAATAATTCAGTAATCTCACTCTTCTGTGTGGGCGGCTTGGCTAACAGTACTGCTGAATTAATAAGGTTATTAAAATTACTAAATTAACTGTACAGCTCTTGTGTTCAATTGATTATAACTGGGTATAAGTGTATAATGTAGGTGTATGTACGTGGGACCTGTTTGAACCCAGTCCAGACAGAAAGGGAGAGACTCTTTTCAACCGTTTATTTTCAGAAATATCTTTTTGTTTGTGAACATCTTATCAGAGGTACATCCACAACATAGAACTGGCCTCACACTGACACTGTTGTGTGAAGTTGTGCCCATTGCATTATCAGTCTCACCATAATTCATCATTCCTATTCATTACTTCAGTCAGCAGAACTTCATCATGTCAAAAGGATAAATTTCTATTCAAAGGTGGTCATTTTAACCGGGAGCAATGGTGGGAAATGGGCAATATCAAATTAGCTGCCCATCATATGCCTGATTTTCCTTTCCTTTGAAGTCAATGTGTAATGGGCGGCTAATTGGATGTCAACCATTTTATGCCATCGCCCAAAGTTAAAATGACCCTGAAAATGTCTGCCCTCAGGCTGCCTCTAGCCAGCAGCTCCAACAAATAAAAAAAAAGAGCAACGAGAAGCAACGAAAATAATTGCACAGATAAATTCTTTTATCACATTTGGGATTATAGGGCTTGTTTATGGTGACCTCTGTATCCTTGACCTCTCACCTCTCACACCCCTACATGTTTTTCTCAGATTGGAAGGCCTGGACTTGTCACTGAGGTTGAGAAAGTGGGACTGCTTGAATCAGTAGACTGTCAATTGATAAAACTTTTATTTTTCTGCTTGCTGTGTTAATCAGATTGGAGTTGCTTCCACATATGAAAATATTTTGTGACGCATTTCCTCTGTTTGTTGTTTGTACTGAAATCATAAACCTGTTTGGGAATAATTTCTCCTTTTGGTATTTGTAGCAAAATGGTGAATGCGAGTATAAAGAACGCATTTACGATTTGGCTACCAATAGCAAACAGAAGAAATATTCCTGCCTTGTTTTTAATCAGTAGATGCTCTTTCTAAAAGAAAACATTTCTATCAACAGTTTCTTATAGGGAATGTGGAAAGGTGTGAGGATAGTGCTTGTCTGAGAGTGTATGCAATTAAAGACGGCCAATGGGTAGGTGAAAAAAAAGCATAAATCTCTTTTCCGCTCTTCTGATTGGACACATTTATCAATAACAGGAGCCAATACAAAATGCCAAGAAAGAAACCTGGAATGTCTCACATGTCTGGAGAAGGAAAGTGGGCAACGTTCATATCCTGCAATTAACATCCCTTTCTATTGTGATGAAATATTCAACTAATAAGAAGAAAGAACTTTCATTTATATCGTGCCTTTCAGAACCTCAGGACATCCCAATGTGCTTTACAGCCAATGAAGTACTTTTGAAGTGTAGACACCGTTGTAATGTAGAAAATTCAGCAGCCAATTTGAGCACTGCAAGGTCCCACAAGCAGCAATGAAATAAATAACCAGATCATCTGTTTGAGCGATGTTGGTTGAGGGATAAATATTGGCCAGGACACCAGGAGAACTCCCCTGCTCTTCCTCAAATAGTGGCCGTGAGATCTTTTATGTCCACCTGAGAGGGCCTCAGTTTAAAGTCAGTGTCGTGTCATTGAGGGCCAATGTCTAGTAGTGGTAGTGACTCTCCTATTCCCATTCCCATTCCCTTCGCTTGGTGGAAAGTGCCCGGCCTTCACTAATCACGCCTCCACAGTGAAACGGTTGAGATTTGAAACTCAGCGCTATTAAAGATCATGAACGCAAACTCATATCCCACAACTCCATGAGGACATTCACTGGTGCTCTGAAGTCCTGAACCACCAAGTAATTAGGAGAGGGGAATCCATTCACTGATGTTCTGTTTCTTCCTCAAGTAAATCTCCGTACACTCCTGCTGTTGCTGAGGATACCGTTTGTGTTGAAATGGCACTAAATTCTGATTTCCTGTTACTTTAAACCCAACAGAGCCAGATTAAATTCAAGAGGAAGAAGACAGTCAGTGAACAGGATCAGCTGGCGACCAAGCTGCACCAAACCCTCTCGCTAACTAAATTAAAGTCACCCTTTAAGTTTGCAGATGGTTCGACGGGGAAACAGAAGTGCAGCACGACAGACAACTGCAGGCACCTGGGCTCTCATGAAGAATTTTTGGGGAAAGATGGAAGGAAGGCACTGCATAAAAGCACTAGTAGCTCACAGAGCATGTTGTCATCCAAAGAAAGCAAAAACAAAATGGCAGCCAAAGGCAGGAAGTTGGAGTCAAGTTCAAAGATCAAGGGTAGGCTGAAGGCTTCCCATTCTCCAGCAAGATCAGAGGTCAGCAGTTACTCCTACAGTAAGTTCCACTTTTTCAAATGAACTGAAGTATATTTCTTACATTTTTGTACATTGCATTACCCTTAAGTAAAAGGATTCAAAATGAAGCCTGTTATTATCTGGAATGGGATTTGATTACTGCATGTGGAAACGCAAGAGTCGGAAAATTCAAAGCCTTACTAATCTAGAATAAAGTAGCCTGCATATTTAGTTGAAGTCCTCAATCTCACTTCCTACCAGCCTGTGTTTACAGAGTCTCAGATGAGGTTAGGTGGTGGGAGCTTGTGGTGCAAAACGTATCCTGTGGAACTGCCACTGCTTTTAGATGATCCTTAAAATAATTATATTGCTGATAAATGTTTTTGATGATTGTTTTTTTTGTGTGTGTGTGTGTGATTGTCAGGTTGATGGATATCAGTCCTGGGAAATGAAATACTTTCCACTTTTGGCACCTAGTGTCAGCACTCCCATGTTTGGTAATAGTGCTGCTGGATGCAAAGAAAATCCACCCCCTCCACTCTGCCTTAACAATGGGGTCGATTTGCAACTCGTCGCTCCAGCAAAGCCAGCGTTGTGGATCAGCTGGCCCTGGGAGGAACCGCCTGATTTTCATTTCCTCTCAAATCGGTGGAACTGAAAATCGTGCGGTTTCTAGAACGGCCGATCAGCAAGTTGAAAATCCACCCCAAACCTCAAGGGAGCATCCCAGCTGCTCCTTGTGTCATTCTTTGTGTCCAAGTACATCTTATACTTACCCCCATTTGCTGCCGGTGTGAGGCAATTCCTTGTTCTGCCGTGTTGGAGCTTTGGCTGGAGGTTTCTTTTTACATTGCTGATGATCTGATGTTGAAATTTAAAATGCCAATTTAATTGACCAAAATCTTATGGACATTATCAAAAAGGTACGACTGCTGTACTTCAATATGTCTTGAATTTTATATCATGTCTTACTATATTGTCTATTCCTTGCGCAGATCTTAGTACGGAAACTTAGCTAGGCAATACCAGTTGGAAGTGTATGATCTCTATACAGTTGACAGATGTCCAGGTTAGCAAAGTTTGTTGACCTGGCCCAGTGTGGAAGTGAGCCAGGCCGGCCAGCAGGTTCCAGGTTTGATCCCCCCACTCCCCCCCTCAGATGGGGTGGCAGGAGAGTGGCTACTGTTGGCTTCAGTGTCCCAGTGGTAGGGAGGGAGAAGGGGCAAATCGACCCGGGTTCTCACTTCTGACCACTCCCTAGTGACCTCTGCCAGGAAGAGTGCGCGTGTGGACATTGGGCGAGGACAGGAATGGGGGCAGCTGTGACGCACCCTGGGGTGGAAGAGCCCGCTGAGACTCACTATCCCGGCTCAGAGAGGAAGGATGACTTTGTTGGTAGGTGTCGGAGGGCGACCGACACTAATTGAACCTTACACTGGAACCTTAGTCTGCACTGAGAGAGGAGGAAAGAAAAAGCAGGGGGGAGAATGTGAATCGTTTGTTTGTTCTTCACTGGTCAAGGTCAATTGGTAGGTTTAGCCGGGAGAAAACAGTTTTAAAAAGTTAGAGTTTTTTATATGTAATTCTTATTTCTATCTACTAGCTAAGTAATTAACAGAAATAAACAGGCTTAGTGCTAACAGGTGTACTTTGCACATATAAAAATCGACCATAACATCAGGATCACCCTACTAATCTATCTTCTGCTATTATACAACAACAGCTTGCATTTATATAGTGCCTTTAACGTAGCAAAACATCTCAAGGCGTTTCACAGGAACATAATCAAACAAAATTTGACACCGAGCCACATAAGGAGATATTCGGACAGGTGACCCCAAGAGGTAGGTTTTAAGGAGCGTCTTAAAGGAGGAGAGAGAGGTAGAGAGACGGAGAGGTTTAGGGAGGGAATTCCAGAGCTTAGGACCTAGGCAGCTGAAGGCACGGCCGCCAATGGTGGAGCGATTACATCCGGGGATGCGCAAGAGGCCAGAATTTTAGATGCGCAGAGATCTCGGAGGGTTGTAGGGCTGGAGGAGGTCACAGAGATAGGGAGGGGCGAAGCCATGGAGGGATTTGAAAACAAGGATGAGAATTTTAAAATCGAGCCAACAATTTATAGCCAATAATTTAGCATTAGCTGGATAACGTTGGCATCTCGACTACCTGCAACTACATTTTCGGGCATTTGGCATCTTGAGGAAACCTGGTCACTTGACATTTATGTTTCTTTTCACAATACTGTGGTATGCTGAAGCTTTAAGTGGTGACACTGAGTGCTACCTTTAACACTGCAGATACTGACACGGAGGATGAGGATGAGGAGGAACTGGTAAAGGATGAATGGCCACTGCAGTCCACCTCAAGTATGTCCGAGCGATCAGGCTCCAAACAGAAGGCACCTGCTCTCTATGGCATAATATCAAAGAAAAGCAAGGCTTCACTGATCACAAAGCAGGCCAAAAGACTAGCGTCTGCCACTGGGACTATGAGATCGCAACGAGCAACAGACAAGAAAAAACTGAAGCACTTTGCCTTGCTGCTAGAGGAAGCTGAGGCTGGATCTTCCTTCAGTGACAGTTCGGAAGACTCATTCAACCAAGGTTAATAGAAGTAAACCTCAGGTGTTGAGAGAAAATGATGGTGCAAAATAGTGGCCATCTTGAATTTGGCAGTGTAGGCTGCCCTTTTCTAACTGTGATGTATTAAATATTGGCTCTTTTGGAGCCTGTGTCTAATTGGCTAATTCCTAAGTCTTTTTTTTTCCTTGGGATTGGCCTCTTGAGAGGCTGCAATGAACCACTGGAATTGTAAATTGAATACTTTGTGTGTGTGTGTGTGTTTTCCCAATGTTTGTACTGCAATTTGGTGCTGAAGCTTAATTAAACATGTTAATTTCTTTTTTAACTAAATGAGCGTGCTTTGTCTCTCTTGCTTTGCATCTGCTTTTAATTTTTTTTAAATATATAGTCTCCTTCTAATAGATGAAAGGGCATTTCACTTCATTCCCACTTGCAATAGAACACTCTATTATTCAGATATCCCTTTCATGTCAGACTGTTTGTAGGAAATGCAGCATTTTTGGTTTTCTTTGTCTTATTTCTCAGAAGCTTGCTGGTATCGCCTCCTCTAGTTTCTAATACGTCCCCAAATACCCAATAATTTCGAATATCCCCTTTTTTTTGTACCTCTTTTTTTGTTTTACTCGTTCAAACTATTTCCAAAGCCACAAAAAAAAGATGTGTGTGGAAACACTGCAGCTTGAATATTGTCTTGTGGAGTTGATTGGCATTTTCTACTCTGGCCTACAAAAGGCAGCATCTGCATTTACTGAAGCACTCAACAAATTTCCCCAATGGAAAGCAGACTAATATGTGGCAGTGGGCTGGGAATCATATACAAGAGCATTTATTGGCTTGACATTGGTTTAAATCCTATGAAAGATCTAATTAACTTCAAGACATATTTAGCCAATATGAAGCATATAGAAAGTTTTAAGTCAATAGTGACATTGTGCAGACTTAACTATTGGTTT
The DNA here is from genome assembly GCF_035084215.1 of Heptranchias perlo. NCBI lineage: Eukaryota > Metazoa > Chordata > Chondrichthyes > Hexanchiformes > Hexanchidae > Heptranchias > Heptranchias perlo. Next base: position 6,768,812 of record NC_090346.1, read on the forward strand.
GTGTTGAGAATACATGGGATTGAACAGTGTGAGTGCAGTATAATATTACTAATTATCGGAATAACCATATAACATCCCTGTATAGGTCCCAGGTGTAAATTGTCACCGTGAATACTAATTGATTCTCCGGAAAAACTGGGTTTTCGAGATCCGGCTTCCCAGATATTTTCAAATTTTTGACGTACTGGTTTTCCAGTACAATGAAATGCCATTTAGCCAAGTTCTGTAATCATGTTAATCTTAATTAAACTGCAAACAGTGTAAATGTGTAACTTCTCGAAAGTAACTCGGGATTTCCAAGTCTTTTTCTTTTGACGGTTCTTTGGGTGCCGATGTAATTTAAAGCAACTGTCTCACCAGTTGTAAAAGTATGTCACAGTTTGAAAGCAGTCGCTTGAAAACCACCTTATCCCCTGGTACGATTGGAGAGGTTGAAAGTTTATATGTACTGGATTTTTTCAACAAAAAAAAATCCTGTACAAAATAATTTAAAGAAATGATAAAATGAACATATAAACTGTATTAAAGCTATGTTTTTTTAAAAAATAGCACTGTACCATAGAAACTTGGGGGTGGAATTCCCATTTTATAAATAAATGGTAGGATCTAAATTAACCATCGCCCACTTTTGTCAGTATTTTGTGCCTCCATTTGTTAGTCTGTTCTGAGTGCAGACATTCCAACTGATTTATACACCAGGGAGATTCTTGAATTGGTTTTTTTTCAGAGGCAAGTTCCTTCTGTGTAACAAGGCAAATCCAACTGAATGGGAACAGAAGGGTATTTTGTTCAGCAAGGTGCACCTTTTGTGTCAACACAGTTGCTGCAAATACCCGAATTCACAGAACTGGACTTGCATTAGGACTAGGTGGAGACATAACAGCAAGCAACCACATGAAACTTCCAGAAGGGTAGTATTCATTGCCAGAAGCCATTTTTTTTTAAATGGCAAAGGTCAAAGGTATTGGCTAGATATTTGAACAGGGCTGAGCAAAAGGTTGTGATTTGTTGTGCTCCTTTATGGTAGCTAAAGAAGGCAGGTTGTATGAGGTGATCAAAGTAATAATCCTAACAATACTCGGAGTAGCACTCTGAGGTAAAAGCAGGACTATTTCTAGATCGAAATTAGCAGGAAATGGTAAATGATAGAAGACTAAATGAAGACATGAATGCTCCTTAAAGGGCCAAGTCAAATCCGAATCTTTTGCTCATCCAAACATTTGAACAAAATTGTATGCTCCTGGATGATAGAGTTCTATGAGAATGCCTGAGGTTCTCAGAGCTTGAATCTTTTTAGTATTATTTTTGATATCATATTTGGGATATAAACTATTCATGGATCTTCACAAGAGAAGCAATGCCAATTGTAAATAATCCAGTGGTCTCGCCTTCATTCCTGCTCCTGTTTTGCAGTCAATGGTGCACCAAAATCCATTAATGCCTGGTTGTATTAACACATCTTGCAACAACCAACAAAATCAATAGACTCTGTACTAGACAGCGTCCCTTGCTGTGGCAAAGAACTTATCATTTCTGGTGGTTCTATCCTAGGAGAACCAGCCCACTATATGGGCATATAGATATATTCGGGGATGTGAGATCAAGCAGTTGGGCCGTAATGGATTTCAAGAGTTTAACATGTTCTGCTCAAATAAGGCAGGATGTTTGTAAACCCGAGAGCACAAGCAAGAGAGGAGTAGGGCCACTGGATTTTCATACGATTAGCAATGGTACATTGAAAGTGAAGTTGATTTTCTTGGAATTTTTGATATGTTGCCTACAAAGGTCAGAAAAAGGTTGCCCTGGTATTGTTAATAAAGGGCAAGATCTGTTACTAATTGCCTTAAGGGATATTTGGGTAATAGGGTTCTTTATGGCTGTCCCCTAATGTCCAGTACTAAAACAATAACCTGGCTTTTCTAGATTGCTCGCTTTCTCCTTGCAGCTGCTTGATACCCCTTCACCTTTGACCCCTATCCATGATGCTTGAATGTCTATCGGTATCTTGCATTGCTCTCATGCTGCACTAAGAAGCAAAGTGATTGGCTGGGAGTAGGGCAGACACCACGCAGTGGGGTCACTTTCCATGGCAGCAGAACCTTGCACATTGTTATGTAGGTAGGAACACCACTTTTCTTCATGTGACCTATGAACTCTTGACCACTGTCCTTGCCCTACTTCTTGTTTAATAAGTTGTACCTATACAAGAATACTTTAAATTTAGATGTTTTGGGGGGGAGGGGGGAAAGTCCCATGCTGTTGCAATTAAAGATATTGTTATGTGATAAAATATATAAATTGTTACCATGACAACAAAGGACCCAAAACTGTTCAAAGTCTGCCTACACACAGCCTGCTTTGTGCGCAGTAGGCTTGCTTGCTTTTACCAATAAGCTGTGATTTGTTTTTCTGAGTGCTAAATGCTCAGATGAAATCTTTCTTTGCTTAACATACTTACGCTGCTCGATATCTCCTTAAATAACAAAGATGCTGCTAACAATCAGCTTTCTTACTTTACTTTTCCCTAACCAATCTTGCACTGTTTAGTAGGTGTGAACTGTTTGTAACGTCTCAAAGCAAAACCACCAAAAATTGCTGTTAACAAGTAAAATCTGATCGAGAATGATACAAATACTTTAAACTATGCACAAAACGTAAGTCAAGAAAAGAAAATTAATGTTGATGTATCTGCTAAACGGTACATTTGAATGTAAAACACATTTGTAAATTTAACCCTTGGACTAAAGGTGTCCATCTTCTGGCTACCAACAGTCAAAGGATTAAATAGGATTTGCAATATGGAAATTTCTTCACACACCGTTATTTTAGAGCTCTTGTTTTATATTTATGTACTGTTCAAGCTGTTTGTCAGAAATGTGGGTTGAAGGTGTGGAGAATGGCAATGTTGGCTAATATAGGCAAATGGATTTGGATATGATTGTACTGATGGAAAGTTCTGAGGTGGACAGGAGGTTACCAGACCCTCTGAACACCAGTTTCCGTCAACTGGGACTGGCGAGTGGTTAACCTTTTCACACACTTAATATCCTCGTTAATAGTTTTAAATGCACTCTTGCCTCCTATCTTAAAGCATCAGTATCCCCATTTATTTTTAAATGCAAATGAGTTATAAACTATAATGGGCAAAATGGATAGGAAATTAGAATTCTTTGCTCCATGTGTTTTAAAAATCTGAAAAGCTTCAATCTTAACGTTGCAAATAATTTCTACTCTAGTCTTTAAAGGATCTATAACCGATTACACAAAAAAGGAAATCAAAGCACAAATGGGATTCGTTCTCCAGTACTTTCAACCCACACTCTATTGCATGTCTTGCTGTTATTGCCAGTAACTTTCTACCTTTTTTCAATGTAGATTACACCTCTGAAGAAGAGGATTATAGGAATGATTGCAGTGACGGTCTTTCCTCGCCAGTCCTGGATGAGAGTGGCCTTGGTTTACTAGCCAGGTTCGCAGCCAGTGCTCTGCCAAGTCCTATAATGACTCCACCATTATCAGTTGTACAGCTGGAGGCAAAACAAAAGGCCAAAAAGAAAGAAGAAAGGCAAAGCTTGATGGGTAAGTAGATCTCATTCATTGCCAGATGGCCAACTATCTAGTTACTTGAGTATAAGTGGTTAATATGGTTTCGGCATTGACAGACCAGTTAAATCTACTTGCTATATTTGATGGAAGCAAAATGGATTCTGGTTATAATTCCAATTTATTCCTAAATTAGTGCAATGTAGCCAGATCTAATCCAGAGCAAAGTCTTTGTTTGTTTGACCTGGCCTCTTGCAAAGAACATGATTCTAGCCATTTTTCAGAAACCTAACTTAGCAGGATTCGCTTAGTTTTGTGAATGTTTTAATAAAATGAAATGTTGGAACAACTCAGAGAAAGGAAGGGTTAACAGAACTGTTAAGTTATCCATGGACATCCCATATAAGATAATTGGAGGGTGACATGATAGTGGAGCATGCTAATCTTCTAGCCATCCATGCCATAGGTTTGATTAATTCACGGACTTTGACCCTTATTTGTGGATATCCCAAAGAACTGGCAGAGGCTGCTATATTTGGCCTTTCTACATTAGCAAAGTCCAGCTTCTGTACTAATTGGTCAACTGACTAATTGATTGAGGGTAAGTACGACCAGTGATAGAGGTCCTTTCAACCTAAGTAATAGAGAGAAACTGAAGGGACTTTTTCTCAGTTCTACATTATAATTATATAGACAAAAATCGGCCCCATACAGACATTGGAGACCAGGCGGATTGTGTTGTGTTCCACAGAACCTGTTCAATTAACTTATCAAAAGGTCCTCTGCAGAAACTGCTTACTTACCAACTATGTTCCCAGATTGGGAATGTGACACAGCAGGGTCTTAGTATCTAAAGGACCCCTCAGAAATATTGCTGGCACAGTAGGGCATAAAGAGTGCCCCAAAGCCAGGGCTGCCACCAAGTGGGATGGTTTCAGCGCTGTCATTTAGCCGACATAAGCTCTTGTCTTGACTCTGTCAGAAACTGTCAGTCTTTGTGTTGGAATCTTCCATCGGATAAAAATTTCCTATCCATGTCTAGGGCCTACTTCAAATAAAACAGATGTTAGGCCTTTTGCGTATGCAAATAAAGCACCCATACACTGTTTGAGGCCCCCTTTGCAAAATTGGTCTGCCCTGCATTTGTGACCTACTTAATCAAAACGACCTACCCATGGAAAGCACTGGAAGAACAATGGCTCCGAAGCCTATGGACAAATGGTGTGCATTCTTTAACTGGTACAATGCCCATGCAAATACACTAAGCGAGAAAGTGTTGGAACCAAATACATTTATAAAACAAAGGTCCCGATTTTAACCTAACCCGTCCCGTGGGATTGGGGCAGGTTTGGGTCCGTCGCCCGTTTTACTTCAATGGAGCATAAAATCGGTCATGGTCTAAAACGGGCATCCGACTAGAACCTGTTGCTGCCGGGCAGGTTAGATTGAAATCAGGGCTTAAATATCAGTGCACATTATCAAAGTGAGATTAAGGCTGAAGATTGAGATCAAGCAATGAGGTGAACCATATCAGCCACCATGTGGACATCAAAAGCAGTTTACAGCTCACTCTTGAACTTTATGCTAAACAGTTTGCACCTTTTTTTAAAAAGCTCAGTTTAGTTTAAAATGTAAACTTCGAACCCTGATGTATACAGAAGTCTATTTGATGATGGCATTGTAATACTCAAATGCCTCACCTAATGATGCACGTTCAATAATGTCTTGCAAGTGATATTAATGTGATGACAGTACCCCTTTTAACACAGGCATGTATGTTATTTACTGTCGGGAATTCGACATTGATTTGAATCAAAGAGGCAGTATGCTGAATGCTAAGTAATGCGTTAACCAGTTCAGCAAAGCAGTGTCAGTAAGAATTCTGGTTGGATCAGCCTTTCTGTGGAGTGTATGTGTAGAAGATCATGACCTCAGCCCGATTCCACATTGTGTAACTGAGTTTCATGACGCCAAACATCTGACTTATGAAAATAACTGAAATGAAAGATTAGACTTAACATATGCTGCTGTCGTCAGATAAAATGAGGCAATGGCTTGAAAGTACTCAGTGAATAATTGACGACATTCGTATGCTCGGATCAGAATTATATCTTGAGTGTTATACCTGGATAATAAATTAGATATAATGGAACTGAATGAGAAATTATTTAGTGCAGAGAGACTGTGCTTCATCAGATATTCATTTATCCGGAGTCTGTGCTGTTGTCAGACAGCATTCCCCTTTTTTACGACGGAAGCATTCAGCAGACTTTATTTTAATCATCCTATTTCATATATCCCTACTGGTCGCCATTAGAGTTCCTGTTCCCACCCTCCATAAACCAATGAAGTTTGACAAGAGTGAAAGGTCATGTGACATTTAACACAAACGAGATTTCTATATGGTTCACCCCCAAAGTTTTTTTTACTGATTATATTTTGGGGTATATTCTTACTTTTTTAAAAAATATATATTTATAAAGCCTTTAAACTGCTTTATCCTAGCATCCCTTTTTATATATTTAGGCACTGAATTTGAATATACAGACTCTGAGAGTGACATCAAAATCAAACAGAAGTCGACTGCTTTCCCACGAGCAAAGAAATCACTTCAGGAGCAGGGGACTGTCGCAAATAACACGAGCGAGCAGCAAATTCAGGACAAGCTGAGGGGGGCTGAGAAAGGGAAAAAGGGAAAGAAGCCCAAGGAGAAGTCTCCCCGGGAGTTCACCTTTGACTTTGGCCCCGAAGCCAGTGACGACGATTTATGGAACCGCCGGAGGAGCGAAAGGATTTTCCTGAACGACGCCAGTGCTTCTGCCGTGCTGTCGCCAACGGCCCCTCCCAGTTCCGCACCAGCCATTAAAGCCAATCGATGTATTAAGAGCTCAGCGGTCAGCCCGAAGAAGGAGACGAGCAAAGCAAAGGACAAGGTAGTGCGATCCCTCCAATAGAACATTTCAATGCTAACTTTCTTTCTAGCACTTTCCCCTCTCCGAGATACCAGTTTGTCCAAGTTGGTAAGAGTGAAGGAGTAGTGCACAAAATGGTGGAGTAGTTTGGCATGTTCTGAGGAGTAAAGCTGCCAGTGGCATTTTGGAGCCTTACATTCCCTCCATATCCAAATTCATGATCTTTGGACAGAAAGATATGAAGTATGGCTGGGTAATGTCAGTCTATACTTATGGTAAACTCCAAAAGTCAAGTTAAGAATACAGCGTTTGCAAAAAGATTCCGAGGTAGAAATTATTAAGCGTTGCGCCCATTTTTCTGTCAGTTTAGCAGTGGCATGGCCTACGCCCAATCGGTGCAGGTATTGGTCCCACTGCTAAATTAGAGGGGCCCTTTTTTATGCATTCCCAGGCCGACACCTACAACAGGCATTAGGCCCTTGAAATATGTAAATTAGGGGCCTAATGCCTGTTAAAGGACCCCTTTCCAAAATTTGTCGATGATGAGAGTGGCAGGCATCGGGCCTACCTCGCTCAGGATTCTTCAGTGGCCCCTGCAGCCGCCAACGAAAGGTAAGTGGTAAAAAGAAATGTTTTAAACCCTTCCTGTGGAGCCAGGAGGAGCAGATACAACCTATCCACCATAGGCCACTCCAAATCCCCCCCTCCCAGCACTTAACTGAGATGCTCGGAAGTGTTTCCTGTACAGGTGCGACCAGTGCCGGCAGCTCACACCAATTTCCATTGATCCCCAGGCCTCTCGGAGTTCTATGTTCTTAAATTGAAATAAGTTGAGGCCTGTTGAGATGTATTGTCCAGAATCCTGGACACATATTCCACTTTGTGGAGCTTCACGAGGAAAATGAGCTTGGAAGTGTGTAAATGCCATGGTTCAAAGTTTGCCTTGGGGGGGGGGGGGGAGGAGGGGACGCGAGCTTATTGATTCACTGCTGCATTTCCCACTTTCAGAGAAAGAAAGGAAAAGAGCCACTGTCCTCTGGCTTGTCTTCGGCCCAGATGGCGAATAACCTGCCTGAACCCAGGGTCAGTCTCCTGCGCAGCACAAGCCCCTGCAAAAAGAGCAAAGTGAAAGTAAAAGCAAAAGTTGGAACAAAAGAGGTAACTGTCAGCATTGCACTAATGTACAGAGGGTTGTATTATGCAATTTTATCATTAAAAAAAAAGGAGATTTGTGTGTGCTTTGTGCATGTATTGTTGGATTTCGAATCCTTTAAAGACTACGATAGCATTTTTACCACAAAAAAAATAGAAAGTTTACAGTTTTTAGCTTATTTAAGAGTGTTGGAGGTTAGGAAATATCGGGGTAAATTTTCCGATGGTGAAAGTTTATGTACAAACTCCTAATGCAGTTCTACTATACTCCTTTGCGTTCTATTTTTAGGCAGGCGCTAACCCCTTTAAAATAAAACTAGCGCAGGGAGGGGTGTGGTATGAGAGCGTTAAATATTAGCACCTGAACTTTGCCAATCGGGGAATATACACCATTTTGTGGTTCCAATTACAGTGTAGAATTATTCGGCATCTAAAATTGGCTCCACGGTGTATCAGTGTGCTGGATGATGCAAAGACTATCAATACATACCTGATGCTAACAAACAATTTCAATGCAGCTTCCCCACTCGTTATATATAATAGACCTCCTCCAAATATTAAGTTTCTTGATATAATAGCTGTACATTTACAGATTCTACTGCCGTTTTAAAGCAGCGCACAAAGTAAGTGCTCAGATAACCCCTGGCATTTCAATCTGTTCTCATTCTCCTTTTTCAGCATTGGATGTTTTCAGGGCCTATTTTGATTGGTGGTCTTTCCCTCTAATGCAAAGCAGTACCTTGTTTTACTCTTTTTTTTTTTCACTGCAGCCATACACCAAGCTCATACTTTTGTTCCTTTTTCCACACTGCCCTCCCTACCCTGATCAGTATGCTGCATGAATGTTCTGTTCGATGCGTAAGAAAGAAAGGACTCGCGTTTGTACAGCACTTTTCACAACCTCAGGAAGTCCCAAAGCACTTTACAACCAGTGAAGTATTTTTTGAAGTGTAGTCACTGTTGTAATGTAGGAAACACGGCAGCCAATTTGCCCACAGCAAGGTCCCACAAACGGCAATGAGATAATGAGCAGATCATCTGTTTTGGTGATGTTGGTTGAGGGATAAATATTGGCCAGGACACCGGGGAGAACTCCCCTGCTCGTCTTGGAACAATGCCATGGGATCTTTTACGTCCTCCTGAGAGGGCAGACGAGGCCCCGGTTTAAGGTATCAGATTCCCTGCTTTGGTTCCTTGCTACCAAACATTTCTGCATTTATCTACATTGAAGTATTAGCACTCTCACCTCTGAGCCAGAAGGTCATGGGTTAAGTCCCACTCCAAAGACTCTTGAGCATAAAATCTAGGCTGACAGTCCAGTGCAGTAATGAAGGAGTGCTGCAATGTCAGAGGTGCCGCCTTTCGGGTGAGATGTTAAACCAAGGCCCCATCAGCCCTCTCAGGTGGATGTAAAAGATCCCATGACACTGATGAAGAAGAGTGGGGGAGTTCTCCCCAGTGCCTGGCCAATATTTATCCCTCAAAGCAGATAATCCGGTCATTAATTTCAGTGCTGTTTGTTGGAATTTGCTATGCACAAAATGGTGCGCACACACACAGGTTATGGTTACTTGGGTGGGGAATCATACAGCAACCAGCACCTGTGGAACTGTACTCACACTTCAGGATAGAGGAGAAAGATAAGTGAGACTTTTAAAAAATTACAATACAAAAAAAATGACTCGTAACAAAGAACTTGCATTTATACTGCGTCTTTCAAGACCTCAGGACATCCCAAAGCGCTTTACAGCCAATGAAATACTTTTGAAGTGTAGCCACTGTTGTAATGTAGGAAATATTATTCCAATGTTTGCCATGTTCCTTTCAGAAGATTTTAGGATTTGTTTGCACTGAGATGTTACTGCTTCCTGGCAGTTCACACACTTTCCTATTTTTGTCACAGGCTAACTTTACACCGATTTACCGCGAATTGTTTGCCTCGTCTCTCCAGCAGGCACGCTCCAAGGGCGGCGCTGTCAGTAAGCTCATGGAGAGCATGGCTGCCGATGAGGATTTCGAGCAGAATCAAGACAGCAGCTTCTCTGAGGATGAGAACCTGCCCCTGAGCATGCTCATTGAGAGGCCCTCAACACCAGGTTAGTTGACCCCCATTAATAAAATTCACTGCATTGTATCCCTTCTCACTGACCGCCCTTTCAGGGAATGTTGCTTTTATACCAGTACAGGTGAGATAATAGAAGCCCCAGGAGTTGCCAGCGGTCTAGTTTTGGGGCCAGATAGTCACGTTGCATTGGGCTATGCAGAAATTTCTAAAATGTAAAAGTCTGTTTTTTAAAATTACTTTTTCCAATTATTTCCTTATTTTATGATGTAGATTAAGGTCTTCAGAGATGAATTTTCATCATCAGCAAAGCAAAATTGGAATTATTCCACCCCCTGCCTCATACCTATCCCACCCCCAGGTCTGATTTTGGACTTAACGAAAGATGGCAATCCTATAAACACACTGTGGCAAAGCAAATTCTTTATTCAGTGCCCCTAGTACGTAAACACTGTTGAATGTGTGTCCAATCAGTAGCTCAACAAATCTTCCTGTTAAAATAAACAGGTCCTAATATCAGGTTGTCTGCAAGTTGCTTTATATGACAGCCATTTTGAATTGAAAATGAGGCTTATAACACAAACCTTGAAGCTCAATGGACGGAGAAAATGGCACCGAATTATTGTGCTATATTGTAGCTCAATCTCTAGGTGATAGTGACAGTAATCATTGTGCAACTTTTCTGCAAATACTAATTAAGGAGTTGGGTAGTTTTACACATTATCACAGGTTTTTTTCTTTACAAATTATTTGTTCAATTCTGGGCCCTGGCTCAGCTATCAAGATGCGAGACTTTTCTTCTGTCGAGTGAACCTCCTCTGCGCCCTTCATGTGACCTTCATTCTATCTTATGTTCGATATCTTTCCTTTGCTCTTTCTACACTCTTGCAATTTGACAGCTGGTACAGTCACAGTTGTGAACAAATCCTTTGCAAGATAAAATTACTTTACATAATGGGCCGGTCGTTCTCAGAATATTAACTACTCACTCCAGAATGTTTTGTTTTATTTTACCTGACGAGGTGAATTATTGGCAATCCATTAAAAGCCTCATTTTTTTTATTTACAAATGGTCTCACAAGAAAATGACTGTATCTTTAAAATTCTCCGTGCCTGTAAACACTGAAACAATTGGTTTAAAAAAAGTGTTTGCTTCTATCAGTTTACATAGAATTTACAGCACAGGAACAGGCCATTCGGTCTAACAGGTCCATGCCAGTGTTTATGCTCCACACAAGCCTCCTCCCACCCTACTTCATCTAACCCTATCAGTATAACTTTCTATTCCTTTCTCCCTCATGTACTTATCTAGCTTCCCCTTAAGTGCGTCTATGATTTGCTTTACTCCAACTTGCTCACTGGGTTGGCAAATATTTTGCCTGCATCCTGACCTGAGACATCAAAATCCTTGGCAATCGTGATCTTATCACTGGTTTCCGAACCGTTGGCATCGGATGATGGTTCTGGAAGAAGGTGCCTTAAAGGTTTTGGCTGCATTGGGATTTATGCAAATGTCCAAACCATGCTGAAAGCCACAGTGCCTCGCCCCTCCCTATCTCTGTGACCTCCTCCAGCCCTACAACCCTCCAAGATCTCTGCGCTCCTCCAATTCTTGCCTCTTGCTCATCCCTGATTTTCGTCGCTCCTCCCTTGGCGGCCGTCCCTTCAGCTGCGTAGGCCCTAAGCTCTGGAATTCCCTCCTTAAATCTCTCCACCTCGCCATCCTCCTTTTAAGACGCTCCTTAAAACCTATCTCTTTGAACAAGCTTTTGGACACTTGTCCGAATATCTCCTTATGTGGTTCCATGTCAGTTTTTGTTTGCTAACATTCCTGTGAAGCACCTTTGGACGTTTTACTACGTTAGCGGTGCTATATAAATGCAAGTTGTTGTTGAAATTATTATACTCCATTGGGGCCAGATGCGGAGATTTGTCAGCAAGGCATTAACAAGAGATTCCTTCCTCTTTCCACAGCTCCTCGCTCTTGTGTGATTGACAAGGATGAGCTGAAGGACGGACTCCGGGTGCTGATTCCAATGGATGACAAGCTGCTTTATGCCGGATATGTGAAAACTGTCCACTCTCCTGATATGTAAGTTTGGCAGCTGTGCCAACAAAAAAAAAAGGATTGACGTGCGCTCAAACATATGGAGGGGGTTTTCAGCTGCCCGTTTCTTGCCTGAAAAGCGGGCGGCTGGCAGTGGAAATTCAGAGGAGAGGACACCTCGGTCACCTCTTGGATGTCCAAGGCCCGCGTGATGTAATTTTTTCTTCAGCTCCTGGTGCCCTGGGAATTCTGCAGCCGAAAACGGGCCTAAACGAATTTTTAGCCCAGTGACCCACATTAGCACAATTCGCACTGCTGGCTTCCAGTTGGAGGAACCACTCATTCCAAGTTGTGAGGGAGGTGATCTTTTAGGGGTCACAATCCACCCGTTTTCAGACCCAGACTTGGCTCTGCGAAGCAGGAGGCCTGAGGATTGGTAAAAATCGGTCCTCTGGCCTGGCCTGTAGAATTAGGGCGAGCTGCCAGCCCCTGTCACACCTCCACAGGCAGCTCACCCAACAGGAGAAACCAATTTCAGGCCACCTGCCTTGCCAGCAGCGGCCTTCAGCTAAGTCCCGGGGCAAGGGGGTTGGAGTGGGAGGGGGGGGAACGATTGTGACACCTGTGGAGTTAGTTGGGGGGGAAACAGTCCTGCTCCACAGCAAGGTGCTCTTTTTAAAAAAAAATACTAACTTTTCTTTGGTTGCCATGGGGGCCGCTGAATAATCCTGAGTAGAGTAGGCCCGAAGCCTGCCCTGCTCATCGGGAACTAAATTTGGAAAGGGGTCCTTCAACGGGCATTAGGCCCAATAATTAACATATTGAAGGGGCTTGATGCCTGTTTTAGGTGTCCAGCCGGGACACGGAAATCAGGTTGAAGTCAATGGAAAAGAAATTCCGGTGCGATGTGAAGCAAGCCGATTGTGCTAGTGGCGTTGACCAATTTCACCTCAAGTGTCAGCACGCTGCACAACCCATCATAGCCGAGCCTGATCCTATTGCTCACATGGAGGGTAAATGCCAGCGTGAACTGGTTAGACCAAAAGGCCTGTTTCCACGTTGTACTTTAGGTGTATTTCTATCCTCACGTGATGTCCGCACCCTTGCACTTTCATTAGGAATGACCATGTAGCAATGAGGAGTCTAGTAACATGGCTTATTTTTCTCCTGTCCCTAGCCCAGGGACACTAAGGCCAGTTGGAGCACCTCTGTTCCCACCTTGGTGCAGGCAGGAGTCAAATTAAGAGCTTTTCTCTCGTAGTTCATTCTTTGTGAGAAGAGAAAATTAGGTCTGGGTGTGTCAAAGAAATTCTACTGTGCCTCTTAAAAGAGTTACCAAATGTTGGCTGAACTGGTATTCACTTATAAACTTCACAATGTAACTCTGTATTATCCACTAGATTTATTCTGGGGATACACTTACATCCACCAGTTTTTTTCATTGTAATGGAGCATTTCAACAGAGATTGAACTTCAGAGATTCAAGAAATCTGGCTGGAAAACGAAAGCATTTATATAGCGCCTTTCACAACCTCAGGACATCCCAAAGCACTTTACAGCAAATGAATGACTTTTGCAGTATAGTCACTGTTGTAATGTAGGAAACGTGGCATAAGAACATAAGAAATAGGAGCAGGAGTTGGCCCCTCGAGCCTGCTCCACCATTCAATAAGATCACGGCTGATCTACGACCTCAACTCCACTTTCCCGCCCGATCCCCATATCCCTTGATTCCCCTAGAGTCCAAAAATCTACCTATCTCAGCCTTGAATATACACAATGACTGAGCATCCTTTGGGGTAAAGAATTCCAAAGATTCACCACCCTCTCAGTGAAGAGATTCCTCCTCATCTCAGTCTTAAATGGCCGACCCCTTATCCTGTGACTATGCCGTCTAGTTCTAGACTCTCCAGCCAGGGGAAACAATCTCTCAGCATCTACCCTGTCAAGCCCCCTCATAACCTTATATATGTTTCAACGAGATCACCTCTCATTCAACTAAACTCCAGAGAATACAGGCCCATTTTACTCAACCTCTCCTCATAGGACAAACCTCTCATCCCAGGAATCTATCTAGTGAACCTTCGTTGCACTGCCTCAAAGGCAAGTATATCCTTCCTTAGATAAGGAGACCAAAACTGTACACAGTATTCCAGGTGTGGTCTCACTAAAGCCCTGTACAATTGGTAGCAAGACTTCCTTACTCTTGTACTCCAAACCCCTTGCAATAAAGGCCAACATGCCATTTGCCTTCCTAATTGCCTGCTGTACCTGCACGCTAACTTTCTGTGTTTTTTTGTACGAGGACGCCCAAATCTCTCTGAACACCAACATTTAATAGTTCTGATTTTCTTTTCTTCCTACCAAAGTGAATAACCTCACATTTCCCCACATTCTTGCCACCTTCTTGCCCACTCACTTAACCTGTCTATATCCCTTTGCAGACTCTTTGTGTGCTCCTCACAGCTTACTTTCCCACCTAACTTTGTATCATCAGCAAACCTGGATACATTACACTCGGTCCCTTCATCTAAAATCACTAATATAGATTGTAAATAGCTGAGGCCCAAGCACTGATCCTTGTGGCACCCCACTAGTTACAACCTGCCAACCTGAGAATGACCCATTTATTCCTACTCTCTGCTTTCTGTCCGTTAACCAATCCTCTATCCATGCTAATATATTACCCCCAACCCCATGAGCCCTTATCTTGCGTGACAACCCTTTATGTGGCATCTTATCGAATGCCTTTTGGAAATCCAAATATGTTACATCCACTGGTTCCCCTTTATCTACCCTGCTAGTTACATCCTCAAAAAACTCTAATAAATTTGTAAAACCCAATTTCCCTTTCATAAAACTGTGTTGACTCTGCCTAATCATATTATGATTTTCTAAGCGCCCTGTTACCACTTCCTTAATAATAGATTCCAGCATTTTCCTGACAACTGATGTCAGGCTAACTGACCTATAGTTCCATGTTTTCTCTCTCCCTCCTTTCTTGAATAGCGACTTGGCAGCCAGTCTGCACACACCAAACTCCCTCGAACAATGACCAAATCATCTGTTCTTAGTGATGTTGGTTGTGGGATAACTATTTGCCAGAATAGCGAGGAGACCGCCACTGCTCTTCCTCAAATAGTGCCGTGGGATCTTTTACATCCACCTGAGTGAAAACGGGGCCTCGGTTTAACGCCTCATCGGAAAGACAGCAATGCAGCACTCCCTCAGGAGCACCAGACTGGATTTTGTGCTCAGGTCTCTGAGAGTGGGACTTGAACCTATGACTTTCTGACTCAGGCAAGAGTGCTACCACTGAGCCACACAAAGATTGAACTATCCATCCTCCAGCAGGGCAGCGAGTGACAGGCTCCTAATGCAATCCATGAGCCACGTCTACTCTCAGTGTACAAGGCTGACAAGTAAACACCTTTTTGTTTTTGTTTTTTTTCGCTGAGGGAAACCATTAGAGTTTCCACCTATCATACACCCAAGTCTGACCCATGCAAAGAATTAGCTCAGTCAAGTTCTTAATGAAGTTGGGAGAGCATATTTGCTAAGTTTTGTATCTCCCCAGTTTCAATAGCCTCATTATACTGAGGTAACTACAAGGCCATGCTTTCTTCATATGCCTGATATGCACTAGAACTGAACTCAGCATAAACAATGACTGTTCTGTAGTAGTCAAAAAAAATTAATATCATTCATCTTCCTCTTCAATCCAAATGATTAATGTCCAACCTCAAGGAATAATTTCAACAAAGAGGGTTTTAATATCCATGAAACAAAAAGCAGTTATGGTAACATTGTGTGCCACAGGCATGAGGAACACGTATCTGATCAGAGCAGAGCGAGCATGTGCCAGAATAGCAGCAGTACGTTCAGATTAAGGTGTCAGCCATGGCTCGGTGGTAGCACTCCCACCTCTTGAGTCAGAAAGTTGTGGGTTCAAATCCCACTCTAGCTGCACTGTTGGAGGTGCCATCTTTCGGATGAGATGTTAAACCGAGACCCTGTCTACCCTTTCAGGTGGCTGTGGATTGTGTTTGTCTGTGCGTGTGTGTGTGTGTGTGTGTTTGAGCTCGCACATGGAAATCAAGTGGTGTGATGTCACGTGCAACAGAAGGTGAGATCTGTTTGGTTAGGTGTGGAGTCCACTCTTGTCAGTTAGATGTAGACAAAGTCACAGAATTAGACAATAACATTTCAGTAATAACCTACAAAAAGTCCTTCATATTATCTGTAGAAAAAAAACATGACTTCATTGAACAAAGAGAAAAAGCAAATTGCATTTATATTGCAGTGGGAGTAACAACTGACCTCCCATTGAGATTAAAATAACAAACCCTGGGCTTGATTTGAGCCCAGCCCCCTTTATTTCAAATACTCTTCAACAACCATTGAGTGGACAATGATTTTTTTTTATATATGTTTAAATATCTGCTGCAGTTTTAGCCATCCAATGGAGGTTTGACGTTAAGAAACCTAGTGAGAAGATATTGAGGTGAAGAAGTTTGCATCTTTTAAAAACCCTGTTGTACTTTAGGCCCCTCCTGAAGTATTTGAATTTCTGTTCTAGATATCGAGTGGTTGTAGAGGGAGAGAGAGGAAACCGTCCTCACATCTACTCATTGGAACAGCTCCTACAGGAAGCGGTGAGAGCCCTGATATCTGTTCGGCGATAAAGTCCCTCCGTAACGTTCAGTCTTGTTCATGCCCTGAACACTGCTTGACTTAGCCTACATAATGACCGCATGTGATCTTTCCTTCAGTCTTTGATTGTATAGATGGCAAAGTATTCATTGTGAGAAACAGACAGGGAACAACCATTCAATGCCAGCTAGATTAAAATGACTAGAAACTCTTCACTATATGTGATGTCTTAGTCACAACTTTCAATTAAGGATCATTTTTCTATATGCTACAAATGTCTGAGCACAATAGAATCCCTTTTTGCAAATGCTGCTTATGATCCCAACACAGTACACACTGATGGTTGGTTTGTTAGGAATTAATTAGATTATCTGTTTGAAACATGTTCCCAGTGAAATTGTTTCTTTATAGATTTTCCCCATCCCCTGTTTTTGGTGTTGACACAAATTATCATAAATAGCAGGGCATTCATTTTAAGGACTCTGTTCTTGTGTAGAGTACCCTGTACAGTATAGTGGATCTATTTAAATTATACCCTCAGCACCGTCGACAGTAGAAGCATTGTAACATCAGTGAGGCAGTGCTCCTGTTGTCAGTGGGACCAGGAACACCTCACGAGGCTTTTGAGGAGAGGGGAAACATAAATAATCAGAGCTGGAGACACTGAGCACCATTCTTCTCACCACAGAAACAGTATCGCTGTCTTGTATGGATGTTCAACACTGTAAGAACATCTGCGTGTGTGTAGAACAATTATGTGTGTGCAAGAACAGCTGCATGTGTGCAAGACCAGCCCCGCGTGTGCAAGCTTGCACAAGCTCAGTTGTTCCTCTGTTGCAGTTCTGAAATTTGCCCCGCAATGTAAATGGGATGGATTCCACTGCATGGATGACCCAGTGCATTGTGAAACTACTTGAGATAGAATCTGCGCTGCTGAATAAATTGACCAGATGTTCTTCGGAAGTGCAACTTTTTCACTTGCAAGAGATTTAGCCCCAAGGACGTCGCCTTCCTGTTGAGATCAGCATTTTGTTTGTCAGAATTGAATTGATCTGAAATTCAAACTCGGCTTTAATTTGGATCTTGTTTCTCTTCCAATATCTTTTTGAAGCAGATCATTGATGTTAAGCCCTCGTCTGTGAGTTTACTGCCTGAAGGTACCCGAATCGCTGCCTACTGGAGTCAACAGTATCGCTGTCTCTACCCAGGAACTGTTGTCAGAGGTACCTGTCACTGTCTATTTGTAACCAAGAAGAAATTATATAGAAATGGAAGGTCCATCCTGTTGAGCTGTCATTAATGAAAAATATCCAACTGAGTGACATCAAACCCTCCCCATGTAGGAAGTGTGAGGAATGAAAGCTTAACGCTGATTCAGCTATAGGGGCTCTACTTAGGTTAGCCTTGAAGTGTATTGGTTGCAGCATCTCCTCTGTTTTTCCTGCATACTGATTTTTCCCTTTTAGGCACAAAATACGACTCTTGTTATTTTCTGCAATTATAATTAGCAGAATGTTTTTTTTCCAAAAGATTTTAGAAAGGGCTTGAAGTGACCTCTTCCCAGCAACAGAGGGGATGGAGAGGGGCTGCTGTGGGTAGAGAGGGGCTGCTGTGGGTAGAGAGGGGCTGCTGTGGGTAGCTCAGAGATTGGGAAATGTTGGCCAATTAGGCCAATTCATTAAACAGCCCTGGGCTCCATCATCTGTGAGTTTAATCAGTGAGTACCTGAGCCCAGAGACAGGGTTGGCCCCAGACCCAGTCCCTCTTTTGCACTGAGTTACCTGATATCAGCTCGGACATCAGTTTGGCCACTGCAGTCAATCCCAGCATTCCTGGACCACGGAGGGGGAGAGGGGGAGGAAAGATTAGCCTTGCTCCTGACCATTATCCAGTGACCCCCTGCTGGAAAGTGCGTGTGTGTGTGACTATCAGGTGAGAATGAATGAAAGAAAAGAAAGACTTGCATTTATATAGTGCCTTTCACAACCTCAGCACGTCCCAAAGCGCTTTGCAGCCAGTGAAGCATTTTTGAAGTGAAGTCACTGTTTCAATGAGGGAAACATGGCAGCCAATTTGTGCACAACAAGATCCCACAAACAGTAATGAGATAATGACCAGGTAATCTGTATTAGAAATGTTGGTTAAGAGATAAATATTGTCCAGGACACCGGGGAGAACTCTCCTGCTCTTCTTTGAAATATTGCTTTGGGATCATTTACATCCGCCTGAGAGAGCAGACGGAGCCTCGGTTTAATGCCGTATCCGAAAGACAGATCGGACTTGGTTATGTTGCTTTGACCGATGAATAGCTAACACTAATTAGCTGAGGTCTAGGCTCTCACTTCAAAAATGGCCACCGAGATTCCTGTAAAATGCAAAAATTAGCATTCACTTTAATCGCACTGTATTCAGCACTTACTTAACCTGTCAGATCATTTATACATGTAATAAATTTATACATGTAATGATAAATCCCGCATTAGAAAGGGTCCTCTTTTGAGGAGTTTTCCCTTTTTCATTTACCTTGTTGCTGTATAACCCAAGTCATTGATTAGAATAAATCAGTGTTAAGAAACTTGCTCTTAAATGGAGTAACCAATATGGTTAAGTGATCCTAAAACTGACCGGAAGGTCTTAGAAGCTTGTAACTTTTTCAAAGTGTTTGGGCCGTTTACTTTCAGGGCAGATTTATCGCTCTGCTTTTGAATGTGATACAGAAATTTATCACACATTGCACTGACGTTGCGATAACTGCTAGTCTCTAATTATTGCCATAAATCTGCTATACTCAGTTCCCTTTATAGTGGTAACACCAATGCTTGCAGCTGGCTACATGGAATGGAACCAGAAAAACTACTGTTCTTTCCTGTACCGCAGCCAAGAGCATATTTGGCACAGTTCCTTTCAATTTTTTTCTCTCTCTCTTGGAATGGAGTAGGAATGTGTTGAAAGTAGCATTCGGGGCTGAGCAAAGCCCCATGGACCATGTGCTACATTCCTGCCTAGGGGATTCTCAAGATGGTGCCTAATCACATCTGGAGAGAGGTGAGAGACATCTAACACGGCATAACACAGGAGTGTTTAAGCACCAGCCGCAATTGTAATCGTCCTCATTAGAAACAAATAAAACTCAAATCAAGCTTTGATTTTAAATAGAATTATCCCCACACCTGCTTTAAAAAGCAAGAGGGAAACGGTGGAATGCCTAGTTTATTCTACTCCTGCGCAATGCCTTCATAACTCACAAAACTGCCTATTGCAGAATTCGGCAGCACAAATCCACTATAGAACCAAAGGACTAGGAGTGAGATTTTGCAGCAAATTGACCAATTCCAAAGGGATGTTTCGCCCAGGATGGTGGTGTGGGATTGCTACCCTGTCAGAGCTGGGACAAATCCATTATTTATGATTGGATGACTGGGACCTTGTTTTCCCACATAAGCGAACGATAAGTTGGATTGCAGTGTATGTTAGCTGGTCTTTTCTCAGCTCACTGTTTTCCCCGTTTGCGCTGGCCTTAGGTTTCCTCGTCCCTCTTCCCTGCTCCCGCTGGGGTAGGGTTTCATGGACACTAGTAACCCTCCATTATCACATCTACAGCAACAACTTGCATTTATATAGCGCCTTTAACGTAATAAAACATCCCAAGGAGCTTCACAGGAGCAATTATCAAACAAAATTTGACATTGAGCTATATAAGGAGATATTAGGACAGGAGTCACAGAAGTAAGTTCTAAGGAGCATCTTAAAGGAGGAGAGAGAGGCGGAGAGGTTTAGGGAGGGAATTCCAGAGCTTAGGGCCCATTCTTCTATGAGCCTATTCCTCAGTGTAAGCCTAGGCGGTGAGTGTCAGTGGGCTATTTGACCACAAGGGGAATCACAGACAAGTCTGATCCCGTCCTCCACTGTATAATGCCAGCTGAGGTCATTGGATAGCAAACAGGTGCAGGAACCCTGGCTGACTATTCCCTTCCGTAGCTAAGGACACCGAGTCCCAATTGTAATGTGGCCACTGTGTCCACCTCTCGCCTGCCGAGATCAACTAACCGAACACAGAGCCAGGATCAGACCTGGACTTTTATGGTCTGTGCAGCTTAGTACCACACCGGGTGTTAAGCTGTGGTTTTAAGTGGTTCCAGAAAGCAGCCTACAGGCAATGCTTTCACTTAAGGTGTAATATTGGTTTTAATTTTCACTGGTATGAAATGTCACATGTGGAAGATTGCAACCAGACCCGAAACATAAAATCAGAAAATGCATGTTTTACTCTCTGGGAGCAATGGTTTAAATTTAGAACAATTCTTTGATGCTAAAAGTTGACAAAAAAACAATTTTCTTAAATGTTGTACACATTCTTCATTTTGTGTTCGACTCATTGACTGTTTATCGACTGTTTCCCTGATTTAACCAAGAGAATATTTCAGTGTGTTTTTTTTGTTAACCTAGCGAGTTCTATTAGGTCACATCACCTGACCTTGGGTCCGTATGGTTCTTATTTTGAATTGGTTTTAGGGATCCCTTAAAATCCAGGATTGAATGATAAAGGAATAGAGTTACTAATGTTTTAGCTTAAGGTCACGTGAGGCTGCTTAGCCTTTCACAGCCAGTGAACACCACAGCAAATCGAATGTTTTCTGGTCACCAACTTCTAAATTGTCATTTAATGATTTTTTTTTCTCCAGTTACTGATTTTTTTTTTAAGATGACCTGTGGACTGACAGCTCCTTACTGAGGATCTTTGCCATGCCGATGTAATCCGAACTTCCCTGTGTCCATTTGAGTGCGCAATTTGGCTGCCGCTCCGGACCTTCGCCGATAACATCTACTTCCCTTTTTCTTCTCTTCTCTTTACCCCTCTTAGGCCCTCCTCGGCCCTCCTCTCCTGTACGCTCCTTAAAACCTATCTCTTTGACCAAGCCTTTGGTCACCTGCCCTAATATCTCCTTACGTGGCTCAGTGTCAATTTTTGTCTGATTACGCTCCCGTGAAGCGCCTTGGGACGTTTTGCTACATTAAAGGCGCTATATAAATGCAAGTTGTTGTTGTTATTGAACAATGTCCATTCATTTTCAGTGGTACTCCCCTTGCAAGGCTGATGTTGGTGGGGGGTTTGGGAGATTCTTGAAGTTCACCCAATGCCACCACTTAATGGACTGTACAAAATAGCACATGAAGCAGCTCACTAACCCCACCTTGCAGAGCAACTATCTTAACTCCAGTCCAGTCCTAGCAAGTTCTGCTGAATTGATTGTTAAGGAAAGGTTTACAGATGCTAATGTAGGTGTTCCTACTGGTCCTACTTGGTCACAAGTGTACATGTCCTTTCCTAAATACCACAATAAAGTGGTTGAAAAACTATTGATTGACAATCTAGTGACCCAGTAAAGAAAAGAAAGAACTTGCATTTATATAGCACCATTCACATCCTCAGGACCTCCCTAGGCGCTTTACAGCCAATGAAGTACTTTTGAAGTGTTGTCGCTTGTACCGTAGGAAACGCGGCAGTCAATCTGCGCACAGGAAGGTCCCACAAACAGCAACGTGATAATGACCAGATAATCTATTTTTAGGTGCTCGTTGAGGGATAAGTATTGGCCTGGACACCAGGGAGAACTCTCCCGCTCCTCTTCGAATAATGCCATAGAATCTTTTACATCCACCTAAGAGGGCAAATGGGTCTCTGTTTAACGTCTCATCCGAAAAGACGGCACCTCCGACAGTGCAGTGCCCCCTCAGTACTGCACTGGCGTGTCAGCCTAGATTATGTGTTCCAGTCCCTGTTTCTCACATACCTCAGTACGGGGATTTTGTAGCACCCTTGCAAATCACACAGTCCGAGTTTTACTTTTGGATAAACCATCCCCCAATCAATATAGTATATTCTCTAGATCTTTTTCTACAATGACATGCTATCTATGGTGTGTAAAATTATGAGGGGCCTAGATAGAGTGGATAGGAAGGACTTATTTCCCTTAGCAGAGAAGTCAATAACCAGGGGGCATAGATTTAAAGTAATTGGTAGAAGGATTAGAGGGGAGTTGAGGAGAGTTTTTTTCACCCAGAGGGTGGTGGGGGGTCTGGAACTCACTGCCTGAAAGAGTGGTAGAGGAAGAAACCCTCAACTCATTTAAAAAGTACTTGGATATGCACTTGAAGTGCCGTAACCTACAGGGCCACGGACCAAGAGCGGGAAAGTGGGATTAGGCTGGATAGCTCTTTTTCGGCCGGCACAGACACGATGGGCCGAATGGCCTCCTCCTGTGCCGTAAATTTCTATGATTCTAATGTTAACTGTCCTGTGTGTCCAACTGTCCATGTATTCCCTTCCAGCCACAACCCAGATTTCCATTCCTTACCTTAGCTTTGCTCCTAACCCTCTTTCCCCTTCTGCTTCCCCCCTTTCTTTAGGGAGTCCGGACCCTGATGAAGATGAGGATCTGATAACGGTGGCGTTTGATGATGGTGACACCGGGCGGATCCCTCTCTCTCACATACGCCTCCTGCCTCCAGATTATAAGATTCAATGTACGTAGAACCAATGGCCTTAAATCATACCTGCATCCGTTCATGTTAGAAGATGACCTTGTGACATTTGACAGAAACCTTTTAAAATGGCTAGAAAGGGGTTCTGCAGTAGTTTTGTTTGATCGCACTATCGTTCAAAGGGATAAATCAGCATGGGGTTTGTGTTAAATTATGAATGAGAACTGTAGGCAGTGGTGATATGAGGGCTCTTTCTACCTACCCGAACTAGGTTGGCTGGATGTGAATCGACAGCATTAAAAGTGGAAGGGGCTCTCAACTACTTTGAAAGTAAAAACAATATATAACCTCATTGATAGAATTTTTTTTTTGCTAGCCTAAACTTTTCCAGCCTCCCCTCTCCTCCCTACAATCCTCATTTAGCCCTCAGGCCACTAAGAAACCTTGAAAGGCAGGAGAGTCCAATATGTGATTTTTTTTTCCCCCACGGCTGCAACCATTCTGCTCTCCAGAATGGCGACGGGAGAGACCTTGGCCGACAATTGACAAAACAGTTTGCAGCTGTGTCCAGTGAATTCAAGTAACGGACGCCTGCGAGGCTTGAAAGCAGTGACCACCATCTGGTGGAGAAATCAGTGCTGTAACCACCAAACACAATGCCCCAACCACCCCCCTCCCCCCGTTTTTTTTATTTCCTCCATTCGTTGAATCTTTTGCTGTATGAGTAGCACAAAAGTTAAAAGTGGCTATGTTTGTCAGTGTCTGATTCAGAGACTGGCTTCCTCTTAACAGGTGCAGAGCCATCTCCTGCTCTGCTGGTGCCCAACACCAAACGGCAGAGCAGAAAGTCCAGCAAAGACACCGTGGATGGCAAGGAGGCCAGTGCTCAGGGCTCCGACAACAGTGCGACGAAAAATAAAGGCCGTGGGAGGAAAACATCCACCAAAGGGAAAACTGGTAAGTAGATCATTAATTAGGCCTATCTTAAAGCACAGATGGGCAGAGATATTGCAGGTAAACCTGTAGAAATCGTCGTGACGGCAGTGATGTCAGGATGTACTTCTTCGCACAAAGGGTAGAGGAAAATCTGGAACTCTCCTCAAAAATGTCAAAACCGAGATTGATACTAGGTTAAGGGTATTAAGGGATATGGGTCAAAGGCAGGTAAATGGAATTGAGCTACAGATCAGCCATGATCTGATTGAATGGCGGAGAACAGGCTCAAAGGGCTGAATGGCCTCCTCCTGTTCCAATGTTTCTAATTGTGTAATCTGAATATCCCATTTCCAAAAGTATTAGCTTTTAAGTTCAAATTGAACAAGCCATTTTTTCCTGTTTTTTGAGCTGAGATTTTTTTTTAGATAATAAATTACTGAAAACAAGTTTGAAATATGAATGAATTTAAATGGAATATAAGAAGGTAATAATGAAGGAGAATATTCACTTTCCTAAAGGCACGAGCTCGTGCAAGGCACAGTTCCACAGATCTGATCCGAGCCTCACCCATGTCTGTGTTGAAAATGTTAAAAGGGTTTGATAGGATGGATACAGAGAAATTATTTCCTCTGGTGAGGGAATCAAGAATATGAGGATATAATCTTAAAATTAGAGCTAGGCCATTTAGGAGGGAAATCAGGAAGCACTTTAACACACAAAGGGGAGTGGAATTCTGAAATTCTTTCCCCCAAAAGGCTGTGAACACTGGGGGACAATTGGAGTTTTCAAGACTGAGATCGATAAGATTTTTGTCAGGTAAGGGTATCAAGGGATATGGAGCTAAGGTGGGTAAATGGGGTTGAGATACAGATCAGCCATGATCTAATTGAATGGTGGAGCAGGCTCGAGGGGCTGAATGGCCTCCTCCTGTTCCTATGTCTGTATCTGTGTGCTGTCCAGCAGGTGTCACTGAATAGTGATCAGGATCAGGAACCCGGGCTGATTTCTTTCTCCCTCCCATCCCAGGACACTCAGACCAGTTGTAAACCCCGCCCCCCCCCACCCCCCCAACTAAAATCAGTTAACTCAGTTCAGACCAGGAATCCAACCTCACGCGGTTCATAATTTTTATTTTATTAAAAAAAAGTTCAGGGTAGCTTAGTGAATTATCCCATTTTACTTTCACTTCTAGTTTAGTCAGTTGCCTGTAAGGTTTCTAGGTGAAAGAGGGTTGGCCAGTCTCAACACAGTTTCTAATGGGTAAGAGCACGGGGTATAAAACTGCTCCACTCTGGCACAGAACTGGGAATCTCAGCTTCAGAAGAAGAACAACAACAACCTGCATTTATATGGCGCCTTTAACGTAGTAAAATGTCCCAAGGCGCTTCACAGGAGCGATTATCAAACAAAATTTGACACCGAGCCACATAAGGAGATATTAGGACAGGTGACCAAAAGCTTTGTCAAAGAGGTAGGTTTTAAGGAGAGTCTTAAAGGAGGAGAGAGAGGGAATTCCAGAGCTTAGGGCCTAGGCATTTGAAGGCATGGCTGCCAATGGTGGAGCGATGAAAATCGGGAATGCGCAAGCGGCCAGAATTGGAGGAACAAAGAGATCTTGGAGGGTTGTAGGACTGGAAGAGGTTTTTCAGCGATAGGGAGGGGTGAAGCCATGGAGGGATTTGAAAACAAGCATAAGAATTTTAAAATCGAGGCGTTGCTGGACCAGGAGCTAATGTAGATCAGCAAGCACAGGGGTGATGAGTGAATGGGACTTTGTGCGAGTTAGTCAAGAGAGTTTTGGTTGAGCTCAAGTTTACAGAGGGTGCAAGAACATCCCTTGTAACCCCTGTGTGTATTTTCCCATGTCCCACAGCAGCCATCCTTGTCGCAGTGCTGAGCGTGACCTTTGACCAAACCTTGGCCCACCTTGGTTGTAAGCTCAAACCCACAGCAATTAAGCCAAGATCCTCCAAGTGCATGTCACCTACAATCCTTCCCAGCAGCAGAGAGAGAGAGAAGACTATCATCCCATCCTTCTGAGTGAATTTAAACCCAGCTTTCCAAAGATGCAGTGACAGTATGTTGAACTAACCCACTGCCCCATATACTCCTTCACGGTAACCCCCAAAAAAACTGTTGAGACTACGTCAATTGAAACCTGCTTCCACCACCCTTTCAGCCAGTGCATTCTAGATCTTCACTCACTGCGTAGAAACATTTCTCCTCGTTCTTCCCCCCCCTGGATTTTTTGCCAATTATCTTAAATCTGTGTCCTCTGGTTACTGACCCTCCTGCCAGTAGAAGCAGTTTCTCCATGTTTACTCCCATCAAAACCCTTCATAATTTTGAACACCTCTATTAAATCTCCCCTTAACCTTCTCTGCTCTAAGGAGAACAATCCCAGATTCTCTAGTCTCTCCACATAACTGAAGTCCCTCATCCCTGGTGTCATTCTGGTAAATCTCCTCTGCACCCTCTCCAAGGCCTTCTTAACATTTATTGTAGTTCCCAGGCAGCCTCCTAGTGAGGTGCATGCTGTGATGCCGACCTCTGTTTGATATCGATTATCTCGTTTAAAATTTAGTAATTTAATCTGCGGTACTTAGTACCACCTGTGATGTCAGCTCTTTCTTCAAACCAGGTACGTCAGCTCTGAAGCCATTATTTAATGAGAGCTCCATAACACAAGCAGCTGATCACAAGAAGTATTAGAGAACTATAAAAAGTTAAGTTACACAAAGCTTTTTTTAAAAAAAAATGAAAGGCAATATCAGTTGTATCTGGATGTTCTTGTAATGAGTTTCATCCATTTGCATCCAGGAGTGTCATTCATTTCTCATTGTGAATAAAAAGAAGAATTCTAGATGGACCTTCTTGAGGTACTGCAAATCTCTCCATAGGCATTGGAGCAAATACTGGCTGTTAGGTCTCACCCTGCAGCAGGTAGCACTTGCTGGCTGTGTTGAAGTCCTAGACAAGCTGTGGGGTAACTCACCTGCTCTCCTCTTATGAAGTTGAAAGAAAGACTTGCATTTATATAGCGCCATTCATGACCACAGGTCGTCCCAAAGCACTTTACAGCCAAATGAAGTACTTGCAAAGTGTAGTCACTGTTGTGATGTAGGAAACGTGGCAGCCAATTTGCGCACAGCAAGATCCCATAAATAGCAATGTGTTAATGACCAGATAATCTGTTTTAGTGATATTGGTTGAAGGATAAATATTGTCCAGGACACCAGGGAGAATTCCCCTGCTTTTCTTCGAAATAGTGCTGTGGGATCGTTTACATTCACCTGAGAGAGCAGCTGAGGAAAATAATGAAAGAAAATATCAAACAATAATTTTGATTTTTTTTTTGTTTCTTTAAATTCCTTTAGGATCTGAATCAGTCTCTGATCAGACAGAGGTTGCTGGACTGGCGGAGGCTCAGAGCAGTGCCGACGCCCAGAGTAAACAAGTTGTGAAAACGACGAGAAAAAATCTCCAAAAAAGGAATGTCAGTGGAGCTTCACCCAGGGTGGTGAGCGAGAAAAAGAAGAAGGTGGCTAAAGTGAAGCTCATCCCAAAACAAAACACACAGCAGCCGTCTGCTTTCCCGCCTCCTGTTTTTGGGAATGTTCTTGGCATGGAAACGTACGGTGACCTGCCGGGATCGTTGGGCTCATTCATCGCCTCCGAGAACACTGGCGTGAAAGTGAAAGCAAAGAAGGGGAAGAAAGCGGAAGAAGAACCTCAAGAATTTGGGAGTGTCGGGAAAGGACTGAGGAAACAGCTGGAGGCGGAAATTCTCATTAAGTTAGACCATGAAGGGGTGATGTCACCAAAGACGAAGAAGACCAAAGCAATGATGATGGAAGACCAGAACTTAACGGGCAAGATGGACAACAAAGCCATGCTCAACCTAACCTATCCTGCAGCAGCAGTGAGCAGTGACGTCAAGCAGAAACCCTCCAAAACCAAGGCTGCCAAGAAGGAGCCAAATGTAACAGCTGCTTACTCTGGTGGGACATTTGGGTGCAGTTCTGATATAACCAAAATTAAACACAAAGAGAAGGAAGATGGGGAAAGTAGCGCTAGTGCGAGTAGCAGCAGCAGTCCAGAGTCCGATGGTGAAGATGATCGACGGAACAATGCAGGAGAGGCTCAGGAAAACAGCAGTGCAATGAGCTCAAGAGCATCGTCACCTGTGTCGTCCTCATCCCAGTCCTCATCTTCTAGTTCCTCATCATCTTCCTCTTCCTCGTCTAGCTCGTCGTCTTCGTCTTCGACAACCGACGAAGACTCGTCCTGCAGTTCCGACGAGGAGTCCAGCTATCAGTCCGCTCAGGCACCCGCCTCATCTTCAGGGCAACAGGCCCGTCCTCACCCTGAGCCACAGCCTCAGTGCACGCCCCAGCAGCAAGCCCAGAGCCAAAAGCAGAAGCAGCAGCAGACTACCAACAAAAGTAAGCCCAAGAAGCGAGAAGGCATCCATCTGCCAACGACAAAGGAGCTAGCCAAACGGCAACGGCTGCCATCGGTGGAGAACCGGCCCAAAATTGCCGCCTTTCTTCCAGCCAGACAACTTTGGAAATGGTTTGGAAAGCCTACTCAGGTAAATATTTTATAGAATGAGTACAATTGAAATATCATAACCTATTTAATCAGTGAACCTCCTTCTTAAAGCCAGTAAGCCTCAGTACCCTTTGGCTACACAACAGCAAAACCAGCTGGGGTTCCCACTGCTGACTGCTCTCCAGTGACACCTCTGGGAGGTAGATGTCAGGTTGGGATGAGAATGAGGTCCGACTGTGATGCCCATGGTCGAGAAGCCAGCTGACACTGCTCAGGCTCACACGTGGAGAACCAGATTCCTGTTAAATTGAATAAAATTCTAACAATTGTTTTGAAAGCATATCCTTTATTTATTTCCTCTCCTGCCAACACTGACACATGTGACGGTGTTAAGGTATGCCTCCTAATGAGAGCACATCAGCTCCAATTAATGTCAGCCGTGGCCACTCTCGTCTCTCTGTCAGAAGGTTGTGGGTTCAAGTCCCACTCCAGAGACTTGAGCACAAATTCCAGGCTGACACCTCAGTGCAGTACTTAGGGAGTGCTGCACTGTCGGAGGTGCCGTCTTTTGGATGAGACGTTAAGCCGAGGCCCCATCTGCCCTTTCAGGTGGATGTTAAAGACCCTACGGCACTATTTCAATGAAGAGAAGGAGAGTTCTCTCCAGTGTCCTGGCCAATATTTATCCCTCAACCGTCATCGCTAAAACATTATCATATTGCTGTTGGTGGGATCTTGCTGTGCTCAAATTGGCTGCTGTGTTTCCCACATTACAACAGTGACTACACTTCAAAATTACTTCATTGGCTGTAAAGCGCTTTGGGATGGCCTGAGGTGGTGAAAGGCACTATATAAATGCCAGTCTTTCCTTTTACTTTTATGATAAGTATTTATAAGTGGAGACAGCTATGTTTCCGGCAGTATCAGGCTAAATGCCCAAACTGCTTACATCAGCTCTCCACAGTCTGGAGAAGCGGTGTTTCACTGTAACCACACCTGGCTATCGGAAAAGGTCACAGTTCCAAGCAACATGGTTCTGTACAGTAGCGACTCTGATATAAATGTTGACCTGGAGTTGTATTGGAGTGCTATAAATGGGGCCATTTCATCCTGAAAAACATCAGCATTATAAATTCAGCAGCAAAAGTGCCGCTGTGACTAGGTTGGTGTTTTTCCAAACTTTTCTGTTTGAGGGACCCCCCTGCAAATATTAACACCCCCATGGCCTCCTCTCCCCCCATCCTAACATGTCAGCTACTCCAAGGAAACAATGATAATATACACCTGTAGCAACAAAATTCAGATGCTGGTAATTCAATTAATGCTGAAAAATGCAGAAATCTGATGATAGATTGACAGAGATGTGACCTTGCAGGCCTCCTGGGTTCCAATTTTAACTCCCCCCGGCCTGGTGGAAACTGGGCCGATGGGCAGTTAAAATGAACCAGTTACTTACCCTCTCTGACCTGCCGTGTCCTGCTCTTTTGAAGCAGGAAGGCAGTGGGGTCCTGTTTAAAGCTTGTGGATCTGGCCGGGTTCGGGCAGGCGGGAGTCGGAGAAAATTTATTCAAATGAGGCCTGGCCAACAAGATCGGGCTGGGCCTCCACGTCTCCAGACTCCTCGGCTTCACCGCCCACTTCGGGGGCACGGCACCTTACCCACGCCCCCCTCCCCTTTAGAAGCAGCGCCCTGGTGTCCAGCTACCCAAGTATGAAAGCTTACGTTGGGAGTACCTAAGCCCTTTGTCTTTGTGGGCCACTTTGGTGCACTGCATGGAGCCTTGCAGGCCCCAGATAAATTTTAAGCACATGTTCCCTCTAAATCTGAATATATTTCAAGTTGCGAGTATTAACAGATCTGATTTTTGGATTTATCCACCAATGATGTATCCAACAACAGCCTGTTTGGACATTTCTGGTCCAGATGAAGTTCAATAGTGGATTAATCACATTTCATTCACTAAACAATAGTCTTTGGATCAGGAATTTGTATTTACCTGTGATAGGAAGTGAATATTTACAGGACTAAATGGCACATAGGTGCTACATCAGAATTCTATGCTTAGATTAATTATTTCTTTTACTGGGATTCAACTGTAGCATTGTTCTAACAGGTAAGAATGTCAGCCTCCAGATGAATAGCAGGTGCTTATCAATTAACTGCAATTTTCTAGGATAATGATCGTAAATTTGGGGGAGGAAAAAGACTCAACAAAAATACTTTACTGAACAAATTGATTTACAAAAAGAACATTGCTGTATATTTTTTTATTTAATTTGAATATGTGCTCGAGTGGCCAGCTGCTAAAAAATTTCAGCCTAGCTCTCTGGACTCTTGCAAGAGGCCTGCTCTACATAGAATGCCCTCTTTTCTGTTTTGTAGTGTAGGTAGATTAAGGTGGCCAACTCTCCAGGATTGCACTGGCGTCTTCAGGATTGGAAGGTTAACCTCCTGGACACTGCTGCGAGCAACCCAGGAAAAAAATCAATCTCTTTGAACGCTTCCATTTATTAGTTATAAAAATATTGGATAGAGGGGGAAAAAGGCTGTTTTACTGGGCGGGACAGTTGGAGATTGGAGGTCATGTGATGAAACCGCTGGGAATATGTCCAGCCAGGGTTGGTAACCCTAAGGTAGCTGGAGCTTCTTATTAATGGAAATCGTCTCACTCACCCAGTACAAAATTTACAGTACCACTTTGTGTTAAGCATCAGTTGCCATTGAAAACAAAGTCTAAAAGGAAAGCTTCTAGAAAAGCCTCACTGTTTGCACCACTAGTTGAAATATTTAACCGCAGTGTTTGAAAATCTACTTGCTGTGACACACGCAGTGACAATTGATGCCACCCGCACCTTAATGAACATGAGAAGCTGTCCTACTTAAGTAATTCTTAAATTTCATATCTGTGCATCATCCATCTACAAATGGATCACAGTTTGACACTTTTAATGTTGCACCATCAATTATTTGTGGGGAATGATTAACGTACCTCATCTTTGTGCAGAGGAGAGGAATGAAGGGAAAAGCCAAGAAGCTCTTCTACAAGGCTATTGTCAGAGGCAAAGAAATCATTCGCCTTGGAGACTGCGCCGTCTTTCTCTCTGCCGGACGCCCCAACTTGCCGTACATTGGTCGGATTCAAAGCATGTGGGAGTCCTGGGGTAACAACATGGTGGTACGAGTGAAATGGTTCTACCACCCCGAAGAGACCAACCTGGGCAAAACACTGAATGATGGAAAGGTGAGTCTGCAGAGCAATCCTCGGCCTTTCTCAGACCTGGACCTTTACCCATTAATACCCCTAGTAGCTCACCTAGTTTACTGGCTAACTAATTGACTCCAAAGTTTGAACAGGTATTGCAAATTGTAGAGGATCTATTCCTTTTGATGGTTATATGATAACTCCAAAGTTCAGATTAGCAGTATGTGCATTGGTATCCGTCTATTACAAGTAATATTTTAACTCATCTTTAGGTCTGGTTTGTCAGTCATTCATAGTGTCTGTCATGTCACATTCCCATTTGCAACACTTTACCAGGCAACCATGCAGACTGTTTAACCAGTTATAAAATCCTGAATATTATAACCATCAGTCAACTGATTATTTCTTTCTTTACAATGTTCTCCCTGCTCCCTCTCCTGAAGCATGTACTCTTGGCTGGGGTAAGGTTCCACACCAGCCACTCTGGGCCGTAGATCTCAGCTCTCCTCCAGCATCTTGCATAATTGGCTATTAACCATTATTCATCAGTGAACCGCGAGAATGAGTGTTGATATTCCCCAATTCAACATCGGAGGGCCTGACAGACAAGTCCAATCCCATCTTCCTCCACCCTCCACACATGGACTTCCAGCAGGGGGCACTGGATGGCGAACGTGCCTGAGAGCCCCGGCAATTTTACCCCTTCCTAACCCGAGAGTGCTGTTGCCAATTGTGGCATCCTCACTGCCACCCGGGTGAGTGCAAGGCGGGGGTCAAACTGGGACTTTCCTCGTTTGCATGACTCACTGGGTAAACTCCCCGAACCACCAGGAGAGTCCAATTTTTACTGCTCATTCGATTAACTAAACTCTAGAAGGTCATGGAAACATAAGGGCCTAGAAATTGGGCCACATAGCACCAGCTCTATGACAATGAGGTCGTGGGCCAAAACCTCGGGAGCCTCAGACCTCCCCATTCTGAGGCAGTGTATTTACCCTCCCCCCTCCCTTGCACTTAGTGTTTTCTGGACCATTTGATGTCGCTCATTTCTGACACCTTATTTGAAAAACTGGAAAGATCCGACTTGATTTTGTTTAAATCGCAAAATCATAAATGCACCCTCCTGCAGCGTATCCCTTCTGCTTTATATGAAAAATAGAGGCCGATCTATTTTTAAATGGTCACAGCAGATAAATAAAAATGAATGAAAGGAGCAGGATTTGTTTTACTTTCAGACGGTTCGCTGTGCATAGTGTGTACAACAATGTTACATTCAGTAATTGTGTACTTCAAGTATAAAAGCAGAATGCTGATGGACTGTAATGGACTAGGTAAGATACACACTTCACAGCACTGACTGGAGAGGGTCTGAGCTGATGTAATTCTCAATCAGCAAATAAATTAAAAGCAGTTGTAGGGGGGAGGAAGGAAACGTCTGCTGTAATGGAATTTTTGCATTCAGAACTGGCATAGGTACGATGGACCGAATGGCCTCCTTCTGTAAGATTCTATGATTTTGTTCCTCCTTTTCTCTTCAGCGTGCGTTGTACCAGTCTTCGCACATAGACGAAAATGACGTCCAGACCATCTCCCACAAGTGCCAGGTGGTCAACCTTGAGCAGTATGAGCAGATGGTCAAGACCAAGAAATACCAAGACAGTGAGGACTTGTACTACTTGGCGGGAACCTACGAGCCAACCACGGGCATGATCTTCAACACGGATGGCGTGCCCATCATTTGCTAAAGTAGAAATGAAGGTGGAGTGGCAACAAGAATCCGAGGCCCTTCTGGGAAAACTGTCAAAATAAAGAGAGAACAAAGCGTTGGAACTTCCCAAGGAAAAAAAGTAGCAAAGATGGCCTTCCCTCTTCCGGTCCATAGCTTTTTTTTTTGCCAGAACAGGCCTTTAGCAGTGCCTACCAGTCCAGGGGGAAATATGTTAGCTGACCTGCGGTCACATCCAGCAAGATCCCCCACAGGCACAGACAAAGAATGTTTTATGCACTTAATATGAATGAATAGGATGACATCATGTCACTGTCCAGTCTGGACATCTTTGGTCACTTTGACCAGGATCCCGTGGTGATGGCCACTATTCGTTGCTTGACGTCATGTTTGAACACAAAAAGGTCGGTGGCCTCAGTTTCACTTCTGGCTGAAGAGCGTCATCTCAGCTTCGAGCATGTTGATAAAAGAAAAACAAAGTTTTAGAAGAGATACTATATTATTGTATTTTTCTACAGCACAGATTACTTCCTTTTTGGCCTAACTCTGTTCAGTTGGGACGAGGGAAGCACTTTTATGTACAGTTGTCAGAATGGTCTACTAATGTCCTGTATCAAATATCTGAATGGAGTCTTTTCTAATGACTGTGAAATATGACCTATCAGAGATACGAGAGGGTTAAGCTCTATTTATAGCTTGTGAGATCAGTGAACTCTTCCAGGGATGGACAAATGTAAATTCACAGTGAACAAGAGCAGTATTTTGCCTAAGAGGCTACTAAATAAGAAAACTATAGTGTTGATGGAGAGCACTTACGTCACTGCCGAATGCCTTCTATGGAGAGGTGATCACCGACAATCGAAAGTGAGGAGAGAGATTTTCACATTGTATTTGTGTACATAGATACTTGTATGTGTTGTACAGACAATTACAACTAACCTTTGAATGCCACTTGCAGTTCACTCCATATTGGTATTAACTGCAGAGCTTCATGTAAGGCCTCATTTTGCAGGGAGAATGCTAACCACTTGCACTTGAATCCACGTCAGTGGAACTACAGTATGTGCTCTTCATGTGTTGGAGCCCATGCACTATGGGAATGTGGTTTCCTTGAACAGCTCGTGAGATATGTTCCCACAGTGCACTGCACCACTGAGCATGCTCAGTAGACACATTTGTGCCCAAAATCATTCGAAATACATCAAATCCCCCCCACCGAGAGGTTTATCTTTGGCTCTTAGCTAATTAGTATTTATAATAGATGTATCTAAAACAAATATTGCAGGAGCTTATGTTGACTAACATCAACAAAAATATAATGCACCAGAAGTATGCCTGTTGAACAAATTGTTCATTTTGGGAAGTTCGGTTTTAAAAGCCATTAATTTTTTGTAACAAAATGGTTGCATTTTATTTCTCTGGTGCCTAAGATCATCAGTAAAAGTCACTTAATCTTTTGCAGCTAAAAAATTCAGGCATTTCCTTAATTTTGGCAGGATTCACAGCTAAGATAGTTTCAGCAAATAAAACAAAATGGGAATTTCGATAAAAGCCACTTCTGACCAGCCCTTATTTTCCAAAACAGATCAAATTATTTCACCATTCTTTTCAGTGTTACTAGTACATTCTCTGAAATAATTCATCCCAAAACCTATTCCTTTGAACTGAATCTGATTTTTTTTTTTGTGCTACTACTTTATTCCAAAAGTTTAGTGTTATGCCCTTTAACATATACACTGAAAGTATTCGAAACAGCAGTGTGTCCTGGCTATGG
Source organism: Heptranchias perlo (assembly GCF_035084215.1). Taxonomy (NCBI): domain Eukaryota; kingdom Metazoa; phylum Chordata; class Chondrichthyes; order Hexanchiformes; family Hexanchidae; genus Heptranchias; species Heptranchias perlo. The sequence goes on from NC_090346.1 coordinate 6,803,857, forward strand.
GGCTGCATAAGGGCAAAACTTAATTGAGACTGTGTACTTTCCACCTGTTCCAAAAGACCAGATTGCATCAAAGCTACGCTGTGCATTTACGAGAAGAGGAGGAGTTTCCATTCACATTGTGTGAGGCTGACAGCTTCCTCAGAATGTAGCTTGTCACCAGTTCTTAGAGTACAAAAGCAAAATACTGTGGATGCTGGAAATCTGAAATAAAAACAGAAAATGCTGGAAACACTCAGCAGGTCAGGCAACATCTGTGGAGAGAGAAACACAGATGTTGCCTGAGCTGCTGTGTGTTTCCATCATTTTCTGTTCTCATAATACGACTGTCTTTAATTAACCTCTAGATTCCCGAGAAGCTGCAGATACAATTTAATTAACATTGTGAAAGACAAACTAGTTTTAAGTGGCCCGTGTTGGATTGGTTTCACTGCAGCCCTTTCGATGGCATAAACCTTGAGTTTATCAATGTTTTGCATCTCAAGTGGGATTTAATAAATGAAGTACACGTCAAATCGTAGCAAAGCCAGTTGTCACCAACCAGTTTTATACCTTCTGACGAAAGATCACCGACCTGAAATGTTAACTTTGTTTCTATCTCCACAGACGCTGCCTGACCTACTGTTTCCAACATTTCCTGTTTTTATTTCAGATTTCCAGCATCTGCAGTATTTTGCATTTAGTTTTGTAACTTTCTTCAGCAGAGATACAAAGAACGACAAATGGCGGAAATCTGAAATAAAACCAGAAAATGCTGGCGGTCCACAGCAAGTTAGTCAGCATCTGGACAAAACCACAAGTTATGTTTTGAGTGCATTCCTTTCACCAGCTGCTGACTGACTTTCTATGAACTTCCAGCATTTTCTGGTTTTATTTTCTACCTTGTGTTATCTGCTTCACATATTTCTTACACCGAATTACATTTCTTTTTTTTTTTGACAAACAACACCTAGCCGTCACGGTGGGTTTGAACTTATAAAGGTGTCACTGTGTCAAATTCCGATGACACTACAAATAATTGACTGTCGTGATAGCTTTATCACTTGATTCCTGCATTCCTGCATTGTCCCTTTTTAAGTTTGTTGCAATGGGTTAAGTATCACAAGTGTCCATTTCCACAAAGCCCTTGCATACATTTCTTTGTACAACTCCTGTTGGAAATTAATGGAAACTGAAATAAAGTCCACATCTGAGTCAGGGATCAGCAATGTATAGATAAAATAGAGGCAGTACCAACAGTTCATTGATTTTGAAGCTCTTGTAATTATATTTTTTCTAAATAAAGATTTTTAAAAGATCTTACAACCAGTGAGGCTTTAATGGATAAGAATTTAACAGAACACTTTTTTTAGATTTTTTTTTGTTCATTTGCATTCTTGCTGGTTGCCTTTCCTCCTGCCCACATCCTTCCTTGTAGGCTCATGTCCAAATGCCGTTTCCTCTAAATAACTGGGAGAGCAAGTCAAGGTTTTCTCCATGATGTTGACACCAAGGCTGCTCCCTCGCCTCGCTACAGGCCGAGACACGCCCCACCTGGGGGCCAGCCCAAAAACTGACAAAGCTCTTCACCTTTGTGAGCAGCAGATTTATGTGTCAGGAAACATTTGCGAAGCTAGCACCTTAACAGCTATAGTCAGCTGCCGAAACAGGAGCGCAGGCAACTGTTCTGAGCAGTAACACCTGTTAACTTTGAACACGGCTTAATTCTAAACACTACCTACAGTTTTCACCTGGACCATTTCGACTCAAGCCACCATTGTTTCAAAAGTCCCTTCAGAGCCAAGCATTTGGGTCACAAGTATATGTTCCATAAGTAAATTGGCGTCAAAATAACTACTTACTGAAGCAAGAACTCTGTGCAGGTTGATGTCTGGGAAAGCTGGCTGCTCATTGTCAAAAATGGTCAATTTATAATCCACCATCTTGTTAAACAAAATTGACAGTAATTTAAAAAAAACAAATACTAAGGAAAAACAAATAAGCTCTGTGTTTTGTTCTGTCACTGTTCGTACAATGGCATCACAAGTTCAAAGGTCATTTCGCTAAGGTTGACCAGCAAATGCTGAATCTCCATTTTTAAAAAATCTTAGCCGGTGCATGTGGTAATTTTTTTTTAATCACTGTGCCGTTTTCAGTTTATTGGCATCATTTCCCTGAGATAAGTGACTCCAATTCCAAAAGTACTTAATTGACTGTAATGAGCTTCGGGACATCATGAGGTCATGAAAGGCGCTGTATAAATGCAAGTCGTTCCTTTTTTTTCTTTTATAAGTGTTTTATAGGAGTTGGAAATGCCACGCTGGTGCAGTAGGAGATGCTCAGGGTAATGTAAGGAGGGGCTTTCTCCATGACACCTGGCCCAGGTCACATTCAACCTGAGCTGGGTGTTATGGGGAGGTAACTGCCTTAGTCGAATGCAGAACTTGTGATGTCAGCACACATTGTTTTTCAAGGTAAAATGTAACGAGTTATTCTAATGCAACTTCAGCCTCTTTACTACCAGTGATTTCTGGCCTTATATGGGGATGTGTATTTTAACAAGAAAATAGTTTAAAATGATGACACTTTAAATCCCTCCTGTAATCAGCTCCTGCTATAAAATGGAGGATTGTATTAATGTTTGTAAAGAGCCACTAATGTAAAAATAAAGGAGCATTGTAACAATATGATTTACTAAAATCACTACCCGCTCCCTTACCCTCTTTTTATCCTCCCCCTAAAAAAAAATCTCCTCAGTTGTTAAAGTGCAATACTGTTGACTGACTGGATTCTCTAAAGTAGCTGCTAGTGGAGAATAAAAGATTTTTTGTAATTTTGATTACCACGAAGATAGAAAAACAAGAGCGGGCAGGAGGCTGGTCCACCCTGGGTCCTTGCTCCATAAACTTCCTTTAACAGTCAGTGTGTTCCTGTTATGTGTAAAACAGTTTTAAAAAAAAATAGCTAAAGGAGTTAAAAAAAATATTTTGGAAATAAAAAAAAGCATCAAAACATTTTGTAAATGAGCTGTCGAGGGGGTGTCATGTTTTGATTCTGTTTGTATAAACATTTAATCTTGCGTGTGTAAGGGGAAACACTGATAGTGTATAAAACTCACTTATGTGGAACTTTTTATTGATACTTCAGAGTTTTACAAAGTGTTCCTTTTGAAGCATTTTAGTAACTCAGATTTTTATACTTTATTCATCAATAAACTGAATATAAAAAAATAAACACATTTGATATGTGTGTGCGTGTTTGATTTTTGAAGTGCTTTATTTCTCAAGTGAGGCCTGAGAGGAATTCCTTCCTACATGTCTCAGGCCATTCATTTCCTCTTAACGGTTTTGTATAAAATGCCTTGAGGTGAGGTATTGTCACATAACCTATAACCCCATTTATTTCAGACAGGTTTGTGAGTGCTTTAAAATGGAGCCCGAAGGAATTTCAAGTGAATGGACTAACCAGAGGAAATTAAGCTCCTAACCATATTCTGTATGTGTGTGCTCACATATGTCCATATTGGAAGGATACATGGCTTGGTGCACTTCTGCTGCTCAGCCTTGAGCCCTTTTTTACCTCACAGTGCTAGCTTCTAACGGCAGACATAATTTTTGTAGCAGAACAGGCAGTAAACAAGGTAAAGTAGATCGGAGCAGGAGTAGGCCATTCAACCCCTCGAGCCTGCTCTGCCATTCAATTAGATCATGGCTGATCTGCACCTCAACTCAATTTACCCGCCTTTGCTCCATATCCCTTGATACCGTTACCTAACAAAAATCTATCTAAGCTCCAAAAGTATGTAAGGCAACTGTGCTGCCTTGAAAATCCACCTATAAAGATAGTTTGCTCTTGCATTACTGCAAAGAACGGTGTCCCCAGAATCTTTTTTTGGCTACTGGTATAGGGTTGCCAACCCTGGTTGGACATATTCCTGAAGGTGTCAACACATGACCACCTGCCTCCAACCGCCCCGCCCCCACAATCCCACCATTGGTTGCCCAACACGCCCATTGTCATGGCGCACCACCTTCCAATGCCAATGGGAAAGCGAATAGACTCTTCATTGGATGATTCTTGACTGTCAATCAAACAGCCTTTTTTCCCATGTCCAATATTTTTCTGACTAGTAAACAAAAGTGATCAACAAAAACTTTTTTAAAACACAATTTTTAATGCCCCATGACTTTTTTTCCTGGGTTTGCTTGCAGCAGTGTCTAGGAGATTAATCTTTAATTCCTGGAGACTTCAGGGCAATCCTGGAGGGCTGGCAACCCTACACTGGTAGGCTGACAAGCTCAGCCTGTCCATAAAGGAGAATGTGGCACTTTCACACAGTCTGGCCTATACAAACCTTCCACAACCATTGGGGAAGATACAGCGACCAGAAAGTCTAGAAATATGACTTTAAAACAACTGCAAACTGCCCTGCATTATAAATGAGGCGGTTTTGTAATATAAATAAGCCATCTGATTAATATTCCTTTTATAAACTGTGTTGCAGGAAGGAATACATACAGTGGTAGTGTGACAATGCAATATAGTGTATTGCTCTACAACATTGGCACAGTTGCCACTGAATTATCCAGTTCTAAGTACTCCTTACCCAGTTTGTGGTTGGCTTCTGCCTGCTGTCTGCTCACCGTTTTGCCCGCTGCCTGCTCTCCATTTCCACCTTGGGACCTAAATCCACCAGTCGAGGAGCAGGCCTTTGGCGCCAATAAGCTTTTACCGATTGACAGGGCCGTAAAGTTAAAAAAAAGACAGACTGAACAGTGGGGGGAACGTGGTTTAAGCAGGTACCCGGGCCAGATGTGGCATTTTCAGGGGACTCTCTGGAAGAAATTCCCTGACAATAAAGTGAAGCTCATAGAATTTTGGTGAGGTTTATCAGTCATGTGCCTCTAGGATGGCCAACACCGTTCTTGGAGATTTCATCACATGACCTCCCACCTCCAACCACCCCGCCCAGTCAAATAACCTTTTATCCCCTCTCCAATAAGTAATAAATGAAAATGTTCAAAGAAAATGAGGGAGAAAAAACTTTTTTTTAATGCCCTTATGATTTTTTTCTCCTGAGTTTGCTCACAGCAGAGTCCAGGAGATTAATCTTTAATTCTTGGAGACCCCAGGACAATCTTGGAGGGTTGGCCACCCTACGTGCGTCTGTTGGACACATCCTGACCCTCGGAGAGGCCTCTTGTGTCACAGATTTCTCCTGACAGCTGTCACTGTTGCTCCATGGGCTACACTGATTAAAGATTCCGGGTGAGTCGAGTGACGGCAGCTGTCCAAGGAGGAGAGCTCCACTGCCACAAGGTTATCAGCCTGAGAGCTGATGAAATTCCTTGCAACAGAATCTGGTGTCAGGCAGCCCCGGGACCAAATCTACAGCCTTTGGACCGTGAAGGCCATCTTCTTGCCAGATACAAAGTTGTGTCTGTATCTTTATATTTTACACTGAGTCAGCATGGTAGCAGTCAGTTCTCTGCTGTTTTCTCACAGACGTTCTCTAGACAGGCTGTGCATTCCTGGCATTTTCTGTTTATTTCCAGCATTCAAGGTCTTTCTTCGTAATTCTATATGCTGCTGATTAGCTTTCAGTGCATTGCAATCTGAGGCATTCCCATTTGGCCTCAGCTGTAGATATTCTCCCATGGTTTGAGGGGGGAGGGATGGTATTGTGTCATTATACAGTTCCCACCCCCTCCCCCGTGGAAAGATGAGTTCAAACTATTTTTGCCTATTTTCTCCCCTCCCTTCTTTCCTGAGGGTGCTGACTGATGCTGAGAGCTGGTGCCACAAGCACTGACAGCCCTCCATCACCTTGTCCTAGAGGCTATTTGTCACTGGTGAGTCTCAGTGGACCATTGGACCAGCAGGGCGTTAGACGTGAGCCGGATCTGGTCGCCATCTGACAGTCACACATACTTGTAAGCAGGAGTCACACCAGGAGCAGCAACTCTAGCTGATATCAACCCACCCCCCCAACTCACTGTAGCCAAT